>NC_092523.1:76553636-76856666 GCF_037038585.1 Patagioenas fasciata | reverse complement strand
TTTGCAAATCAGCCTTTAATCGGCAGCGAAACAGGTAAGGAGAGCCACATGTTTGTATGAACATATTTGTAGCCGTGCTTCACACAGGTCTAAGGATCTTCCCATGTGTTATCAGGTAGATTTACCACTGAAGCGTTCATCTTCAGAAATTCACGTTTGTATTAACCTCAATTCTCTAAGATGTTCCTCTTCAAAAACTCTTTCGAGTATTCTGAAGATGAACTACATGTAAGCTTACTGGGTTTTTGCTAATCAGGGTGAGAGAAGGAGGCATTTCAAGATACACATGTACTGGGGGGAGAGGAACCTTCTCAACAATGGCAAAACCAAAGCAGGGTGGTCAGTGAGGAAATACACGTTCAACTATGAAGCTGAAATCCCCCAATGAGAATAAATGGAAAAGAGACTTGAAATCGTTTAGCTCCACTATTCTTCATCCAAGGAAGAAGTCTACAGCGGTAGGGAAAGTGCCCTGTTTTACCTCTCCCTTTCTGTCTACAGTAGATCAACCTACTGGTACCATCTGCCATCACAGGGGTTTGTCTTGTTTTTAAGACAAAGAAAAGCACTGACTGCTAAAGAAGCCTATGTGCTACCTGAATTAAGAGTCAAAAGATTAAACTTGATTTGTACAAATGTGTTGAACACCACCAGACCGGAATCCCCGGAGAAGCAGAAGTTATAACCATGACAATGCCGGTTTCAGGTTTAGCTTCAAATGTTAAGAGTTGAAGATGCATCAGCACAAGTTAGTGCCAAAAACTTCAGTATCCTGTGTAGAGAGTATATGCAAATAACTCATAGAGGAGTAGTAGTAATTATATATGCAAGCAACCAGCTAAATAATAGTTGGTACATGCGATAACTAATATGTCGCACGCTAAATACGCACCAGTGCTCTTGTAACACAAGCATTAAATTCAAGGTTTGCTTCACAATTTTTCCCCCCCCTCAAGAAGAACACAGTGGCACACTCAATATGGCACTTGTATCTTCCAAATCATTCTCTTTTTAAGTGGCTTTTAAGAGCGTTTCAAACACAGAGTTCCTACGTGTATCTTTTGCGCAGTAAGCTACTTTTCCTGTGAAATCAGACATGCACCCCCAGGCCTAACGCTGTGGAGATTACGGTTGACATATAAAACTCGTATTTCCCCATTCCTTCACTGCATGTGTTGCAGACATTAGTACTCAAGGCATTGGTGTTATGTGACCTCTGTGGACAGGATCAACACTGCTGAATGATGGGCTCACTTGTCGCCTTAAAGCTCCCTAATCAGATTTTGCTGGCTCTGTGAAACCTCTTTAAGTTGGATGTAGGACAGAACAAGAAAAGCCATTTGAACATCACATCAAGAAACCTCCTGCCCTCCCTTACCATGGATAGAAGTAGAGAGGAAGACACAGAGACCCACAAGACAGAATATGTAACAGTTTCCACTATTTTCCATTTAAATTCGGTCTCACTGGAGCCAGTTTTGTGTCTGAAGAGACACACCAGACTTGGATCAGCACTTGAACACACAGCAAACTGGTCTATGGGGCACAGCGGTTCCTTCTTACTGGGACAGCTGCAGGTTTGTGCTTCAAGCCCAACAAACCTGGTCTCACTACAGCTTCATTTGGCACTCCAAATGGCGAACATGGCCTTGCATCTATTTTTCTGCAGAGTAATATGCACACTTCCTTCTGAACTACAGATAATTCAAAGGAAATTGTGGCCACTGTGTTCTGCGAGATATAGCAGCTTAGTGAACAGGCAAGCTGAATCTAGTCAGTAACAAGGTTAGAGCAACGTACTATCATATTTCTATCTTTTTTCAAAGTGACACAGCCAACGTGTCATTTTTACATGCTTGCTTTGTCAGTTTTTACCTAAAATATTTTGAAAATGTATAAAAACTTTAAGTCATTACCCTGACCAAAAAAGCCAAAGTCACTTGAAGCTAACATTTCCAGCAATGGGACTAATTGTCATTCTTCCTTAAAAACAGGTATCACACACAAATATGCAAGAATAATATTGCTACAGTGCAGCTTTTACTACTTCTTTTTTTACAGTAATCAAATGATTCTGTAAAATTATCTTTTGTGGAGAAAAAACATGAAGAACTTGCTAGAAAGCAAGTATTGCACAAAATGTTGAACGAGTCCTCGTTCTGCAACAGGGCTCTTCGTCCATGGTGTACAGATGATGCTACTCTTGGTTCTTTGCAACAGCTTAAGAGTAGTTTCTGTAGAGTGGTGATTGGAGTGTTCTCAGTTTCATTCTAAAGGATAAAGCGTTTTTTTCTGTAAGGCCAGAGAGAATTAAACTGATTTTGACTTTTCGCCAACAGCCAGTTGAATAGTTCACCTTTGCATACACCCCTGGCGCCTGCAAACTGATTCCAGTTGGGTACTTCAGATACAACTTTTCCACTTCCCTTTGTCCCCCTGGCCATTACAAAATGTACTTTAAACGTTATTTCGCTTTTAAATTAGTCAGCTGTAGGTTTCAAACCCAAGTTCTTACCAATTCTATCATCCCTTCTCTTTGAAGAGCTGACAATATCGGCATAAAATGCAAACGGAGCCGCATCTGGTGTGGCGCGACTTTATTTTTAAAGAGTGACATTAGATGCTGCAGCAATTACTGTTTTAAGAAGGTTCTTCACTATTGTGAATAGTGTAATAGATTCACTATTGAGAACGCAGCTTTTTGTAGAGAACATGCAATAAACATGACTTTTTTTGGAGAAAAAGGAATGGCTATAATCAAAACGTTATTAACTGGAAAGATCTATGGTAAAACAGTTAAAGGTGGTGGCAATGTGTGCTTGCTGTTGGGAAGCCTGTATCCAAAGCTCTGACAGATTAAGTGATTTACACAGCAAACAGTGGGTTGTTGGTCTGCATTTCAGATCTAACTGTGAAACCCGTGGTTGAATTTGTTCTGCATTACCCACTTACTCCCAACTGGAAAGCAGGTTCAAGCAGGACACAACACTTGCCTTTAAGCGTTGTCTGATGGTCCTGTTCTGCTGTCGTCTTGATTTTTCACCACTTACCGTGCATTGCAGAAGGGGTTTAATTAGGCACCGCTTAGGAGTAGTGAAGGGGGTTTTCAGTCTTGTTTTCAGAGATGTAAGAACAAATTGACCCCACTGTACAGGGGTAAGGGAATTAGGCAAGGTACAAGTGTCCCAGCCAGCTTAGGAGTAGTGAAGAGGGTTTTCAGTCTTGTTTTCAGAGATGTAAGAACAAATTGACCCCACCGTACAGGGGTAAGGGAATTAAGCAAGGTACAAGCGTCCCAACCATTGAGGATGCTGAGCAACACAACAGAGCCAAGAAAGTGAGACTGGGCAAATGAATCCAACTCTGCAGTCTGTGTGGTGGATTTTTGTACAAAATACCCTCCACAGAGTGTAACCTATTAATATTATATGTGTTAGAAATATTTGTCTAGTTTTATCAGGATGGCAGAGTCATTTAGAGCATCTGATTGTTTTCTGGGATGGATGTGGCCCAAGTCCTGCCCCCTTCTAAGGAAAACCCCTTACAGGGAGCGTCACAGGGATCCTGAGGAGTTTATTACCTTTCCCTAGAATTAAAAAGGTACAAGAGCCAAAGCCAATCCTTCTACAAACAGGCAGCTACTACCAGTTATTTTCTAAGACTGTCTTTCCAGATGACTCAGCCCTGCTCTTTTTCTCTCCAGGAACCCTAATCGTATTGAAGCATCCCTACCCGCGGAAAGTGGAAGAACCTTCCATTTACGAGTCCGTCCGAGTTCACACGGCGATGCAGACAGGAAGGACAGAAAGCGATCTTGTTCCAAACGCTCCCTCAGTAAGTTGCGTTCTGGTACGAGAGGTGCTTCTCCAGGCCCAAGTTTAGTGTGATTATCGGAATAACAGCAGGAATTCATCCCTTTATATGTTTGTAAACACACAAAGTGTTGCACAGTAAGCCCTTGTTTTGCCAAGCATCCTCTACAGCCAGTGGGAAATCTCTCCCTCTCCCCCAACAGGTGAGGGTTACACTAAATAGCAAAATCAAAGCTACGGAATTTACCACATTTTGTCTTACCCGGTGAGTATGAGGATTGGCTGATAAGAAACAGATAGTCTTGACAGACAAACTCATTATTTATTAGGGGTTTTTTTTTGGTAGTCTTTTTGGTTTGGTGAAATTGTTGTGCCCAGCTAGCAAAATACAGCCTCCTTCCTAACCGCAAGGAAAGAAAGAAAGCGCATCTGAATTTCTAAGTCAGTTAAAAAGCGATCCTTTGGTAAAAAATAAAGTAAAATTAAAAAAAATATATATACACACACATATATATTAAAAGATGTGCAAAACAGGCAGAGATGCATTTGGCAAATGAAACTCCAACTGAAACATGGTACAACCAAGTTAATGACAGTACCTATATCCCAATAGATACATTACTCAAAAGGGTTTTTTGGGCATTTTCACATTTGGACTTTATTACTTTAGACTCACCTCAAAGCAGGGAGATGGCATTGCTGTATTCTGACACAGACTTACACCCACAACAGAGCAAAATGACAGAGAAGACCCTCCAACCTTTCAGCCCTGGTAATTCTGAGCCCAGTGAAAAGCTGTGTCATGTCAAAAGCTACACCGTACTGGTGTGAGAAACAAGAGAACATCTTCATATCCATTTGGGCCACCTGCTCTGACATCTGTGACTCAGACAGTAATCAGAGACTTTAAATCCCCAGTAATTCATATCTAAGCGAGGCAGGTGGTTTGTCAAGAACAGCATTGCTCAGAACAGAGAGGAAAGTTTTTAATGACGTACTCTATTTTTAGAGAAAAAGAGGAAGAGTTACATTAATACAGGTTAATGAAGTTGATAAAAGAACGTCCTTTATGTCTCTCACAGCCAGCCCTTCATGGCCAAGTTTCATTTTAATTTCCAAAGGAATTCGACTCCCACATACAACCAATAAAAAGGCAATAGTTCATCAAGAGCAAGTAGCAATTAGCTTGGGAAGGATTTGGTTTTCAGAGGTCAGCAGCCTCACAATTAAGTCTTTACACAGAGCTTCAGCGAGTATCTAAGAAGTCGTAAGGTGGCTCATGGGACACAGAAACAGTTCAAAAACCAGTTTCTCCAGATTCAGACCAGCAGCTTGCCGGGGAGGCATGGTCTGAGAGATTGACTTCAGTGGTGGACCCATCCACACCGAGTGACAACAAGAAACGCGTCCACAAGAAGGTTCCCCCAGCACAGGCTGCTCTTCCATCCTAGGGGCGTGGGCAAAGGGGGGATGTGGGAAATAGAAGCAGAACTCAGTCTCTAACCCGCATCCCTTGTTACTTCGCAGCTTGGCACAAAAGAAGGATATTTGATAAAACAAGGCAAAATAGTCAAGGTAAGGAAAACTCTTGCTCCTTCCACTTTTCAATCACCCGCAGAAGCCACAGGCAATGCAGAGCTGAAGTAGCTCCACCTGCAGAGGGGAACAGTGTGTGTTTGGGCAACAACGAAGCACAACTGTAAACCAGAATGAGTCAACAGCTTTAAAGGTTTTTCTGTCCTCAGAGACATTACACTAAATTCTCACAAGACAATTACCATCTGTTCCTCCTCTTTCAGAACTGGAAGACGAGATGGTTTACACTGCATAGGAATGAACTTAAGTATTTCAAAGACCAGACAGTAAGTAGCAAACACCAGTTCTACTCTTAAAACCTCTACAGAGGCAACTGCAGCCTCCTCATAACTCTCTGCCTTCTTGCACCCACGACACAGCTTCCCAAGCTAAAGCTCCCACTCTGTCCCAGGGGTTGTACCTCTCCAATAAAGTCAGGGTTTTGCTGATGACTTCAACAAGAGAAAGTTTTACAGTTGGAAAACATTTACTGTGCTCTGTCAGTCTCACCTACCTAATAGAGTTGTTGTCTACAGTGTGGTTTTGGTTGCTTTGTTCTATGGATTTTAAGCTACCAGCACAACACAGCTCTCAGCAGTACCTTTGACACACAACCTAACAAGAGAGCAGCGCTACTAAAACATTGCAAAATATACTACTAGTATTTGCAGAATTCTTTGATTTCATCCTTTTATTTCAAGTGATCACACAGCATGCATAGAAAACCATTCAATTTAAAACAGCTGCCATCCTGGCACTCTGTCATAGATTGACCTGCTGCATTGGGGGAAAACAACGTGCCCTTACAGTTGCTGTTCCATTTCAGTCTTAAATTTAAACAAATAAATAACTCTAGAGGTTCTCCACCCTTGCAATACCTCCAGTTCAGGTTCCTTTATAAACACAGCCAAACTGTTTCCCAATACCAAGCTCTGTTTCAAGTCTCTGACACATTTTAATACAACAACATACACAACTGCCCTCTCTCACCAAACATCACTGTTTATAAACAGTATTTACAGGATCTTCCATCAGTTTTCATTTCATTTCAACCCAACTTGCATTAAGTTTCTGGGATAACATTTCAAAGGGCAGCTATCAAAATGTTTGGGCAGCATTTGTGACTTACCAGGCAAGGTGTCTTTGTTGGGAACACAGCCGCCTCCTCTGGTGTTTCCTGGCACTCCAGTTGTTGCTGTGGGGTTGCAGATACGAACAAACAAGCAACCTGCTGGCCATGGGATGGTATTTGTTAGCACACCCCAACACAAGTGACTTTCCTCTGGCGTGGTGGCTGTGAGTTATGCACTACACCAGAGGAAAACATTAGGAGAGGGGAGAAAACACCAGGTGCCTCCAAACACCTGATGAAGGACCATGGGAACAGCTGAGGGCATTTGGGCAGAAAACGAGCTGTTCTGCTTCAGCTGCCTCCTCTGAGGTGCTCAAGAGTGTGAGGCTGAGAGGAACAAATCAAAGAAAGACCCTCACACTTCAGGGAAAAGCAAAGTTTTCAGGGAGAGGTGTTGTAGTCAAACACAGTCTATGTCCCTACACCTGAGCACTCTTGGACCTGTCCCAAGACTCAGATGAGCATGCACCACTCATACAGCCAGGCTCATCACTCCCACTTCAGCCCCATTTGCCCCTACCCAGCTTCATCTTTTTAAAGCACTTAGGAATTAATTAAATGTCCAACAGCTGGCTAGGCCACGTAAGACCTATAACCATCCCCTTGTCTCCTCAACATGATATCAGATTTGCTGCTGTGCCAGTTACATTTGAATGTGTTGACCAAACCCTCAATAGTCTGCATCCAGCTCCAATTTTCCTGCAGTAGAGATCTCTTCTGCTGCTTGTCCAGATCTGAACTGACTGTCCTTTTTTTTAATATATATTTAGCTCAATTCACCTCATGTCAGCGCTGATGTTACATTTGCTAGTTTGGATTTATGTCATTAACAGCTATTGTGCCTACCTATGCCTGGAAAAACCTAGTGTGCCTCCTAGAAGCATTGAACTGAACCAGCCTTATCTTCTGTTTTCATTTGTTCCCATTTTAAAACTGTTTTATTTCCAAGGCCACAGAACCGATTCGAGCACTTGACTTAACTGAATGCTCAGCCGTGCAATTTGACTATTCCCAGGAAAGAGTCAATTGTTTCTGGTGAGTTGCTGAGCTTTTTCCACCTCGCTGGAAAGGTCAGAATAGCCAGGGAAGTTTGCAGTGTAATGACCGGATGCTTCTGAAAGCTGCCTTGCAACCCTGATCTTCCTCTAACTCACAAGTCTGTTTCTGTCAACCAACCTCTGTCATTTCTGCATGGCTTTGCCAAATTACTGCTGGCAAACGAGCTTTTTCTTGGCAGGGAAGGTGTAGGTCTATATGTAGTGGGCATTTCTTTTCCTAATTCTGTAAGCATGTATAATCATCCCCTAGACCCATGGAACTTAGGTATGGTCCAGTTCCCAGTTCAAACATGGCTACGGGTCACACAGTAACTGCTTCTGTGCCCAAATGTGGGTCTTTTGTCCATATGGGCCTGGGGCAGCACATCCCTGAGCTGTGAGTGACTGTGAACCACTCTTGCCTATAAACCTGGCGACTGAACAGGAGCGCAGCCTCCCTGCCCTGTCCAAACAACTGTTGGTGCAGGCCAGCTGGGTTCAGCTTTAGGAAGAGCTACTGTTTTCTTCTAGCAATATAATGAATATTTTAAATTGTTTACTTACAGTTTAGTGTTCCCGCTAAGGACATACTACCTGTGCGCGAAAACTGGAATAGAAGCTGATGAATGGATTAAAATATTGCGATGGAAACTGGTGAGTGACGCGCACCCTCGGTGCGGCCATCATCAGCCCCCCAATACTGCAGCTCCCGAGCGCTACAGTTCTCCTTGTCTGCAAGAAGGGAAAAATTGTTCTGGAACATGTAGATTCGCTTACTGTATAAACCTGCAAACACACTTGAGCATTTTTAGGATGCACTTTTAGCATATATTCATCATGAAGAAGAATTGGCTTCCATCTTTAAAGATGCCATTGTGTAGATGGTAAACAAGGTGGAGCAGCACGTGTCAGGTCACGGAGGAAACAATGAGAAGACAATGTAAAGGCTTGAAAGCATTACTTCCTTAAAAATACCGGAATTTGGGTTGGTTGTACTTGCCCACATCCACCTGCCTGCAGACAAACAGTAACGGATTGTCCTTCTGTTCTAGGCACAAATACGGAAGCAAGTGGAGCAGCGTAACTCCACCGTCAGTTCCTAGCCGTGCCCGCAGCGCCTCTGCTCCTCTTTGCCAAGGGGAGGGCATCGCTTACAAGAGGACGGTTTCCAATGTCCCCAGTACTCACGGTGGGCACACGCGTGCGTGGATACTGCACACGGACACTTGCTTGCAGCTCTGCACACAAAGGATTCGTACAGCTCAGCGCTCTCAGGCTGTTGAGTCACACGTGGAGATGGTTGCAAAATCAGCGTTGGTTTGATATGCGTGGTCTATGTCTGCAGTGCACTCTTGATTCAAACAGCTGTTAACTCATCACAGAAGTAGTCACTGTTTAAAACTTTTGTGGTTATTCAGAGCATTCTCGATAACTTATTGCAGGCTCCATCACAACTAACCATTAGCAGCATGTTTTGTAACCTTGGCCCTTTTGTTTAAAAGCGGTCCTTTCTGGAAACATTAAATATTCCTTTTGTACTACCTGTTTAGGCTCCAAACCCAAAGAAAAATGACAGCAGTAATTACACCTTTGTAAACAGTATCTATGTTACAATCCAGAGAGTATTTCGAGGCCCTTTTCAAGGTGATGGATGAGTAACCGTTCTGGTCAAGTATGTTTTTTGCAGTTCAGGATTATACCGCAGTGATGACTACAGATGAAGAGTTGTTTTGAACAGCATCTATAGGTAATGGCGAGCGGCATCACATGAGCACAGTTGCTTACAGACTAGGAACAGGTGCCTGCTTCCCAGCACACGTGTGACACAGCTGCCACGGGACTCCAGGGGTGGGTGACGGGGCTCTGCAGAAGCCTTTGCCTGTGGCAGCCACCAGCGTTGTTCACAGCTTTACAGGTTGGGTCACTTACAGTCCCCCTTGAAAATGGGCTGAATTTTGTACTTTTTTGCCACGCAGAGAACTCAAAATGAGGTTTTGTCCAGAACTACATTCTAGAATTAAGCGCTGCTTGCTTTATATTAAACAAGATGAGTAACAGAAAAGCACCACATAAAGATGTGGCAGGGCAGTGTCCAACAGATGCCTTTACTGTGAGAAGGCTGAAGAGGAGAAAGGGTAAAACATACTGGAAGAAAAGAAAAACCCAGATTTGAACATAAGAATAGCATTTTATTTCAACTTCAAAATATTTGTAAATATTTTTTTATACAGACTGTTTTCTGAATAAAATATCATTATAAAACCACCTAATGTGTTCAATATTCCTGTTAAAGCTTTGTCCTCCTTTCGCCCTTAAAGAAGTGGTTTAACAAACTGGCATCTCATTTAATTACAAAGCTTTGATGAGTTTGTGCGAGAGGGAGGCAGCATAAAGGGGAGAGAGGCTATGTTCTCCAACAGCATCACTCTTCTATGAAAACGGCTTGGAAACGGAGCTCAAAGTGTAACCACAAAAGCAGCCTTCCCTTTTTCACAAGAATAGGCTGTGCTACAAACCATTAGAAGCAAGTTCAGCACATGGTGTCAGGAAATGAAGCCAGCAAAAGAAAGTGTGTTTGGCTGGTCTAGGAGACAGAGTCAGACCAAGGAGCTGAACGGAGGCTCAGCAAGAGCAGGCCTTAGCTGGAACACGAATGCGTTCTACCAGAAATACACACAGAGGCTTCTTGGGGCTGTTTCCAGCTGCTTCTGTAGTGACCAGCAACAAAACTCAACCCAGGAGCTTATTTAAAGGAATATGGGTTGACTGACAAATTTTAATCACTGAGTGTCGAGGGTTAAGATTGCGGGGTGACAATCAAACCCTGGCAGATGTATTGTTAACCTCCTCTCCCCCCCCACTTCCCCCTTTTTGCCCCTCCCTCTCCCCCCTTCCCACTCAGGACAGGGAAAGAAGGACAGAGAGAAGAGAGTTGGAAAAGTTAAAGATGTTTTACTAATGCTACTAATAAGAATAGAGAAAATAATACAAAATATACAAAACCAATCTTGTAAGTCTCAGCAACTGCAGAGCCAGCACCTAAAGTCCTGGATTAGACTCTGTAGCCAACCGGAGCTGGATTCAGTCTCTCACTAGGCCTCAGTTCGCAGGGACAACCAGCAAGGTCCTCTCCTAATGTCAGCCATGAGGAAGAAAAGGGAAAAAGGCAAAAGGGAAAAAGGCAAAAGGGACGAGATCCTCGTGATCTCCCACTTTTATATGAAGTATTCACGTGAATGGCATGTTATACACCGTTGGTCAGTCTCTCGGTCACCGGTTTCTTGTTGCCCCTCTCGCGAGATGTCCATCCGTGCTTATCAATAAGTTTGCATTCCATTGCTAGGTTTAACCAAAACATGTGTTGGGTTCTCCAGGAAAATGCAGCTAACATGAAGGCTTTAGCTGACAGGCAAATTCACTAAAAGAGAAACTTGTTTTTAACAAAACCAGGACACTGAGAGAGCTTTTGAGCCAAGAATTCCCAGTCCTTATTTTCAGCACCACCTTTTCCCCTCATCCTGCCCAGTGCTGAAGGTGGGCAAGGTGTAAGCAAGGGAGGATGATGCCCTCTTTCCCAGCCTGAGGCAGAAACCTGCCAAGAGCTCTTCCTTCTACCAGCGGTGCTTGGTTTTAGCGCTGGATGTCTACACTGGAGGCATCAGGAAGAGAATGAGGTGGGTCCAGAAAGGAACAGCGGATCGCAGTCAGCACTGACCTCTGCACCAACGCGGGACTCTGTATCCGTATCACCCAATCGAGGGACACGCTGGTCGGTTTTCAGCCTGTGAACTCCTGGATTTTGTACATTTACAAACATTAAGAGGCCTGTTCTCGCCACCGAAAAGCTGAAGTGCAGCAGAGTATTATGGTGCAACAGAAGACTGAACCAGGATCTGTCATTTAAAAATACTGTATTTTATTTATATTTATTTACTTAGGAAAACCTAAGGGTAAATGAGCTGAGAGTGTCACCAGTGATGAACCCACACAAAGACTATGAGACATGAGATCTTCACAACCATATTACGCAAAAAACCCATGAAGAAGTGAGATATTTATTGGGTGCTTTTTTTCTGGGCATCAGGAAAACCCCTAAAGCAACAGCTTTCATAGAAATAGCTTTCTTCTTAATGGAAGCAGGATGCAGCTAGCATCCAGAGTAGTAGCATTCCCTTGCCAAAGTATCACCCACATAAGAAAGCTGAGATATTTATTGATTGTACCAACACATCACTGCTTGTAAACTTGCTCTCACAATACTCCTTCAACCACATCTTTCAGAACACCATACAACTCATCTGCTTTCCGACATGTAGTAGTAGCTGGCCTGAGGATAAAGCCCACACGTGCCTGGTTCCCTGTAAAGCAAGAGATCTGTGGGTTGCTCGTTTGAGCATCATGCACATCTGGCTCAGCTGGCTGAGCTAAACTCCATGGGAGCTATTCCGGTGGTCTCTCCAGTACTGCACAATACAAGAAGCATGGCCTAAAGTAACATCCACCTACAACACACTAGTAGATCATTTCAGATTCAGTACTATGTACAATTTACTCTTACTTAGTATACTAAGGAGCTGTGGTACTTCTTCCGAGACGTGTTATTTGACTGAGGATTATTGAATCTTTCTGTCCACTGGGCTGCAGAGGGATGCTGCACTCCGGCTAGACCATCAGGTTAAGAAACTTCAACAACCTGCCTCAGTTCTTCAAACAGGGGCGTGAGCTCCTTCTCCAAACTCACAATCAGCCCTGGAAAGAGAAGAGACAACATCCCATCAAACGACATGACCGAGAAGCTTCTCTCCAAACCACACCACTCCCTCTACTTCCGAGTCACAGGCAGTGCTCTCCAAAACACAAAATCTTTCACTTGAGCTTCTCACCCTCCACGGGAGGAGCAGCTGGGGCTGTTCAGCCTGAGAACAGGAGCTGAGGGGAGACCTGATCGCTGTCTGCAACTGCCTGAAAGGAGCTTGGAGCATGGAGGGGTTGGGCTCTGCTCCCAAGTGATGGGACAAGAGGAAATGGCCTCAGGTTGTGCCAGGGGAGGTTTAGATTGGATATTAGGAAAAAATTCTTCACAGGAAGGGTTGTCGGGCATTGGAACAGGCTGCCCAGGGCAGTGGTGGAGTCACCATCCCTGGAAGAGTTTAAAAGGCTTTTAGACGAGGTTCTTAGGGACATGGGTTAGTGCTGAGTTCAGTTACAACAAGGTTGGACTCGCTGATCCTGAGGGTCTCTTCCAACCGAAATGATTCTGTGATTCTATGAATGGTGGGCAGCACCCTGAGGGAGGGTGCCTGCAGCCCCCAGCTCCAACACGAGCACAGCCCTGTAACGCAGCTCTCCACGGTGCTGCTTGCTTCCACTATCACTCTGCTGCTTCCTGCAGCTGCTGAGGCACACACAGCTGTGTGAGAATCAAATCCCTTTTGCTCCAGCTCTCATTAACCAACGCCCTCAACGAGCAAGCCCAGGTGCCCTGGTGAAGGATTTCCCCATCCCACAGAACTGAGAAGCTGCATGTTACTGCAGAACATAACTTGGAACTGACAGAAAGAGACCAAACAACTGGTTTGTACAGTACAATAACTGCTGGTGCAGTGAACACTCTCACACAGCAAAGGGTAAGGTTAAACACAGGAGAAATATATTTCTAACAGAACAACTTCAGCAAGTCACCTACAAATATCTACGAATTTTCACTCATACTTTCACTTCTCCCCTCCACAATACACTGACAAAATTCATAGCAGGAGCAAAGTTAATATTCCTTGATGTAAATTTGGGCAATTGATTTTCAATTATTTAAACACCCAGGCATTAAAACACTGCACTATTTAAAACACGCATTAACACATACCAGTATTGGCGTTGCTGCTGGCAATGAAGCTTACTACCAAAGGTAAGCGGTTGAACTGCACCACCTGCAAGGAGAGAGAACAGTGTTCAGCCAGCAGCTAACACATGTTGGATGTCAGAGCTCCAGCACACAAATTCATCCCTTCCAATCCCTAACATTCTGCGGCTCTAGGACTTCTCTGTGTGATCTACTTCATACAATTCACAGCTAAAAACATCAACAGAACTCACACCACAGTACAGGGAGCTGCACGTGGAAAGCCTGGTGTTGCCCTGTGTCCTGCGGCATCATTCACCTGTAATCACTCCAGAACACCCTGTGGAGAGCATGGTAACAAGAGAGCAGGCAGGTTTTGTTGTTTTAAAACGCTATTCTGTGTACAGCAGTACCTCTTCTTCCATTAACAGGAAACTGGAACCTTGAGCATGACAGTAAGCTGCTAACACCAAGAGAAGCAGAGCAATGTACCCAATATGTGTCAACTAACTCATTCACCCATTTGTTTTGCAAACAAACTAGATACTGTGGACTAAACAGTTGGTAAGTTTACTGTAGTCATAATAAAAAGATCTCAAGACCCCTAGAACTTGATAAGGAGAAGAAACTTAGTAGACGGTGGATTTCAGGACACAAATAACCAGTTTGTAAAAAATGTGAGTGGTATTTCAAAGCTTTCTTACCTCAAAGTCATACTAGCAGCAAGAGGAGCAATGAAGTAGGCTGCATGTGCTTATTTAAATTTAAGAGTCACTAATTATAAACAATATTGTTTGTAAGAGAACATAAATCCTTTGTAACATCCTGAAGGCCAGATGAGCAGTACCTGCTGCAAATTCCTGATTACTACCCGTGCAGAAAAAGTTCACCCTTTTCAACCAGTACATTTCTGTTTTGAGAAATGTAAGAGAAGCTTGACAAACAGTGCAAAAGTTTAGCTTGGCCATGTAAGCAATATAAGAACTAGAACAAAAATACTTAAATAGCAGCGAAGTGGAAATCCAGAAGAGTTTAAGTCACCTCTCCCTTGCTCAGAACAGCTCAGGCCACATAGAAGTTACTCACCTGGTACGTATTGTAATAGCAGATGATGCTTTTGTTTTTAGAAAGTCCTAGTTTACTGCCCTGATCTGTGGCAAGGGCAAAGGTGGACAGAAAGCCAGGTCGCAGTGCATGTTCTGGAGCATTATCATTGGCAACTGGAATAAAACAAGAAAGTATTTTTACATGATATGTCTGGCTGTATCACAGCTCCTTATCCAGCTTGGTGCTGGGGAACCATAACACATCTTAGACGCTTCCGCAACAAGTACAGGACAATCTTCAAGAGCTATACATCACTTAATATTCTGTACATGACTAGTGCTCATTTTACCAGCGTTCTCCCTAGCACACGTAAGAAATAGGCTTTTCCTTTACGATATTCAGCCTGTGCTGAGGGCACTTCGGTTCTGCGCCCCTTGCTCTTCGCACCAGCTCCAGCTTTTGAATTCATTGCTGTCACCAAGTCCCCTGAATGAAAACAGATGAGGATGTGCAAGTTCTGCTAGGTGTTTAAATACTTTGGGACATTAAAAAATAAACCTGCAGGACTTGAAACAGTAGTCTTCAGTACTCTTAAACTAGTTTACCCACAACATTAAAACATCTTAAACAAAGACTGCAGAGATAGGATAAAAATTACAATACAAAAAGGAAAAAAAAAGTATAAATGTTGGATGCAATTGCTTCTGAGTACAGACCAGCCAAGTCAACAAAACACCGATAAGCTCTCTCTAGGACTTTGTATCAGGCTGCGAGTGACCTGAAGATGCAACCAGTCCAACACTATTCACCAAGGAAAACTTGTCACCTGCAATTATTGAGGACACTGCACACACACAAATAAAAGGATAAATTCAAAGAGGTACAGAGCCAACTACTGAACTTAAAACAGAAATCTAATTGAATTCCTCAACTTCAGATATTCAGGTATTGGGCGTAACCAGAGAAGATTCTGTTGTACTTGTCCACCCTCTGCTGTTCAATCAGGATTTCGGTCGCAGGGCACAGTAAGAAGTTGAAGTTACCTTTGATAACAGGGACGCCGTCTCTGTCTGAGACCACAATAGCATGAAGACCTTCAACACTGTGAAAAGACGGAGAGACCGTTTTAAAACCAGAATAACTCATAGCAAAGATTATTTTGAACAAATAATTAAAGGCGGGGGAGGGGGGATATGGAAAAATTTGACGTGTTCACCAAACTAATATTTTACTGAAATGGACTTGGACTGTTTGGTACAGGTGGTTTCTTGGAGCAGCAGAAAAAGAAATATACAATAAGAATATAGAAAAATAGATAGAAATATAGAAGACATATACAGAAATATAGAAGAAAATAGAGAAGGAATTAAATACAGAAGAAAATATAGAGAAGAAGAAGAAAATATAGAGACTAAAATATAGAGAAGAAAATAAATATAGAGAAGAAAATAAATAAATATAGAGAAGAAAATAAATATAGAGAAGAACACACGGAACTTTCCACTTCAGAAATAACTACTAATCAAATGTAATCTCTCAAGGAAGAGCCCTTGAACGTTGTTCTCACGTAACAAGCGCCCGGTTCGCTGTATTCACACACAACCCAGTCCGTGGCTGTTTGAGGGGGTGATCCCGGACGATCAGCCGTGTCAGGAGGGATGTTTTGCTCACTCCCCATGGCGGAACTTCAGTTCTTCCCAAAGGAGCCCCTGCCAGGCTGAGCTGCCTTCACTTCCAGCTCGTTTAATCAACAAAAAGAGCCGCCCCCCCCCGCCCCCCCATAAAGAGCCCGGCAGGCCCCGCCGCCCCGCACCACTGACCTCGGCAGCTTCTTGTACAGAAACCTCTTCAGGTCCTGCGGGCAGAGACGGCGGCTCGTTACGCGTTCCCACAGCGGGCGGCTCCCCCTTCCTTCCGCCCCAGCCTCCCCACAGGCCTCCGCCCGCGCCCCAAGCCCCCGCACTTACATCGGCCATGGCTGGGGCCCTGCCGGCGCTCCGCCACCTCCGCGGGCCTGCGAGACGAGAGGGCGCCCGGTCAGCTGCCCCTCGAAGGAGGGGAACGGCGTAGTGTGGGGGGGCGCCTCCCCCCGCCTAGCCGCAGTGGTACAAGCCACCCCCACCCGCCCCGGGAAGGAAGAACGGTTGGGGCGAGACCACCGTCGTACCTGGGTGGGGGGGGGGAGTCGCTACCCAGAGCCCCCAACCTAAGCGCCCACCCGCACGGCTCCGCCGCTTCCCCTTTAAGCCTCTGTCACATGACAGCGCAGCCCGGCCGGACCGGAAGCGCTTCCCCGCCCCGCCCGGCTGGTCACTGGGCTGGTTTTAAAGCCGCTTTAAAACCCGATTTAAAACCCGATTCTGCTGAGCAGGTCACAGCGCTTTGTGTCTAAACGCCTGCTGAGCACCTGAAAGTTTTGCTTAGGCAGCATTCTGAGGGACAACCTTAGCCAATTTATTAAAATACCCTCTACCACGCACACAAAAAGATGTTTAAAAATGCGACTTTAAAACCGAAAACTATAGGTCTGATGCTCGGTGATGGATTTTACTTGTTTCCCTGCAACACTGGCTAAAAGCCGTGCAGAAGTATCTATAAGATGGCTCCTGTATTGCTAATATTAATGGGAATTTTGTCTCCAGTTTCATAATGGATAACAACATAACTACATGTATTTTATTTCTAAAAATACAGAGAAATCTGACTATTACATTTTCCAGAACAAAGAACAACTGTTTAGGGGAATCAATGACATTTCTGGAACAACCAACCTTAAACTCTGCTCTCGCCCTCTCATTTTAAGCCTTTTACAGCGTTCATTGCAAAATTATATTTAAAATGTATGGAATTTAACCTTGTCGGCGCTCCCTATTTAAAAGCATCTGCGACATTTTAGTGATTATAATGTTCAGCCTTTTCTTGCAAACTTATAGAAGAATCAGGACTGTTTATTAAAAGTCAAATTTAATCATGTTTAACATAAACATGAACTTATTTTAATGATAACTTCACCTTCTGAAGAAAGGTCATTCGAGAAGATTCAAGTGCTCCAACCTCTTCAATTAGCATCTTCCTCACAAGAAAATTTGCACTGGACTTCCCAGATTCTTTCAATGAAACCAGGGGAAACAATGACATTTTTGAAGAAAAAAACCTTCAGACTATCCCAAGTATCAATCCCAAGGAAAGAAAAACCCACGTGGAACATTAAAGCAATGTTTTCAGGCCATATTTGGAGCAGGTTAATCTTTATACTACAGGAAATAATAGTGTTCTGCATCTCACTTTTAAACTCCTGGGATGTCTGTGTTGCCATAGGATGCAGCTATAACTGCGTTATTTGTTTGTAAAGATCCTGACGGCAGTTGAACCAACATAACACAGCTCCATTATACATTATACATCCTTTTTCTTCTTAACTAAAAGATCGCCTGCAAGCTCAGACTCATTTCTGAATGAGAAGGTCTAAGTACTTGTGAAAGCCTTTGGAATAATTTTCTCCTATTAAGAAGACACAGGAGTACCAACACGTACTTTGATAGTTTGCTTTCATTAGTATAATTACAATACATTCTGGACAGTTACAAAATCCAGGGAATCACGTTTTCTCCATAAATTTCTATTGCAAACTTCAAACAATTGGGTGCCTTTCCATCACTACTTCACATTTTTCCTGTCATCTTCGTAAGGACACCCAGTACAGCAACCTGTTTTGTTTTGTTTCAGCAGCTTTTAGCTCTGCATCATTCACCAGGCTTTGATGTCCACCCTGAACGCTGGTTGAGCCGCTCGACTCTCGTGTCGCGCCAGTTCAATCGAGGACAGTTCAGAAAAGGTATGAATGCAAAATGATTTCTGGGTCACTTAAAGCATTTAGTGCATTTCTAAAGTCAAACCCTGCTCTAAATTAGAAGCAGTCCCAATGAAGTCAGTCAAGTACTTAAAATTTCAATTCAGGAGGAAAATCTGGCTTCACATAAACCAATAGTTTTGTTCAAAGACAGCAGTTTTCTCAAGCAAAAAAAATACCGCTCTTATTACGAGCCGCCCAGCATTTTCAAACACAAGAAACATTGTCCTGTTAAAATGTAAAAACATCAGCTACTGAACCTCAAAACATTTGTAACCCACTTCTGATTGAGTACATTGTACTCAGCCGCTTCACAACACCTCTGCAGCAGCAGGTGTGCCTACGTACCGGTTACGTGACCTCGCAGGTGCGTTTGCTCCTTCCTCGGAGATCAGTGCAGCAAAGTTCTGGTCCAGAGAAGCGCACACCCCCCAGCGCCGGACTATGATACCGGAGGAGCGCACTGCGAACTAGCGAAGCATTTAAACAGTTGGCAAAAAGGCACATAGTCCTTAGCAATATCTCCCTGTTCCGCTTATGGTGCCCATTGATTGGGACTTAGCTTGAAATAAGAAAATAGTATGAAAATGGAAGCCTCTTAGGAAAAAAATTAGGTTGCCTTTTCTTTGTTGAGCTTTAGGATTTTACTATTGCATGTTTTCCTTTACCTTTCCAGCGAAATTAAGGAAGCTATGGATGCATGTCAGCCATATGTATGGATTTACTACTACTGGAATACCAAACGGTAGAGCTGCTGTAAACTGTTGAAAGTACTAAAAGCAACGCATATAATGGTCTGTACAGTCAGCCATACGTATGGACTTACTACCACTGGAATACCAAACGGTAGAGCTGCTGTAAACTGTTGAAAGTACTAAAAGCAATGCGTATAATGGTCTGTACAGCGTGTGCAAATATTTACTTTGAAAAGAGATCAGTGTAGTTCTTAGTCTTCTCAGCATTGCTTAGAAACGCTAAAAACTACAACAGCGAACTGCTACTCTACACCAGATCAATAGACCCAAACAGATATTTAGGAATATATGCCGTTATATTTAAAAATACCAAATTCCTCTAAGCTGGTAAACCTAGAAGATTTTACATAGAGATAAAATATTAAAAATTCTTATTCCAACTCCACACACTTGACATCTGAATAGGAGTGATGTAATCATACTATTTATTCCATCAGTGAGACAAAATGTTGTATGGAACTAAATTTCTGAGATTTTAAATAGAAAGTAATTTAACTCATATATACACAGTGTTCTTTCCACAGATATTTACATGGCAAATATGTTAGAGGAGAACCACTATGACTAAGTCTCTACAAGTATAGCATCCTTTCTGGGCTATTCTCTCTGCTGAAAGAATTCACAGAAGCTTTGAAGTAAAATCTAGACAATTAAAGTTACCTATATTTCACAGTAGGTAAAGAAGCCATTAAATGATATTTCAGCATAAGGTTTCTGGAAACAGCTACACAGTAGAGTTTTACATCCACCCCTCTTCTCCAGCATTCATGGTGAAACTAAATCTCTTCTTAATTTACAAGAGATAAGGGCATATGTAAAGATGTATGTCTATAATTGTAGTTCATCCTCCTCGATAGAGGCTGGTCAGCCGTTCTAGTTCTTTGCAGTTGTCCATGGCCATGGAGTCTGCTTTCTTTCGGAGACGGTCATCCCGATACACTTTTGCTGCATAAAGTAAATCTGATTCTTTAACGAACAAAAGAGAAGAGAGATTTTTCAGGTTAGAAACGCCATACTCCGCACATGATACATTCCTGCTCAGAGCTGTCTCTGATTTAAAAAAACCCAACCAAACAAAAAAACTCATGCCAGACCCCATTAAACAATACAAACATAGGCCACGCTCAGTGATTGTGCGTGTTATTGACGGCTCCAGCATCTTGTTTGTGCCCAAAAATCCACTCTGAATATTAAGCCCATTACTTCGACTCATGCTGCTTCAGACGGCCGCTGCTCAGAGGCATTAATGAAAGACCTCTCTGTGTTATACTGGAGCTCAACAGCTTGACGTTGCTGAACGTTTTAATTTTGTGAAATATTTGTCAGCCCTTCAGCTCAGAATGGATTAGCGAGGCATGCTTAAATGTCAATCAGCGCTGGAAAGATTGTGAGTGTCAAGGAGATCAAACACACAACAGGTATTTTGAATCCTTAAACCTGCAAAATCAGCTGTTTCTATAAATAGAGAAAAATCTATTAGGGGCCGCTTTCTCAAAATCAATTTGGGTAGTTTTCACAACCTGAGAAATTGCAAATAGCAAACAACACGGCAGTCACCACCTTTGGGTTATTCTTTTGCTTTATATCGGGGTGACATGTTTCTCTAGTAATCACATTTTTCCCACTAAACATGTACATATGGAATCGTGGGCCTCTTTGCGTTGTCCAGGACTCCGATCAGGCTTAAAGTGGTTGTATCAGGAATAAATGCTGAAAAATGGGAAGGGTGTTCTTTCTCCTCTTTTCATCCCCAGATAGAAATTACTTATCAACTAAAAATTTTCAAAGGTATTTACACAGTAAATATGTTACAGGAGACACAAACATGTCATGTCAGTAAATCTAAGTGTAACAAATTGCTCAAAAAAAGCAAAATATCCTTCCAGATCTACACTTTGCTGAAAAAATGTATAAAGAATATGTGCTTTTTTATTGTGCTGGATTATATCTTGTCTTTCATTTTTTGTTAACAAGCACAATCATTTTTGTAAACTGTTTTATTATAAGATTACTAATGATTCATCTTGTAGCTGAAAAATTAGGTATTGATTTCATTAATAGTAGCAATAAATATTCAAACTTTTCAAGATGGAAGAACAACCTGGCTGGAAAAATACAAGTTTCTGTATATTTGCTTATGAATTTTACCCAAAAATTCTCTGATGGTTTTGCTCTATTTGAAAAATCTGGGGAAAATTGTCCTGATCAAACGTAGTACTCTTGGCACTCATCTCAAAGTTGTCTCCCAATGTACTGGGTGTTTCTCTTGTGTACGTGTGACCCAGCGGCACAGGTTTCTGCCCACAGTTCTTTCCTGACGCTATTCAGCACTCTCGTGCTTTCACACTGAATTTTAGGCTTCTGAGAGAAAATAGCTCCTTGTATAATATTAAATTAAACAGATGGTAAACTAAAAAAAAACCCAACAAACCTGTTTCTGAGGTCTGATAGAGCCAAAGTACCAAGCCCGGGAAGAACAATGACTCAGCATTAGCAAAAGATTAAGCACTGATTTACAGCTTATGCAGTTTTACAGCACATGCTTTGGAAAAGCGGCATTTGTATGTACGGTGGTCCAAGGCAGATTAGTTTTTTCCTTCTCCAGAAACACCTATGTAAGCTTTTTATTTATCTACATAAAAGCACTTAGAGAAATGAAGTATTGCCATGAGAAAATAATGTAGAAGATATTAGAATTCATAGCTTTCATCCTTAACTTAGAGCAATTTCTTTCTCATTAGCAATTCACTGTAGTGTTCAAGTTTCTGAGAAGCGGGTTAAAATTGCTGATGATTTGCAGATGGTTTTTAGGTCACCGAGTAAAACACAGAAATTAAGTGACACTGGGGACACTTTTAGAAGTGAGAAACAGCAGGAAACCCTACACTTGCTTTCTTATTCGGATATTTGAATAATACAAGCACTTCATTCTTTCCTGAATGAAGAATGCGTGCGTGCATGAAATTACACGTATTACCAAACTTACTTTGTTGCCTCTCCTTCCAACAATTATTACGAATGTTGGACACGTAATCCTCTTCCACACTCTTTTCCACTTTCTGTAATGAGGCTCCTTTGTATTCATTTCTAAAGTCCTTGTTGACATAATAAACGACGTGCAAGTTTTCTGTCTGCATTTTTATGGTCTGCCCTGTACTTCTGCAAAAAACAGGGAGGGGGAAAAGAGTGACTAAATATTTATTTGATTTTATTTTTGCACTACAAATACACTTTTAAAAAAACATTGCTATTCCAGAAGAACAGCACATCACTGAATTTGCCATTTCAAGGCAAGTAATGCAATGAATGGCTATATAATCTGGCAGAGAATAGAATTACTACATTTACCTAAACGTTCAACTACTGCTGCTTAAACCTTTGATCTTGCAAAAAAACAACGAAAACCAAAAGACCAAATCAACACTTCAGTAAAACACTTGACTTGTTTCATACCTCTTTAGTTAAATATAAGCTTTGTTAATAGAAAATTACATTCAAACTCAACAGAAGGAACAAAGAGGTCACTATTCTGTAGCAACCCAATACTGGCATCTCCATTCTAAAGTGTTGTCTACCAGCCCTGACAAATCCATTTTCCTGCTGGCATTCTGTGGATTGAATATCAAAGATATTCAAACATGTTGGCAGAGAAGCGTTTATAAGCATCGTTACAGCTTAGTTGCAGGAGGGAAAGACACCACACTGGAAATAAAGAGCTCTGAAAAATAAGAGAGGAGAAAAACCTTTCTGTTGTGGGGCTGAGAGCTCTGTAAGGAACTAAGGCCTTTTAAAGCAGTTGTGGTGAGTTGGTTAAGCCTACTTGCATGCTTGATTAAAGTTCTGTATTTCTCTCGAGAAAATAAGGTTTATATATCCTACTGTACAAACCAGGTGAGTTTCACTAGTAGAATTCCGTGCTGAAAAATGAAGATAAACTATTTTACCATCACCTGGAAAGAAGCAAAGAACAGACAATTTCCCCAGCCCTCATCTAGTTCAAAACTTACATAAGGATGAGTGTGGAGAGTCTCTGGCTGTGTGCTGTGAACAAGCCAGGGCTTGATGCGGCTGTGCTACACGGAAGGATTTCCCTGAGACACCAGAGACAAAAGGAAAGTAAACAGAAGCTGCTCTGCCCTCGACCCAGGCTGCAGGAGGGGCGTTGCCGCTGCGCATGAACAGTCTGTGAACAGTGCCCTGCAGCCAATCACCATAGTGGGGGGGATGAGTGACTGTGAGTGTAACCAATTGTAGCCTGCACTTGCCGCATGGCCTTTTGGTATAGAGTATATAAGGCTTGGAAAAAACGTGGTCTCGGGGACATTGATATTCAGTGTTGTTTAAGAGTTCATTAAAGAGTACGGATGGTAAATTCACATTGAATTAGACTCCTTACTCTCGCCCGGCCCGCCCGTTCGATCAAAGAGCTTATGCCGGCGTCTGGATTCGTCGAATTTACTACCACTACAATTGGTAGCAGAGGATGGATCGTTAGCAAAGCATAACGCTCCGGATCGACATTACTGCGGTGAGCAGCGTTCATAAAAACGGAGCCAAGCCGGGGTGTGGGATAGTGTGCTTAGTCCGATATCAAAACACCTGTCGAGCTGGCCACTCGCATCCTACGTTAAGATCGTGCTGATAAGATAATGGATATTGAAACAGCCGCGGCACTGCTGACGACTATTCTCTCTAAGAGAGGTATTGAATCGTCACAGGAAAAGCTAATCACATTGATTTTTTTAGCTCAGAAGTGGGGACACTTTCGAAAAGTTCCACTTTTGTTTTCCCCAACGGAATGGAGATCAGTGGCGGACACTATGTGGGACAAAACTATCAGAGGGGAAGAAGAGAAAGAAATTAAAGCTGTGAGAGAATTGTGGAAAACCGTATTAGAATCATTAGAAATTATGAAATCGGAACAACGTGCCGCCCTAAGAGCCGCGGAGGCGCTTGTCCCAGAACAAACCTGGACTGATAAAACTTGTCCAAAAGAAAAGAGGGGCCTGTGGGCTACTCTGTGGGGTCTGCCTGCCGTTCGGGGTGGTCGCGGGGTCCCGGCTCAGCCAATACTTTCAATCCGATCTGCAACGCGGATTAGAAACTTTGCAGCTCGTAAACAAAGGACCGGAAGTTTCCCCCTCCGAGTCTCTGGGGCAATGTGCCAAGAAGGCGGATGTGGGAGGCCCTGAGTGCCGCCTTCCTCCTACCGCTCCGCCTCTGGCCTGCCCCGAGCCGGACGCCCCACCTCCCTCCGAGAAAAGCGTGGGGACCGGGCCCGGACCGGCCGGACCGCCGCCGCCAGGGCCGGGGCCGCCTCAAACTTTGCCTCCGCAAGCACCCGCGGAAGTTTTTTGTGAGCCTCCTCCTACATCATTGGGCTCACCCCAAGCAGTAGAGCAGTTACTGCAAGTCATTACCAACAAGCTTGAACAACTTAAGAGTGTCAAATGTAGAGAAAAATAAGGAACAAATTGAGTTTCAAAAACCAGCTTGCCCTTCACAAACAATGCAATCAAAGGTGCCTATAGATTCTACTGACCAGCCGCAGCCCCGACGTGGCAGATGGTCAGGGGTCATCAAAGATGCCATCCTAGAAGGTGATTGGTCTCCAGCAAAATTAGCCCTACCGGTAATTCAAAATATGAACACTCAGACAGCGGTATGGGAACCACATGACTGGAAAATTTTGCAACAAGCAAAACAAATAATCACAAACTATGGTATACGTTCAGCAGCTACCGGACACAAAGAACATCTCCGAACCTGTATCACAATCAGCGACCAACCGTGAACCAGGCTTCTTTCACCTCAACAAGCCAAGCACCGCAGGAAGCCTCGGAGTTGATGTGGAGACAGCAGTAGATATAACATTGACCAATACTGCAATTCATAGAATACCAACTAATGCTAAAGGACCTTTATTTCGACAAGATAGTCTCATTGGAGGCCTATTGATTGGCCGTTCTTCTGCTAGTATCAAAGGTCTTATAGTAATACCAGGTATAATTGATGCAGATTTCACAGGAACTGTTCAAATCCTGGCCTACACTCTGCATCCGCCAATTTTTATTCCTTCTGGGAGTAGAATAGCTCAGGTAGTAGCACTGGAAAACTGCCTACCAATGCTTCCAGGAGTCCCTCCAGCATCCTCAACAGAAAGGCGTGATAAAGGATTTGGATCGACAGGTCCTGCAGTTTGCTTCACCTCATCAATGACTCAGCGTCCCATGTTACGTGTGCAACTATTTCAGTCTGATTCTACTGTTGTTGTAGATGTAAATGCAATGCTTGATACTGGAGCTGATGTCTCCATCATTAGTCAATTCAAATGGCCACGAAATTGGAAACTTCAAAAATCAATCTCTTCCACTGTAGCTGGAGTAGGGGGTCAAACTACTCCAAATATAAGTGTTGATCCCATTTCGATTAGTTTCCCTGAAGGTCAATGTGTTACCCTTAGGGTGTATGTAATGGAATTGCCAAGCAGCCTTGAGGCGCTTATTGGCCGTGATGTCTTGGGGCAACTTGGTGCCGTGTTAACTACTTCACCTTTTCCTTAGTGGTCACTGGAAAGCAGTTGCCCAACCCTCCATTGACCTGGTTAACAGATAGCCCAGTTTGGGTTGACCAGTGGCCATTAACAGAAGAGTGACTGCAAAAGGCACGTGAATTAGTAGAAGAGCAATTAGTTGCAGGCCATATCAAGCTTTCTACTAGTCCATGGAATACCCCAATTTTTGTAATACCAAAAAAGAGTGGAAAGTGGCGATTATTACATGACTTGCGAAAGGTAAATGATCAAATGCAAGCCATGGGTGCTTTACAGCCTGGATTACCATCACCTGTAATGTTACCAGAAAATTGGCATATTCTAATTATAGATTTAAAGGATTGTTTCTTTACCATTCCTTTACATGAGCAAGATACACAGCGTTTTGCATTTACACTGCCTTCAGTAAACAAAGCGGAACCAGCTAAAAGGTATGAGTGGGTAGTGCTACCGCAAGGTATGAAAAATTCTCCTACACTGTGCCAAATGTATGTTGCATGGGCACTTCAACCTATTCGTGCATCATGGAAACAAACAATTATTTATCATTATATGGATGATATTCTGTTCTGTCAACAAGCTGAGTTCACAGAAAGTTCCATAGTCCAAATTACAATCAAACTCAAAGAAAAGGGGTTGGTCATAGCTCCAGAGAAAGTTCAAAAGTCTGCACCTTGGAAATACCTTGGTTGGTCCATTTGTGATGCACAGATTCGTCCACAAAAAATTGAATTACATACTGATTTACAGACATTAAATGATGTCCAAAAATTATTAGGGGACATACAATGGATTAGAAATTGCGTAGGCATTACTAACAATGATATAGCACCTCTTACTTCACTTCTAAAAGGAGGTGATCCAGCTAAGAAAATAAGCTTAGAGTCCGTGCATCTCAAATGTCTTTCTGATATTATACAAAAAGTACAGACAAATTGGTCTAGCCGAAGACTTTCTGATCGACCAATTTCCCTCCTTATTAGCACTCTAGAACATCCGTGTGCAATCATCTGCCAGTGGCAAAACAAAAACGGGGAATTCCCCATAGATGTTGCTACAGATTCTTCCTTTTGTGCCACTGTCAGATTGAAAACAGAAAATGATTTGCAATTATTAGAGTGGATTTTTCTTAGTGTCCAACCAAAATTCAGTATTCAAACGAGACCAGAAGCAATTGGAGAATTGATTCGAAAAGGAAGATCTCGAATACTAGAAATTAGCGGTCAGGAACCAGATGACATCAGTATTCCGATAAATTGAGCCGATTTAGAATGGTGGCTGAGACATTCGATGCCTATACAGAATGCATTATTAGGATTTATAGGCAAGGTACATTCACGACAACCAAAAGGTAAACTATGGCAATTCCTTAGAACAAATCAGTGGTTAGAGAGAAGCAAAGTAAAAGCAAAACCTGTTGAAGGCCTTACAGTATATACAGATGCAGGAAAACAAAGACACCAGGCAGCATGTGTCTGGCAAGAGAATAGTCAATGGAAACAGCATTTAATTGAAGGTTCAAAAGAGGATTCATTGCAGACTTTAGAGCTCACAGCAGTAATATGGGCCTTAAATAATTGGCTGAAATTTGCTTTAAATGTTGTCACAGATTCTTTGTATGTAGCAGGTGTAATACCCAGAATGGAAAATGCCCTGTTAAGACAATCGAATAATCCTCGATTAGGAAAATTGTTTGTACAATTGAGAGCTATTTTAAATCAAAGAAAAGAACCCTGTTGTGTGATTCACATCCGCAGTCATCAATGGAATCTTGGTCTAGGTGAAGGAAATCAAATTGCAGATAGTTTAGTAAGTTCAGTACAGCACATGCCTCCAACAGATAAATTCCAACAAGCGAGACAAAGTCATGAGAGCTTTCATCAGAATGCCAGAGGTCTCCAAAGACAATTCGATTTAACTTTAAATGAAGCAAGAAGTATTGTACAGGCATGTCCTCAGTGTGGAAGCCAGATGTTAGGTATAGGAATCGGTGTCAATCCTCGAGGTTTAAAAGCCTTAGAAGTATGGCAAATGGATGTGACACATGTGCCAGAATTTGGAAGACTTAAATATGTGCATGTCACAATTGATACTTTTTCAAAAATGATATGGGCTACTGCTTTACCAGGAGAAAAAGCACTACATGTATGTAAACATCTCACAGCTTGTTTTGCTGTAATGGGTGTCCCAGAAAAGATTAAGACAGACAATGGCCCTGCCTATGTTAGCCAGAAAGTTAGAACTTTTCTAATGAAATGGGGAGTGAAACACGTTACAGGTATACCTCATTCCCCAACAGGCCAAGGAATCATCGAGAGAGCACATCAAATGATTAAAGGGTATTTGAGCAAACAGAAGCAGGAAGAGTTAGATTGTCAACAGCGTTTAGCAAAGGTGTTGTTTACCTTGAATTATTTATGTCTAACTGGAGATCATGAGGAGCCTCCTGTGATCATTCATCATTATCAGATCAGACTAGGAAGGAAAAACACTTTACCGGAATTCATGGTGAGATATCGTGATCCCACCACTGGATTGTGGAAGGGACCAGTACCTGTTATTTTTAATGGTAGAGGGTATATTGTGTCTCTCCACAGATCAAGGTCCATTGTGGGTTCCAAGCCGAGCAGTAAAGCCGGAGTTGAAACAAACTCAACCAAGTCAACTCCCTGCAGCAGAACCTTCGGAGGTCACAGAGTGAGGTGTAACCTTTGCATTGATTTAGCTGTGACATGTATGCGTACTATAGTTATATAAGTAGATCTTTAAACACCACTACCTCTTGAGTAAGTTTATCAACACCCAGCACGTCGTTTGTTATAAGTTGAGTATCTTTAAACCAAAGTTCTTGGAATTTGTTTAATCAATCCATTGCGATATTTAAACGGCAATGGAATACCTCAGGTTTATTGCAAAGTGCACTGTTTACGTTGATTGTTGTTGTTATTTATATGTTATGTATAAGTTGTTTTTTATCACATATCAAAAAAGGATTAGAACACACAGCTAATCAATCCTGGCTTGTCCAAAAAGAAAAAAAAAAAGGAGGAATTGTGGAGAGTCTCTGGCTGTGTGCTGTGAACAAGCCAGGGCTTGATGCGGCTGTGCTACATGGAAGGATTTCCCTGAGACACCAGAGACAAAAGGAAAGTAAACAGAAGCTGCTCTGCCCTCGACCCAGGCTGCAGGAGGGGCGTTGCCGCTGCGCATGAACAGTCTGTGAACAGTGCCCTGCAGCCAATCACCATAGTGGGGGGGATGAGTGACTGTGAGTGTAACCAATTGTAGCCTGCACTTGCCGCATGGCCTTTTGGTATAGAGTATATAAGGCTTGGAAAAAACGTGGTCTCGGGGACATTGATATTCAGTGTTGTTTAAGAGTTCATTAAAGAGTACGGATGGTAAATTCACATTGAATTAGACTCCTTACTCTCGCCCGGCCCGCCCGTTCGATCAAAGAGCTTATGCCGGCGTCTGGATTCGTCGAATTTACTACCACTACAGATGAGAAAGCTGCTTTCAAATACTTCACTTGCTACAAGCACAGATGACTCCTAAAAGAATAACGAGCCTTAGCAGGTTTGAGGATTTTATTAAATCTGCTGGAGATGCCAATGCCTTTACGTTGCATGGACCCACTGCCTTGTATTAGAAGACCCCCCGAACTCCAGGTATCGCTGACCTCTTTTCTCCGCAACATTCTCACAGGATGCTCTTAGTACATAACTCTGAAGTTTTGTTATGCTTCATTTCTGCTTCATCTATACCTTTGCTCACTTCCCTCACTGTGGGAAATCAAGGACCAACTAACGGAAGCCTCTCTAAACGCTTCTAAGCGGGAGAGGGTGATTCCAATATCCCACCTCGTGTTTGAAGCTGATGTAATTAAGCATTACTTACGATCTTGGGTATAAGGCATAAGGAGGGTTCGATACCATCAGCTGGCTCAACAAGGAGACGAGGATCAACACAATAATAGGCATCAGCTGAATGAACATAGAGAAGCCTCCCTAAGGAACAAAATAGATTCAGGTATTTCATAAAGAGCATCGGTAAACAGGTAAATTTGACAAGATTTAATGCTTAGCATGACTTTCTGCCTTAAGTGTCAAAAGCTGCTGGGAAAACTAAAACCACAAAGCTGCCAACGCTGTGATGTTATCTTAACTTTCCAATGCATACACAATATTCACAGAGTGCTCGGACTGCAGGAGTTGACAGGTTGGCACGTACCACAATCAAATTAACAGCTGGATTCAGTTACATTGTATGCCGTGATTTGGCCTCGTCTATGCAGTGATACGTAATTATGCACAACTATATATAATTCATATATATGAATACTGAGCCTTAAGTACAATTTATTCCTCGGCCTAAATGATTTTTAAACGCATACAAGGATTAGTGACAAGAACCAGTTGTCTATTTAGGCTAATACTACCAGTCACTAGTAAGCTAGTGATATACAACAATAGATTTACAAACCCAGGCTATTACAGTTTCGAATTTGTGTGTCTATTTACCATCAGTAAGACCTGCCAAAGTTTAAAAATACGTAACTGGCACGTACAAATCCTCCTCTACAGCACAGAGCACAATCACATCACTGAAAGCCACTACCAGCAAATTTCACAATCCACAGTTTAAAGACAATGGTGCTTAAACATACATCACCCCTCTCTTCTTCCCGCTCATGCCCGCTCTGATGGTGCTGATTAGGGTGACTGTAGCCAGCACGACCGTTAGAAAATGAATGTACACTACCTAAGGAAAGAAATATCCACATTTAAGTAACGTAAAAAATATAAAGTAACTCAACTTTAAGATATCTTACAATTTCAAAGTTGTTTAAAAGAAATATTTAAGCACCAAGACAACTGGTTTGTTATTTCACGTACTGCAGAATCACCCCTCAAAGAACTGAGTTCACATTTTTGGGGTTTAGCAACACTTGGGGCAAAATAAACTGTGATGCAGCCTGACAAGTTGGGGCCCAAGGCGGGTTGGAGTAATTTTACTGTTTTATAATGTCACAAACTCTGATGTCGCTCTGTGCAGTATCCCGATGGTTATACCAATACCTGTTGGAAAGGCCCCTCCAAAAAACATGTTGAATAGATCCTCTGGAGTGATATCTGCCTCACAGCCTCTGTGGAAGTTGAATCTGCCATTGCTTGGGTGGCTGCAGGTCTGCTCTTCGCTGCCCGTCAGGTCGTACTGCTTTCGCTTTTCCGGGTTACTCAACACAGCATACGCGTGTCCGATCTCTGGAGCAAGGGATAAAATACAACTCCCATAAATGAACAGTATTAATGGTATGAATTCCAGTATGAAAATTGCAATTTCAAAGTCAAGAATAGGCAGCAAATTGTGTCCTTTACTGTTACATTACAGTAGTAACACTTGCTCTAGCAGCCTAGCTTAAAGACATCGTAAGACTCGGTAGGTTTTCTCTGGTTTCATTTACTAAGTGGTGACTTCAAATACATCAGCTTTATTGTCTAAAAGAGTGTGAACAATCCTCACTCAGTCAGTTCTTCATTAAACCCGTCCAGGTTTCCTTTTCTTCTCTCTCCTCCAGGCCCCTCCAACAAAAAGCTGCTTTAGCAGCCAACGCAAGGCACAGGGATCGTGTTTTTCAGTGTTGAAAAGCCATCAGTCATCAAAACTTTGTGAAAGGTGCAACAGTATAAGCTCAACACAGGCAGATTAGGCTATGACTTCGCATAATTAATGTTTTCAACATTATCCAATCTAAGAAAAAAACGTCAAGCCTTAGCTTTGTGCCTTTTAAAATGCTCTTAGAAATAATCATTAGTGATTTGAGTGGAGAAGAGAACCGAAAGAAATGAAGCCTGGTAATATGCACTGAGAGCATGATGTACACTACTGACACCAAATATTGCTAAAAAACCCTCTGTTACTCAGCACAAGGATAAAATTGATAGTAAAAACTGACATTTTTCCCAACAATTAAGAATTTAGAGAGACATAAATCAGGTGAATGCACATAAAGTGAAGACACCACACTGGTACGGTACGGTCAGCAATCTTTTTTGACTAGTTGCTTTGGATTATGTGATGCCAACTCACAACAGATTTGATTCAAACATAATTTTCTTTCTTTAAAGAAATTTTTCATTAAATAAAGTTTTGCACAACTTTTAAATCTAAAATATAACCTCTGGGAGACAATACAACAGAAGAGTCCAAGGTAGCTTGAGATCTAAGTAAGTACCTTGCCTAACATCAAACTCCATTCTGTCTTCTAATGGGACCTTTCCTTAAAATAAAAGATTGTTATGAAATACTTATTATGAACCTCCTTTTCTCAGCTGGATGTTAGAAACTCATAGGACACATTTAAAGGGAAACTAGATCATAAAAATTCAATAATTTCAAGGCAAGAAAAATGCAGGAGTTCATTAATTTTTAGCCAACAAGATTCCCCTCCAATATGTTCCTTTTGTTTACTCATCTGGCCAAGAGCCAGATAATGAAATTAAGCTGAAGAAATCAAACTTGTACAAAGTGCTTGTGTTAAATAAAACATTAAATAATGAGAAATTGATTTCTTACACGTTAAAGATTATTTAAAATGCTATTAACAAAGAAGAATTATTCATAGCACTGGAGACAATTTTGTAAGAATAATCTCTTTTTTAGATAAAGCCATCACATAGCTGTATTAAAACAATCATTAGCAATCAACTTTCCTGCTGTGTTCTATCTACTTTTCATCTGGAATTAGTAATATATTATTACAATTACGCCTTAAAATCTGCATCAACAGACTTGCTCAGGACTTCTTTTTTTTCCCCTTTTCCCCTTATGCAATTTAAGAGTTTTGTCTGATTTATCGATGCATGAACACTTCTTTATGCATGATCGTTTCTTGCAGATTCACATCTTAATTCATCTGTATCTGAGAAAAAGGGGCAATTTTCTTTAAAAAGCTTTTCCTCAACAATTCTCCTTGTGCAGGGCTAAGCTGAGCAGCCTTAGATCAGGTCAAATTAGGCTGTAAATTTTACCTAAGAAACGGTCAAAGGCAACTAATTAATAAGGCCAGGTTTGAAACCAAATGGTTTTGTATGGAAAAAGTATTAAAGCCACATACATACAAGGAATTATAAGGAAAAGGTAACGTAGCGTGGCACATAATTCAGTAAAAACTGTGTTTTGCTATCAAGTATTACTCTGGTTTTCTCAAGCTCAAGATAGTAAGATTCAATTTGCTACATTAAGTCAACAACAGTAATAAAGTGCAATTGGGTTTCACAGATCAAGTATTTGCCCCCCGTACCTGAAAATTACAGTCGGTCCTCTCAAACTGAACCCTACTGCAAAACCCCTCATTATTTATCTATACCTCTAGGTATATGTTAAGATAATAAAGGTCAAATATTCTATTGGATAAAAATGTCAGTTTAATATTAGCAACAAAGCACCACGTTTTTGTAAAAAGACAAGTGATCAACGCAGATGAATTTCTTTTAATCTGACAAAGTTTAACCATAAAATAAATTGTAAGTAAAACTAGTATTTTACTTTTAAAAGCCTCTGTTGCTCCGGGTGCGTGGTTTTTGTCTGGGTGGAATTTCAAAGCAAGTTTTCTATAGGCCTTCTTGAGGTCTTCTTCACCTGCATCCTTTGACACCCCAAGGACTTCGTAAAAGTTTTTACATTTCTTTATACTGCAAAAGAAAATGAAGCAAAATATTGTCAACAAGAAGATGTAAAAGTATGTTAGAACACAGCTGCGGATGAGGCAACACATCGTGCTGATGCAATACATCTCTTGCTTTCAATCTAAAATATATCTAAATTGCACTCTAGAAACAAAGAATGCAATTTTTCATAATAAACTCGCTATTAAGCACAATAAACTATTGCACTCAAAATCAGTTACTATATACATTTATTATATTTCTTCTACAGTTAGAACCACTACAGTTGCAATAAAAGGTTTCAGTTTATGATTACTGTAGCATTTCCTCAGCCCCAATTCTATGAATATTGCTGTTAATAATACATAAAATGAAGATTCCAAATTCACTTTGCAAGTGCACCTTGGTATGCATGATACAAACCAAATGACACCTCCCCTTCTGCATTAACACCATTTAAACATTCACTTTTTAAGGAAATAAGGCAGGTGAGAACACCTCTGCTGCTGGGAACACACCTGGAGCTTAACAAACCTTCTGTCAGCATTTATATAAATCCAGAGAACAGTAACAGCTCCAGCAATTACAGATTCACCTCATATGTTCAATGTAGCAATTTTAAAAAGTCAGAAATATTCTTCCTCTAGTCAGACAGGAAAAGCAAAATCTGGAAATGGGGTAATAGTTGGGTAAGTTGTTCAATACTCAGAAGAGAGAAAGAGCAGTTACAGGGGTGGAAAGAGCATTAATTTTATGTGTGCAGGAATGCTGACCAAACCAATAAATACACCTTAAAAAGAATTCAGATATAAGGCCGAATGACAACCTTGCATTGCAGGAATGAGGCACATTGATGCTGGGTGCATCCCAAAAGAAAAGGGCTGGTCTCAGCAAGAAACAGAACTACACCCATAAATACTTTAAAAACTTTATGTGAGTTTATTCACATGGCTGTAACTGCGTCCACGTTCTCTGAAATGCACAGATTTCTACATAAATATGGGTTTAATGTTACAAAGACTTATACACAGCCAAGTGGAAAAAATAAAAAGGGGTAAGCGAGCTTTCAGCATTTTCATGAAAGAAGAATGGGTACCCTGTAATTAGGGTAATGCTAACATGAAAAATACAACCCCACCATCGCCTGTGGTCCTTCACAGATTGATCAAATCCACTTGCATTTGAGGGCTCCCTTTTCCTGTGTTCAAATAACACGAGCTTTTATGGAAGTCTCGCTGTAATGCTGAAGTGAATGTATGCAGGTAGCTGCCAACGCAAACATCCTGTGAAATAAATATAGCTCATTACATTGAAGCAACATTTAATAAGCACCAGTTAGGAAACTGATAGAGCTAATTAAAAAGAACACAGCGAATCCATCATCAAGGCAGAACAGAAAGAAAACACATTAAATATACTCTAAATACTGGAAAATTTTGTTTGTTAATTTGTACAATAAGAAATATAATTTGATAGTGTAAAAACATCTTCATCCTTACCCTCAAACACTGGATTAGTTATGAACTGTATCAAGAACAGACAGCTTTATTTAAAAGTGTAACAGTATCAAACTAAGCTTTTATTTCAAGAAATCACCATCTCAGCAGCCAATCTAAGTTCATCGTCAATAATTCAGCATCTGAATTATCTGTTTGTGGACCAGACTCTTCAGAACTTTAGTTGATATAAAATTAGGTAGTGAGTCACCCATGTTTAGCAAAGTTACGTTGTTAGCATTAAAACCATAGTGTTAAATGTTAGTTCAAGTGTTTTTAAGCGCTGTGCGTCCTCAACAACTTTTTTCCCCAAGCGCATATGGTCATTTCTCATGGAAGTAGCAAACATGAAAAAAAAGCTTACTTCTTTACACACCTGATAAGCATTTATTTACAACTCTAGGATGCAGAAGAGAAAATAAAACCGAAGAAAAAATAACAACCCAAGAAATGCCAATCTCTTCTTCTAACCCTCAAAAACTCACCCCAGAATTTCTTCCCATTGGCAACCAGTGAAAAACCCCCACTGGGAAGCCCTCATGGGAAAAGCGGGAATGGTGGGTATGAAGCAGAAGACATCCAAGTCAGCACATGACACACCAGGATCTGCTCAGAGCCAGCGCATCAAACCAGCGCCACATCCTGGTGGGGACGTGCAGGGAGAAACCTGCCTGGTGGGTGCACAGCTCCTGTCCCCCAAAGGGGTGAACGTCACCACATAACAGCTGTCCTGGACCTGGGCCACAAATGAGCTCTTGTTGTTTCATAGAACCATTTTGGATGGAAGAGACTCTCAGGATCAGCGAGTCCAACCATAACCCAACTGAACTCCAGCACTAACCCACGTCCCTAAGAACCTCATCTAAACGCCTTTTGAACCCCTCCAGGGATGGTGACTCCACCATTGCCATGGGCAACCTGTTCCAATGCCTGACAGCCCTTTCCAGGAAGAATTTTTTCCTAATATTCAATTTAAACCTCCCCTGGCGCAACTTGAGGCCACTTCCTCTGGTCCTATCACTTGTTACTTGGGAGCAGAGCCCAACCCCTCCATGCTCCAAGCTCCTTCCAGGCAGTTGCAGACAGCGATCAGGTCTCCCCTCAGCTCCTGTTCTCAGGTTGAACAGCCCCAGCTCCCTCAGCCGCTCCTCATCAGACATTTGTCAAGAAACAAGTGTTCTACCAAGGCGTAACACATTTCTACTTAAGTCTTTGCTAGCAATTGCTTTGATAAGCAAAATATTCTACAAACATACATTGCTAATTCTGTACGAAGCTAGGATTCAATATTCCAACCCCCCTCATACCCTGACCTGCTGCCCTAGGCTGAACAGTCTCAAACACAGAAGCCCCTGTGAATTTATGACGGTCACCTCCAGCTTCTACTCGCCCTTGTGTGTTCTTGTCAGGATGGGCACGCTCAGGGCTCGCTGCCTGCAGAGCTGTAACCAATCCTTAGGTCATTTACACTGCCCTCCTTTCTTCTGCACAGGATCAACGCCGAGACACACAACCCCTGCTCGGTGTTCGGCCTTGTTGGCGTCTTCAGATCTCAACCCAAAGCAATGGCTGAGCAGCAATGTGGATGTTAGTGACAAAGAGCTGAGCAGGAGGAACCTACGCTGACTTCTGGTCCCAGAGCCAAGCAGAAAAACACAGTAAAATGTGCATCAATTTCTACGTAGGCTCAAGTTTCCAGTGATGCCAAATGGCATCTTGCAGGTGAACTGGGAAATGTGCCAGTCACAGTTTGGATCACCTAGGTATGTTCTGCGCAAAGGGCTCCAAATTGGAAGAGTTACAGTATTGTTGAAGAACTCAAGCTGGTACCAGCACCCCCACAGTTTCTGCAACAAATGCACCAGAAATGTTGGGTCTCTGTTTTACTGGAAGATTCAACAACACATTAGGGTGTTTGGTGTGCTACCTTGCTCCTGGGTGTGCCTGGTCAGTTTGTCTCTCCTGTGTATATTACATGAATTATTCACGGCTGTGTTTACATCAGCATACTTAAGCTTTCATTTTAGCTGTAAGAAGTGTGGATTAAAGACAGGAGCTTTCTGATTAAGTTCACTGTATCTTCTGTGCCACTTTTCCATGACAGGCTCTATGACTGTGATTTCCACCTTGACTTTCTCAAGCATTCAACCGAATATTTCAACAATTCACAGCAGTTCTACCAGCCTAATTAAAGCCACGTCCCCATTTCTTTGCCCCCTTTTTCCCTCCATTTTAGCACATGTGGATTGCTCTTAGTATTCCACTTCCAGTTATTTATCTTCTTGACATGGAGTTAAAGTAATGGTATAACTTCTGCTGAATTTGCAGAAGTCTCAGCAGGAGGCCTGGAAAAATTAACGTAACTGACGCTCCTTCTAGTTTGATCCATGAAATGTGTAGAGGCAAATTCTTGGTTTACTCCATCAATTCAAATCAAACTGCTGATTATTCTTGACCACTACTGGATGACATTTAACCCTGCCTTGCAAGGTTGCTACAGCCCTCATGCCTCTATTGGTTTGGTTCTAGCTCAGAGGCCCAAACACAAAATTCCATTCTTGTGCTCTCTTCCTCAGGGCAGGCCCTGGAAAAGCCATATTACACCACAGTGTTCACAAGGCAGCAATCCAAATCCAGCCTACTACTCAAGATGGTGGTTATCTTTCAGATATCCAAAAGGTTATATAGAATTTATGCTATGCCTTATTTACTAAAGAGGGACATCAGACACCACATGAATTTTAAGATCATTTAAAGGGAGTCTGTGTAAAGTGTACAACCTATATCTCCAAAACTATCTTGTTTAATCCTGTAGTAAACAACAGATAATACAGCCTTGACAGCATAAAAAGAAGTGGGAAAGATTAATACAAAGCAGGTAACTGATTATTTTTTTATTTCAATTTCATGACAATCCACAAAACCTTTCCAAAAGGTCTGCATGCTTGGTATGAGAAGGCAGATATGACAAACAGAATGTTGGAAATTAAGAACTCTTTAACTATAATACTGATGAGCACTTCTTCAGTTGTTTTAAGTGAACTAGAAGGAAAAAAAAAGTTTAAATTTTCTTTCTTATACAAATACTTCATTTATCTCAGCAAGAAAATGCCAATAACCTACATCAAACAGTGAAGGAATCGCTTTAAAGCAAAGACCACAGCATCCCAAAAGCAAATTCACCCTTTTTTGTCGTGCATTTGATTCCCGTGCACTCATCTTAAGCTGACATTGCTCAAACAGCATTTGATTGCCTACAGACTTCTACGGCACTTGCTCTGAAGAGACATAAGTCTATCATGGGTCCTAACATATATTTCTGCTGGTCTCCTGTCAGTATCTGTGATACACAGGTCACCTGAAGCATTAAGGCAACTTGACCCAGCCCTTGGTGAAAAGATAAGCATCATTAAGAACAGGACGTATGCGCCACAGGTGGTATTTTCAAAGCATTTCAATTCAAAACTAACAAAGTGGTTTTTGATCTCCCAAGCTTCAAAGTGCCACACTGAAATAGCGCTGGTTCCCACAAAGCATCACCCAGTGCTTATGCAATCAGTGGAAAGACATTGCATCTCCCACTTCTCCCTGTCGAGCAACTTGTTTGCAAGCTCACGTAATGCTCGACAGCAGTGTTATGGTAGCTTGCTAGTGATCACTGTCCCCTGTGTACGCGGAAAAAATAGACAGCACAGAGGTGTTGTTTGTACTCAGACCTACCAGCATTACTAGAGTCACCTCGACACAAATTAATGCAGTTAAATTAGTTGTAGTGCTCCAAGTGTGTCTTCACTACGCTTCTTAAATCTGTGGTCAGAAGCAAATTCAAGACAGCCAGACAACTCCAGGAACACTCGTGAGTGATCCAAGTCACAGACCTCCGAGTCAGTCTGACCGCTCACCAGAGCTTATAAAAAAGGGTTGGAAAAGGCATGTGTAGTTAGATCGGGAATGTTTTCTCTCAGTCTATATTCAATTACTAATATAGAACCAAAAACTGCTAGAGGGAAGAATACCTGAGGATAATGACCACCTTTCAAATCATAAGCACACAAAGCAACTTAGTCTGACAGAGTCAAATTCATCGTAAGGCTCAGAATGTATTAAAAGCTGTCACTTTCGCTGCCTTGCCATCTAGAAATTTCTTCCCTTATAGGAAAAAAAAAAATCTATTTAAAATCACCACTTTTCACACAGTATTTCCTTAACCAATTCACAGGCCTGAAAACCATTCCAGTGTGGTATGGCAGAAGGATATGGTGGTGACAAGCTCTACTCTGAAGAATTCCCTCCCCAGAGGGTGCGTTTTATTTAATCGGAAAAGCCTGAAGCAGTAACACATGCAGCCCACCATGTTTCCAACTACAAAGCTCATTCTCGCTGTGGTTTAAACACAAACTTTCCCTCAGCTATCATCACTGAACATGCAATATTTTTCCAGTAAGTTTTAGCCCACTGTTTGTATTCTATTTAATCCTATTCTCCTTGGCGAGGCACACGTGCTTTTAATTCCTAACCACAAATTTTCTACGTAGCGCGTTGATGTCACTGACTGACACCATGACAAACTTCACAGAAGTTCCAATAAGAACTGGGGACTTGTTCTGTTGATTACTGCACATCTAACCCGAAATTCAGTCTCTCCAAAGGTTTATAAACTGATACACCAAAGGACTGTAGCATCACTCAAGCTAAGGTCAAGATATTAACAGCTGGTTTTCTAAATGGTGTGTAAATTACAAACAAATAAGCAATTGTAATAGCCTGCAGAACATATTTGCAAACATGTGGGTAATTTTTAAAAACTCAAATTTTATATCCACAAAGCAGATTGTTGAAATAGGTACTAAGAAGCAATGTCGCATTGAGATTATCCTTAATATGCAACTTTCATGAATACCCCTAATTCTGATTCTGATCTCAACAAACTGGATTAATTTTGTAATATCTGGCATCTAGCGAATTCCTTCAAGGAAGCAACACCCCATACCAGGAGAGCACACCATGGAGAAAAGCTGGCTCTACAGCATCATTTTACTCGTGAGAAAAGTAGGCGACACGACTTTCTGGTAATAGAAAAACAACAACAAGAAAGAACTTGCAGGGAGCCTGATGTGAAAGCAGACTGCGGCTCGGAATGGCACTGATACAAACCTGCCTTATATAGCAGCTTTCTGGGAATGCGTTACATGTCTTAATTTGATCTACGTCTCGTTTTACAGAGGACTTCCTTCTGGATATTTTGTCTCACACAAGCGTGCACACACATTTTGCATTCGCTTTAACAGCTAATATTTCAAGGTGGCGAAAAAACATACATGCTTATTCAGGTTTTACTTCAGATATATCACGAAGGGCAATAACATTGATTAAGCAGAGATGATGGTAAATGAAAAGCTCTACTAAATAGCAACATGGAAAGGATAACAGTGTCAGAGATGCTGCTGTCTACCTGCCTGAATGCAGAGCTGCTGTATCAACAACGAAAAGCTGCTTTTTCCTCACTGTTAGCACAGATGAACAGATTACTCAAGTTCAGGAAATGATCCCAAGATAATATGAACAGTAACGCATATTTCACACACGAAAAACCCCACACAATTTTCTGTTTGGCACAGCAGTCCACCCAACCTACACAAACGAGGAGACGAGGATCTCTTGAGTTCACTTTATTTGGGCTAGGTTTATCTGAAAATACAGGCAGGTTTGGAGGTGTGCAGTTTTAAATTGGCTGTATTCATATTTCTTTAGCAGAAATCAGGGCACATACCAAACAATATTTTTCTCACTCCTTCAGCCCAAAAGTCTGTAATGATAACATAAGTTACTTGCCTCAAAAGGACATTTTTATCCATCTTTGTTTCTTTTTGCACATCCTCCCTTCCTGATATTACCCCATCTTAATACTGTCACGCTGCACAAAGTTCAGACAGAGTTTATAACGCAATTTAGACTATGTGCTTCAGTGCTTCTCAGATAGCTGTATGTCTAGAAGGCAATAATTTTAACATCGGTCTAAGACCAGCCTGTATGGCAAGATTAGCTTGAAAATAACTTCAGGAGCGAGCATGTTAACTCAGATATCACAAATACAAAAAAATATTTCGGAAAAGAAACACTGTCCCGCAAGTTGCGCTGCAGAATTTTCACCACTTCTTCTATTTAAAAGAAGATCTACTTAATAATTATTTTGAGTACTTTATTTTTAAACCATCGAGGTTACTTTATATAAAGCCGAGTATCCTTGTTCTAGCAGAAGGTGACAGAGTCTCATACTGTGCTTAAACATAGCAAAACTCTTCTCTTCCTTGCAGTCACAGCTCAGTACAAGTAAACCCTCTCAGCTAACCTTGACTTTTCCATCGCTTCTTTAGTTGCTAGAGCTGAAAGCATAAGCACATGATACACAGAACAAAAAGCAGTGATGTATTTAAGCAAGTCCATACCTGAATACTCCTTCCATTTGGTCTTTGGTGTAGCCTTTTCCACTCTCACCTGCAGCAGATGCATTGCTCTCCTTCGTGCTATTGGGCTTACTTTGATCATTGCTACTGGCTGGTTTTCGGCAGTAAGCGCCTCCCCCAGCAGTACTTCCATTCTTCATAATAGCTTCCAACAAAACTATAAAACAACAGTATATCATAGTATCATTATAGGCATTAGTGATAAAGTCGGGGCTCGCAAGTATTTTAAATGGGAGCACCACATTGTAGAAGACTATCTGCTACGTTCTCCTTCCCTGTTGACCGCCGCTTTGTAACGCAAATGTTTCCGAAGCCAGCCTAGAAACTCCTTTTCATGGCAAAACGATGGAAAAATGTTTCATAATTAGTGGCTGGACTCCCCTCCATCTCTGCCAACGAAATTTAATACTGGAGAGAATTTGTCCAGGTCCTTCATCTCTACATAATTTTTAGAGGCACTGAATCCATTCTTTGGGGTGAAAACATCAGAATACCCGAATAAGCAACTGTAAATAGAAAATAAGAACTAAACTAACACTCTAAAGAACCTACAAATTATTCCATACGGAGACTAAGCGCTTTTAGGTTGCTACAGTGCATCACTATTTGTAACCTGAGCCATTAGTGGACACAAACTGATGCTCTATACCTCTTGCAGGCAACACCAGTTGAAATTCAAACTACTGTTAAACGCCACAGGTAAGTCAGGACCAGCCAACTATACCCAACTCTTGAGACTTGGATATTGAAAACCAGCATGCATTTGCTAGATCCTGAAAGCATCTTTCCTTCCGCGTTCCAACAAATCTCACATTTAGCAGTTTTAATACATCATCAAACACAAATTTGTATTTTTCTTTGGGGATACAGGCCTGTATTTTGGGGTACGTGTCTTACTGATGAATAAGAAACAGTACCATTCTAACTTAAGAGACTGCACATGAAGCATAATGTGGATCAAAGATTATTAAATCGTCTATCCTTCTTGAAGAGAGATCCCTCTGGAGCAAGGTGGCAAACTACACAGGCCAAATTTGCTTCATAAACAACTGAGAGTTACCATCTGCATTAAAAAATGCCTGAATAAGAACTCCTAAAGAAAAATGTCCCACTCGCTGTGAAAGCACGTTACAGTTTACTGATAAAAAACCCATATTTTATTCTAGAAGTTAGTGAGATGCAGCCTGCAAGTTCTTCTCCTATATCTAATTTTAAAACGTCTCCTCTGACTATCGTGGTTTCCCACAGAGCAGCAGAAAATCAGGAACCTACACATTATAGCTCATATCTCTCAGAAGCACGGGCAAGAAAAGAAAGCGGAGCTTTGTTTAAGAGCAGAAGAACCACTTCCCTAAGATGTGCTTCTTAAAATCCCTCCAGTATTTGCTTTTACTTATTAATTCACTTATTACCCGCCAGCCACAGCAGTCTGAAGTGCTGGAGATGAAAAGCTACACTCGGCCTGAACAAGAAAGTCATGAGACTTCAGTGCTGGTCCTGTGCTCGCGCCTGCCTCGGCAAGATTCCCCAATCCATCAGACCAGGCTTTTTACTGCAGAAACAAAGAAAAAGCTAATGTTTAGTCACTGGGATGTACACCGAGAGGATGTTTTCACCACAAATGAAGCTCTGGAAAACAGGAGAGCTTCTAGTTGCATTATGGGTTACAGCTGAAGCACATCCAAGTATTTGCAACAGTTTATTCTGATGTTATCCGTTATGGCATTTAAAGTTTTGAGGTAAATGAAGTATTAACTCCAACAAGGTGACTGCGTGTGCAGGCTAAGGACTGATCAAGAACAGAGATACGAACAGACAGCGCCCTCGAAATGAAACATTTTCTGTCTGAATGTGCTCCAGACAAGTGATAACCGAAACCAAAATTACTCCTTTTCTGTTCAGTGACATTAGATATTTAACCACAGTATCATGTGGGATCCTATCAAACATGTGACTCTGACTTCTCCTCTAGAAATGCTTACTTGACAGTTTTGCAAATCCTGCTCTAGAAATTCCACATCCCTGCACTAATGCTTGTAGTAGCAATAATGGTAGAAACACAGGTATAGGCAACAATTCACATTTTTACCACCCAGTGTCTCATTTACAGCAAGCTTAGTTGGTAAATCTTTCAATGAATTGGTTTGGCTGCACTACACTGTTAAATTACTACTTCCTAATCACTTTCTGAGACCTCCTGTCCCCATAATGGAGCTGCACTGCTGAGAAGACAGGGCATGACACTTGCAAAAAACAAATTAAAATCCATAAGTATTAACTTCTTAAGATAGCAAGACACAGCACATACAAACGTGCTATTGTTCTGTGTTGAAAAAGAAAACCATACAAAGGCTCAGGGGCCATTGCTTTTTTCAAATAAAAGATCCAGTTCAGGTATTCGGAAAGAACTTTGACTCTTCCGTGAAGTGCTGGTGCTAAAACCAGCTGTTAGAACTGTAGTACTAACAGTGTATTAAAGAAAATTTCACCTGTACATCTAGGTATTTTAAAATAGGACATACAGGAACCAAAGACTTATTTTGTTAGGAGGTAAGACAATGAATGTTATCTCCAAATGTGTCCGAAGGCTCTCTTGTGTGCACTGTTACCTGCTGATGAATGAAAGATCCTTGCAGTGCATTTGATTCCATTATGCATTGAACATGACCTCGCCTTCACTAATGGAAGAACGGCTGAATTCAGAATTCACGCTGACACGACACCCTAAAAACTAAGCTCACGTACTACTGAAAAGCTTGGTTTTACAGGCAGCGTCAGAAATAATGCAAGAAATTCTTAAGCAGTACTGAAAAAATAAAGCTGTCCTTAACGTCATTTTCTGCCTTCAACGCCAGAAAGAACAGTACCTAATTTTTAAACTGAGATCTTGTCCTTTGCTATCTTTAAATCCACACTTACAAATCTTTTCCAGACAAAGCAATTTAGTTTCCATTCAGTCGCAAGACAAATCATTAGGAAAAATCATAATCAAACGATATTTTGAACAGCTGAATTGTAAAGCTGTCTTCTAGCAAAGAATGATGTCAGCATGAACGCTGCTGCTATGAAGTCATTAGCGAAGTATCATTAAATAAGCACCGACCTCACATTTCACACTAGTAAAGCCTTAAAATAGCACTGCTGCAGTCAGCGTATTTCAGGCAGAAGCTTTGTTTAGCAAAACTAAACTTCACTGATGACTGAACTAGTGCTGAATGCACTTTACATGCAAATATCATCAACACCAAACCACACATAGTATTGTGTTCGAGACAATAGCTAAAACCTGCTCGCAATCCCCTATAACATCAGGAGGAAGAAGCTCCCATCAGTAAAAGACTGAGCGCTACCGTTCTCATTGCTTTTATCACTGATGGAACATCATTTGTGAAACGGTGGGCAATTGTTCCCAAAAGGATAACAAAGATACAACAAACCATCCCTGACTTCAGTGACAAATAGATACGAACTACCTTCTAATCCATACCCTGAAGAGAAAAATTAGTGAGCACAGTGACAACTAGGGCTGCACCCCATTGTCCTACCGCCATATAAACCAAACACATTACGGCTGTAAAATAATTTGTGTCAGAACTAAGAGAGCTTACAAAACCTTAACTGTTTCCTTCTCTTGGGTATGTGCTACAACATATTTTTAATTATCTAATGAATTAATGTTGTGTGGGTTTTTTTTTTAAGTGTACTCCTCACTTTTGATCTAAAAGACTACAATGAGATGATGAAGCAGTCATTTCATTTGTTCTTCAGTGTAAAATTCCAGTTCTAATTTATCGCACACCTTACAGTTCCTGTCCCGGAAACAGGACATTCTGTGTCCTTGCAGCTTACTATGCTTTTAATGGGGCTATTTAAGTGGCTCAAACTTAAAGAAAAATAAAATCAGTGAATTTGTGTTGTTTTGGGAGGAAATGGGAAGAATTAAAAAGAATTACCAACCTCTACAGCTAGAAAACTGAAGTATGGAAACATTACGAGTTACCTGAGTCTCCTAATTTCTAAGTACCTAGTTCAAATCAGGCCTAGGGCCTGATTTTTTTCAGTGGTATTAGGGCATCTGCAATTCTCACTAGCTTCAGATGGAGCTTTAACTGCCCACCAGTTCCACAAATCAGGCCCTTGTTTCAAGCTGAATACCTGAAAAATGAAGCACAAACAATTAGCTGCCACTGACAGAAACCAAGCCAAGTGACTTATTTAACATCACAGAGAAATCCTGTGAAGCATTCAGTTTCAGTACACAGTTCCCCAGATCACAGGCCACTACCACAACACTACCGTTTTTTTCACGGTATCTGTACCTCATTTGTGACATACTTTGCTAATTTCCACAGTGAATAAAACAAGTGTCCTACAGACAATAGCCTAATTAGCCATCTATTTCTTGCACTGAGTTCTTTACAATGGTGGTTATGTAGTAGCAGTCCTACTTAAGAAGAAAAAAAAAACAAAACAAAAGCACTCAAAACATAAATCAGATGGAGACTTTTTCCCTGAGAGCTCCTATAACTTATTCTCGAGGTGTAAGACTGTAATAAGTTATGTGAAGCAGGCAAAACTATTCACTCTCTTTGGTGGAAGAAGCTGAATTTAAACCCTCAACTTTCCTGCCTATTGATCAACACAGCTTCAAAAAGGTGAAAGTATTTTCATTCATGCCATCTTCCTAAGCCAGAAAAATTTAGAGGGATATGGCAAATTTCTGCTTGTTTTTACTTCAGAAAAGTATGCAGCGTGGCAAGAAAACAAACAGTGCCACATTCTTGATCCAAAGCAGTGGTTATTTTCCAAGAGATTTACCAGCAACATCCATCCTGTCTTGCAGAAGGAAAAACCAAAACCACCCAAAAAAGCTACAAAGAAAAGCACTGATGAGGCTTTCACTTATTGTTTGCATATAAAGTCAGGAAATAAGAGGGCAGAAAATGTTGACCGAATCAGCTCACCTGACTTAAAGGCTTCACTATAGAATAGAATGGAGCAGAGACCACTTCCAGTCAGGATTTCACCCCAAAGTCATGTTCCAGAAATGGTAAACAAGTCACTGATGCATCCAAAGGTATTTTGAGGTACCTTGTGACACAGACTCCAAGACGGGTAACAACTTTACATACACTCAAACCTTACTATTGTTTCTTTTAAAAAAAAATAACTTGCGAGCACCTTATGCTACAAAGATGCTAATTATTTTTCAAGTCTTAATACAGCAAGTGTCCACAGAGCCGACTAAGTCATAGGAGGAGCCACCAATCCCATTTTCTCCAAGCAAGTTAAACCCGTGTGCAATTCTTACATAGCTACTGTACAACCAAATGGGAAACGAAGCTGTGAAAACCCACGCCACAAGAAAGTTAGAGGATGAAGGTGCTGCCCAGTTCGAAGCAGCTCTTATCACAAGCTGTGAGCGAGAGGTAATTCGGAGTGACAGAAAAGAAGCCAACCCAGCATGGCGTGTGCTGCTGTTAATCGGGTCTAAGCCTAGTCTGTTAGACTACGCTTACAGTGATGGCTAAAGGGGAGGAATTGAGGCGAGAAGCTGGGCTGGCCTCAGGGAAACCCTCCGGTAAGGCAGGACACAACCCCAACCCCAATCCCATCGCCACAGCCACCACTGACACTGAGTTCCCCGAACCCTACTCGCTCCTCCTGGGCCTTTTTTCCCCGCCGAGCCCCGCACAGCGCCGGGGACCCCGGGCCGGGTCGGGGGCAGCGCGGAGGACGCGCCGCTGGGTCCCCTCAGCGCCTCATCCCGCGGGGCCGCGCCGGGTGACGGCCACTCCGGGGCACACCCCGCTCCGGGGGACACCCCGCTCCGCCCGCGGGCCCCCAAACGAGAAGGGGAGGAGGGGCGGCCGCAAGGTGCGGGAGGGGACCGGGCTTCACCTCGGGCCGTGTCGGTCGGGTAGAGCTTCTGGGCCTTGCCGAGGAAGCGCAGGGCACGGTCGCGGTTCCCGGCCTCCAGCGCCTCCCGCGCGATGCCGATGCACTTCTCGGCCTCGTCCCGGTTCCCCTCCATGGGCTTCTCCTTCCGCCGCCTCCGCCCGCCGCAGCGCAGGGAGAAGGGGCCTGAAGCCAGAGCGGAGCCGGGCGGGGCGGAGAGCGGAGAGGAGCGGGCAGGAGGGCGGCCGGGGGCTCCGCTCACTCCGCAGGGCTCATCCCGCTCCGCTCCGCGCCGCCGGTACCGCAGCCCCGGCAGCCAGCCCGGCCCGCCGCCTGCTTCCGGGCACCGCCGCGCATGCGCCGCCGCCCGCCCCGGGGCTCCAGCAGCTGCCCCGGAAAGGGGCCGTGCCGGGCTGGTCCCGGCCCGGAGCCGCCCCAGGGAGCCGGTGCGGTGGAAAAGTACCGGGCGAGCGGGCGCCGCCGTGTGCGAGCGCTGCGCTGCACTGCGGGCCGGGGAGCGCCGCGCCGCCCGGCCTCCCTGCGGCCCGGGCACGGGGGCAGAAGCCCACGCGTCGTCACTTAAAACTGTGCTTTGAGGTATTTGTCAGCACCTTTTAACCACTCACTATAATTAGCAACATCAGTTGCATCGGGCAAAGAAAGCGTTGCTGGGAGGAAAGCACGCAGGTGCTGCCCCAGTGCAGTTAATACGGGTCTAACCAACAGCTCTGATCTAGGTTCCCTGTATCAATCCCCCCTTTTCTAAGAGGTTAGTAAATTCTTTCACTAATATGATGATTTTTATTTAGTGTCTTTGCAAAATACTTACTAGATTCTAACTTCTGATGTTTCTTCCAGTTGCTATAAGTATCTCCAGTACTCTGGTAACACCACAAGAAACACCTTGTCATTATACAGACCAGTATCCCTAAAACTAATATTCCCGCTAAGCTGTAAATAAAGATTGTAGCCAAGCTAGGTTGGGAGGCCAGGAAATGAGCCTCTCCCATAAATTTGAGAATCGCCATGATGTATTATCTTGACTAACTAGATGAAGGATCTGAGATCGTTCCTATATCTTTGAATGCCTGTTTCTCTGATCTAGGTCAACACCTTCCAGCCAGAGTGGTGCAGCAGAGATTATCACCTGAAAGAGGCTTTAGAAACACATCAGCCTATTCAATGCAGAAGCAGCTTTATTGGAAGCATCTAACTGCTGGAGGGGCAGTTCTGGATGTTGCTGCCCCCAGCCCCAGGCCTGACAGCTTCTACCTCACCACAAGGATGAGGTTTCTCCTCACCAAAGCAACAGCCAGGCCTTCCCTGTGAAGGATAAACATGCAGAGAGCTGGAGAAGCACAAGTGAAGATGTGACCAGAATCCCTTTTACCTGCTGCTATACAGCAGAAGTTGAAACTGTAACACCCCATTCTTACATTTTAATTGTGTAGTTGGGCTGTTCACCACTAACAGAAACCAAGTTCAGATCCCTACAACCAACATTAGTAAAGCCCACCCATGGAAAAGCCTCACCAAGACAGAGCCATTTGCCTACGACCTTAGAAACAGTTTTAGATTCTTTAAAAGTTCATACCCTACAAGCTAGCAGAGGCTGCTGCAGTACAGCCTGTTTTTTATGCACTTCTCTGATATTTTCTAAGAAAAAACAGCAAGGAGTCAGGCTCTGCCACAACGAAAATCAGTTTTGGTTCTTCAACATCCCCTCAGTTTACCTTCTTCCTCTTTCATAACAGACGCCTTCCCTCTGTGAAGGCTGACATCAAGTAAAACTGGCTTTAAATAGCATAGCTGCTACTATAGGCAACTGTCACACAACTGCAGGATAAAACCCCCATACCATCACACTTGATGGCAGTTGCCAAGTGCAGTATTCTAGGACTGTGTCTCCAGACAGCCCAAGCACAGCTGGTAGGATTGTCTGAGTCACATGTTCCTGGAACAACTCTGAGCTGCACAGTCGAAACATTTTTCAGTTAGAGGACAAGAAACCATCAGTCTTGATATAACATTTATTGAATATTTCCACTCTAGTGGATGAAAAGTCTGTACAAAACCAAACATTTCCTTTATTTAAGCCAATCCAAAAGCAGTCAGCTCAACCAAAACCCACTACAAATACAATAGCTTCTCTGAAGCCATGGTAACACTTAAATACAGTTAAGACTTCAATGCAGAAATTTGGTTTGTTAGAAAGCTCAAAGCTTCTCAAAGTTACAAAAAGGCAAAATTGTGTTTCACAGATACAGTCCACTGGAATCACCAACACTGGACAATTAAGTACTTAGAGTCCTGAGATCACAAGGAATCCTGGTATCCTTTAGACAGTTTTCTGTTGTCCTTTCTTCCCAATGAGAGACTTGTGGATATGCGGTATTACACCTAAGAAAGAACAATTAAGACCATGTTATTTCTCTTAATTTTTCTAAACTTTGCACTGCAAACAAATGACAGCATTAAGCAACCTGTGCCATGTCAGAGTTCTTGCCACTCAGCTCTAACAGTTAGAGAGCAATTTACATACCACCACCAGCAATTGTTGCCTTAATGAGAGAGTCCAATTCTTCATCTCCTCTAATTGCAAGCTGCAGGTGACGGGGAGTGATGCGTTTCACCTTCAAGTCTTTGGATGCATTTCCTGCCAGCTCAAGAACCTGAGGACAAGATAATTTTTAAACTGAGTTATAAAAGTCAATGAGACCAACTGCATGGCCTTAAGCTATCCTATTCTCTGTGATAAATACACTATTAGCAATACCAAGTCAGCAAACAATGCCTCTTTTGAAAGAGTTCTTCCCTTTCATTTAGTCTTCCCAATGAGTGTTTACGACAAATATGACACACTGTTACCACATTTCATGAAACACTTTACACCTCCCATCTCTCCTGCACATCACAGCTACCTGATCTACACAAACTGCAGAGCAAAAGGTCTCATGTGCTTCACAGTCTCCTGATGATGCACAACTTAAAACTAGCTCAAAGGAAGTGAATGGTTCACAGCCTAGTCCACACTGGCAAAATATGGCAGGCTCTGGTCATGATGCTATTTCAGAGTCAACCAACTTGCTTGCACCCCTTGTAGGAGCTTTACCTCAGCTGTCAAGTACTCCAGGATTGCAGCACTGTACACAGCGGCGGTCGCTCCTACACGCCCATGGCTGGTAGTCCTAGACTTCAGATGCCTATGGATGCGGCCAACAGGGAACTGGAAAATAACAGAAGTATGAACAGGCTGTGACAGAGACAGAAAAAGAAAGGCACTACTCCAAACCTCACACTGGGCAAGAGAATCCCAGTGGCAGAAGTACAACTGGAACAAGGCTACATTTAAACACTCAGGAGCCCAGCTAATAAGACTGTGTGCCAAGTTGTGTCCAGTTCTGGGCCCCTCAGTTCAAGGACAGGGAACTACTGGAGAGAGTCCAGGGCAGAGCAACAAAGATGTTGAAGGGAGTGGAGCATCTCCTGTATGAGGAAAGGCTGAGGGAGTTGAATCTCTTCAGCTTGAAGAGGAGACTGAGGGTTGACCTCATTAATGTTTAAATATCTAAAGGGTGGGTGTCACAAGCATGGAGCCAGGCTCTTCTCAGTGACAACCAATGGTAGGACAAGGAGTAATGGGTACAAACTGGAGCACAGGAGGTTCCACTTAAATTTGAGAAGAAACTTCTCAGTGAGGGTGGCAGAGCCTGGAACAGGCTGCCCAGGGGGTTGTGGAGTCTCCTTCTCTGGAAACATTCAAAACTCACCTGGACACCACCCTGTGTAACAGCATCTGGTGTTCCTGCTCTGGCAGGGGAATTGGAGGGGATTTTGAGGTCCCTTCCAATCCCTGACATTCTGTGATGCTGTGATTCACATCAGCAGCTCCACAGTTCTAACCACCAGCAACAGCCACAAGGGAATTCTCTTCCCTCCCACACAAAAGGTCTAAAAACATTCAAAGCAGACATTAACACACTCAAGGGTCAAACAGATCCTTACAACACTCTGCACAACAGACAAAAGGCAGACTGTGCACTTTCCACACAGTACAACCAACCAAGAGATAGAAGACCAACATGACTTCTCTTTACCCATACCCCACTCACCTGCAATCCAGCCCGCTGAGAACGGGACACCGCTTTGGTCTTGGTCTTCCCGGAGTCCTTCCCAGCTTTACCCCCGGCCTGGCAGAGAGTTGGGTCAGAGCCGAGGCCCCACGGGGGCAGCGCCACTCCCGCGCATGCGCTCGCTCCGCCCCGCCCTCCCCTTTCACTGCCCAAGCGCATGCGCGCTTCCCGCTGCACCCAGCGCCACATGCGCATGCGCGCCCACCACTCCCTCTCCCGGCTGCGCTAGTGCGCGTGCGACTCACCCCCCCTCCACCCTGCCCCCTTCTCCCCGCCAACCGGCAGGTAACGTGCCTACCGGCGCGCGCTGCCCTCTCCCGCGCTCCCGCCTCACCCCCATGGCCGCCATCACCTCAGCCCCTCACACCCCCCGGCGGCGCGGCCGCTCGCCCCCACCCGGAGCCGAATCCCGGGCCCCAGACGCTCCTCACCATCGCGAACCGCAGCGCAGCGCCGCACAGGTGCAGAGAGAAGAAAAAGAGCGTCCCACACGCACGTCGCCCCTGCGGCAACGCCGACTTGCCCCGACCCACCGCGATTCAAACTGCGCCCGCTCCCGCCTTCCCCCGGCGCTTTATAACCGCCGAGCGCGCCTGCATCCGGGAACCCCAGCCTCGCCCCCAGCCAATGGCTGCGGGCGGGGGCGGGCCGCTGTCCCCCAGCGACAACCAATGGCAGGGCGGGGCGGTGCCGGCCTCACGATGCGCAGTGCGGGAGAGGCCACGCCCACATTTAAAGGGACAAGCGCCTGGGCGGGGGGTGGTTCAGTGTGACGGCCCAGGAGAGGACGAGGGGCTGGGGGCGGTGAATCGCGGTCGGCGGCGGCCCCAGCGCGGGGAGTGTTGACCACGGGCTGCCCCAGTGCCGCAGCCAGCGCCCTGGCTCCGCTTGGCGTTCCCTGGTGGAGCTGCCCGGCCCGGAGACCCGCCGACCGCCCTCGGCCAGTGTTGCGGTGTCAGAGGTGGTTGCCACAAGTCACCAAGTGCCCCGACTCATTCATGAAGGGTTATCAATTGCCAGGGCCCATTCCTGCATCGAGCTGAGCTCTGCCTCGCCTTTCGCTCCAGTTGCTTTAGGTCCACCATGCTGCTGGTTGAAGCTTTCTCCAATAAAGTTAATTGACTTAGCGTCCAAAGCACCTCAGAACCAGCCTGAAGGAGATTATGTTCAGGGCTTGGGATCAGAAACTATTAGACTGTATTAGCGAAGACAGGAGTCTGCCCTGTGCTGTTTGAATAAGGATGATGTGGCATCTGCTCATCGTGGCACTGGGTGTGTGGCCAACAACTCCACACACGTGCTCTGGTTTTTATTTTTACCTCCGTCTTGCGCAAGAGATGCGTGATTACCAAGGGCAACCCTGCCTCAGACCCATTTCTCTCACTGGATGTGTCAGAAACCGTGGTTAAAACCTGCCCGTCACGAATTCAGTTCTGCATGTAATGTTTAGTTAGTGCAGTGTAGATGTCCTCAGCTTGAGCACTTCAAATCCCTGACTGTATTTCCCTGAAATGAAGCCTTATCCCCATTTTTAGGTGCCATTTTCAGTACAGCACAGTTATTTCTACTTCAGAAAAAAAAAAAATAAAAGGCAGGCTATCCATTTAACCTCAGAGCTCAGTGAATCTACCTCTTTCATCTCCACAAAAGTAACAATTCATTGCGCTACTCCAGAACTCAATAGATCTTGAGAGACGCCCAGGCCATCTCTGAGTATGGAACAAGCTCAGGGAGAAACCTTGGCCCTTCTAAGGCTGAATAGCTCTTCAGAGGGAAGACTGGCTCAATCTCTCATGTGCTTCACCAATCTGACCATAAAAACACCACTTTAGTAGGTGTTAATGAATGTGTTTATATTGAAGGGTACCCAGCATGATGACTACTCTTGCAGATAGACATTCAATGGGCGATAAAGTTGTGAGGAGACTCTGCTTGCTGTAACGTTTTTATTTTCTTCAGGTCTACAACAAGCACAATACTCAGAGCTCTAGGATAGGAGGGTACATGCTGATCCCTAGAGCTCCTCTTCAAGGTTTTTTCAGCTGTTTACTAAAATAGTAAAAATGTAAAACTTTGTGGCTCTTCCACTCCCACGGCTGACCCCAGATCCTTGATCCCCTGGTTACAAAGGACCCTTTGCTTGAGCCCCCAGACAACCCAAGGCCATGTCCTCCAAGCCTTCAACACCCAAGTTCTGGTTCAGGCATTTTGTGGGAGACCCATTTCCAGACACAGGCACCAAATTGAGAGCACACACTCCCACATGCAGGAATCTAGCGGTTTGTTTTTATATAACTGTCTGGTGCCTCTGTCTGTTTGAAGCATTAGCTGTTTATGCTCTCCTCAGCAAGAAAGAAGAAGGTTTATGTTGTTTTTTTTTTTTACTGTTTAAAAACAAACCTCTAGATTTTACAGAACCCCGCAGAAGATAAGGTTACATCCAACCTGCTATTTAAAAATTATTTCTGGCTGAAGTGTCTGCAGCAAGGATACATTTGAAATTTTCCTCACAGGCAAGAGAAACCAAGTTGCGGGCCATGAAGCCCTTTGGGAACAGTGTTCAAGATGTAGGAGGAGATAAAGTTATTTCCCCCCTTCACCACCCCCTTCCTTTTTTTGTCCACAGGAGTGCTAGGAGTGGAACAAAAAGGCCTCCTAGCAGATGGAGTGGATCCCAGACACAGATGTTCCCTGCTTCCCACGTGAGCTTAGGCTGCACGCTTCCAGCTGCTCGGAGCTCCTTAGGCCTGGGATTAGGCGGGCAAGGCAGCCTAACGCCAAAGGTTGTGCTAATGCAAAGGTGTGTATTTACCAAATAGATCAGGTCAGAGATGTGGCAGGTAGAGAACACAGAGCTAGTGCCAGGTCACCCTATGCTGGTAAACAACCCTCTCTAACAGCTACAACCTGGACTCCCCCCCTGCCCTGCTATTTAAAGAGAGACATTTTGGCTGATTTAGGTATAGCAGGAACAACCCCAAAGCAACTTCAACCTTAGCTGTGAGCACGAATAACCTCAATCTCACATACATTTTCACCTCTATCTCCCTAACGAAACCAGTACCCCAAGCCTACCACCCCAGTGTATTATCCAGTTTTTATAACGTAACGACCTCATGGGGGAGACAGAAGATATGCTTCAAGGGGGACAGAGCACAGTAATTGGCTTTTATCGGTCCAATTAACATTGGTAGCTACTTTTAAAGAGGTGAAAAAATCCCTCTAAAAGGAACCTAGTGAGGAAAGGTGCAGTATTCAGTGGGTCTAAAAAGGGAATTGCTGATAGCTGGACTTGTGTAATGGTTTTCACACCCTGTTGTCTCAGTGACAAAGTGTGCTGGGCTATATTTTTATTATCTGAAAGGCCACAGTGATGAAGGACTTTGCATCATTTACCCAGCCCTTGGTGCCACTGCTTTATTACGCTTCTCTGATGCTTCTCATTGCAAGATGCTGTATTTGTACTAAACTGTCATCTGTGTTAGGAATCCTGTGACTGACCTCCTTTTGTTGTAGCACATTACAGGCAATCCTGATGTGCTGAGAATTGGGGTGTAGTGCTGCTTTTCCTTTCTGCTCTGTCTACTACTTAATATGATTTCCTTGGAGACTAACACTCATTTTTACCTGCCTCCAAAATACGGACACATTCTCTAAAGCAGAGACTATTTCTTACCCTTCACTAACTCATGAACCTGGTATTATTTGGACTCTCTCCTGAATTTGTTTCCTGCAGGGTTTTAGTTTCTGCAGAAATGGTGCAGATCATCTCCATTAATAGACAAATGTATGAAGTGCTCGCAAAAAGCTTTTTCTATCACATTCCTCAAGGAACATTCTGGATCCTGATCGAGTTTGTATGGGAGATACACACCTAGCTGCTGAGCTCTGCCGTGGTATTCGTGGGATACAAACTTGAATATCTGGGGAACTTCAAAGCCACACAGGGGAAAGCATTTGGGAAATTAATTTGCTTTAGGTGACAGCTAAGCAGAGACAGCTTGGTTTTTAATATACAGTTTTTAGGATGCCTAGCTTTGGCCTAACTCCCCCTTAGGTGAATAATGTAGATTTGTTTGTGTTTATTTATTTATTTGCTTGCTTATTTATCTATTTTAAAAAATCTGTAACCACTGCTTGCATTCGTTTAGACTCTATTTTTATGGTGAGATCGATTACAGTACAGGCTTGTGTTTGCCCCTGGGGTCCTGCCCCCATGCTGAGGGCTTCCCTGCTGCCCTTTTGCAGAACCTCTATCAAATAACAGGGTTCTGCTCGGTTGGGTTTCCCTGCCGGCTGCTGTATTTGGGTTCGGGAAGATCACGTCCTCTCCGGTTGCACTGTTGTGCTGTGCGTAGTGATGAATGGATGCAAGTGTTTGGTTTAACAGACACATTTGTTAATCTGGTATCTGGAAACAGCTTTGCACGTCTCTGTAATAGATCTGTGGTTAATGCTTGCATACTGATCTCAGAGAGACTTGGACTGCCCGTGTATCTACACTGGTGTCCATTGTACGCTCTTGTATCTGCTATTAAGGGTGTCATAAGGACTAGTCTGAGTGGATTTTTATCTTGCTCTTGTTTAACCAGCTGTGAAAGGAAGCCATAGCCAGTTAGGCAAAAGGAAACAAAGGTCTGTGAGAGGCCAGAAAGCCCTATCCTCATCCTTCCCACCGTCTCATGCAGAAACTCATCCTCCCCCTCTCTCTTGTTGCTGCTTCAGGCCTCAGTCCTCCCTGTTACCCATATTTGAGCTCTGTTCAGTATGGTAACTGAAGTAATATTTATGTAATATTTTGTGTTGTGCTATAAAGCCATATGCAAGGATCTACTCCAAGATGAGGAATTCTCAAGATGGATCTAATTTGCCCTGTGATACCTATGTCCAGAGGACATTGTAAGTAAATAGGCTCTTATCAGTTGTAGCAATTTGGTTATGCCAATTTATTTTCTTCATAAAGCAACCTGGAAAACCTTTTTTGGGCCAATCGCTTCTTGTTTAATCCAGCACGACTCCCAGACTAAGCCTACATTGTAAACAGTGTATGTCTGAGGTGGTGAAGTCACCGCGTTTAGTTTGAATGGCCAGTGTGCTATAAGCATGTCTTATTTTGGTTCATTCTTTCAAGGATTTATACGATATGATTCTTTCAATAATTGTGTTTCTTCAATCAGTCTGCTCACTAGAACATACCAGTTAATTTGGAACAAAGAGTAGCAAAAGTGAAGAACCAAATAGGACTACGGCAGTGGTTCGCATCTGGTTTTCAGTGCAATCCTTAGAAAAGAAAACCTTTCTGTTCTCTGTGGGACTTCAGTCTAATCACCATCTCTCCCAAACAGCAGCTTTGTCCTATTAACTCTTTACGTTCTTTTTCCAGCGCTTGTCACCCACTTTTCCACTGAGGTGCAGTATCTGGGCACCTCTAGCCCTGACCACACCAATGCAGGAGGGAAAGAGAAACGTGCGATTCAAGAAAGGGAAAGAAAATTGTGTTTTCCTGAAAGTGGCTTATTCCAGGTTTTCAGTCAAAATGCCCCTTTGCAGGAGCGGGAAATGGTTCTTCACAACTTTGTTCCACAAAGATGAAAGGAAAAGCAGATGCCAATGTGCCCCTTAGAAGAGCAGAGAGAAAATTCACTGGGGAGCTTGTCCTTGTCTTGCCAAAGTCACTGCAGGTGGAAGGGATCAAATTCTTCTTTGTTGGTAGGAGACAGCTACCAAAGCCATCATTTGTCTCTAGATTGACAACCTGGTTTACTTTTTACTTGTGGTGTAAGTTGATTTTTGTGGAGAAGTAACTTAGGCTTACAGCTGGAAGGGGGCCCTGTACTGTAACCCGGCTTGTAACACAGTCAGCACAGCCATCACTGAATAATGCATAATTAATAATCATGCTCTCATTTTTAGTCACCTGCAACAAAGAACTGCAAGCCCCAGGATCTGTTTTATACTGAGAAAAGTACCGATTTCACAGAGCTAGGCGAGGTGTCAGTATGAATATAACTATTACCAGTATGCCTTTACAAACCATGATAAGAATAACTCGGGAGCTCACTTCTGCCAAAATTTGGGATTGCAGCTATATATTCATTCCCCAGAAGAAGGACTCACTGAGAGGTTGGTTGTTTTGTTTGAGCGTGTTTGTTTTTTTCCCGTTTAAATTCCAATGATTGTAGCTAAAAAAAAGAAAGGTAAGTGGGTATTAGACTCCTCACCTTCCTTCATCTCTTCTTTGCTCTTTGCTGCCATGAAGATCCTAGTTTTAAAGATTTCTGAGTTATTTTAGGTTCCTTAATGCAGAGATTGGCACTTGGAAGCAATTGGTCCTGCAATCTGACTATTAACAAGCAATTAAATTTGATACACTGTGAAAATGGTTCGCACTTTGACCAGAGTCATGAAGATGGATCTCTTAAATGGTAACAGGGCTGTGTCTGAGCGAATGAAATAGGTCCAATGGTGGCAGCACAACATAAGAAATAAAAACCTTATCTGAAAGATGAAAGGTTTTCTCTTCAGTGTGGTTTTTAGGCTGAGTCATCACTGCCAAAGAGATATCCTTGTTCTAGGGGGGTGGTGGTGTCTTGCCTTTAAAACCAAAGCACAGCACTTATCGTGCTGTAAAATTGGAAAGAATGAAAAAAAGCATTTTGTTTTTTGCTGTCAGGCAAGCAGGCAGGGTCAGACTTTTGCACAAGATAGACCTGGTGTGACAGGTGTCTGGTTGAGATCCTCTGCTAGGCCTTCAGAGCAGGAAAAACAACGTGCATTAGGGATCCTGTGCTAAAAACAGATGTTTTCCCAGATGTGAAGGCAAAATAGAATTTAGTGTTTGAAAGTCACTAGGTGGAGTTACTACAGATTAATAGAGGCATAATTATACAGCTATAAAATGACTGCCTTTGACAAGTAAGCTCTTTTCTAGCTTAAAAAAAAAAAAAATCCCATCCTGTAATATTTTGTGGGGGTTTTGTATGTTCTGATAATTTCCTGGTTAAACATTGTTGCATCTTTTCTAATTTTCTCACCTTGCGTTTGTCCAAAATCCAACACATCAGATCCTATGTGCCCGTGGAGGCCACGCAATTGAAATATCAATATACCGAACACTTGCGGCGGTGAGCAACGTTATCATAGCTTGTGAAGCACTTTCCTTCTTATGCGAAAAGCAGAAATGAAAAAACTTCATCAAATTTGTCAAATACAATGATTTACTGGTGGGGCCTTGCAACACTTGGGAGCAGCCTGAAGGAAATAAATATTCAGCACAGAGAGAGTTAAACATTGATGGTTTGAAAGGGCTTCAGCAAGAGCATCTCCTTTTCTGTGACTGCCAGAGGATGAGTATCCATCCCTTTTATCTTAGTGAAGCAGCTGGGCTGCTGCTACAATAAATCAAGAGCAAAACTAAGGGACAGTGATGGGGAAGACTTATGGCAGGGTGGTGGCAGCGCCTGGCGAGACAGAGAGCAGACCAGGTTAAAACGAGGTGCTCAGAGCTCCTGTGGGAGGGAGAGATGGGGGACACGAAGCTTGCAGCACGGCGGCGACGGGAGGGAAGGGGCAGCGCTGATACCTGCCAGGCAAAACCTTCTCCAGGGGGTGGGAATCCCCCCGGCTTGGCGTGGAGCAGGTGGGAGGTAAGCGTGGGGCTTGGGGAGGGAGCTCTGGTGTTTGACGATGCCCTGGACCCCTCACAGCTGGCCGGGAAGCCATGCCAGCCCCTGAAAGCCACGGGTACCGGGTGGGGTGAAGCCACAGGGAGCTGCTTGCAAACAACAGCCTCTCAAATGTGAGCCTTGCAGTGTCTTTCTCAGCCCCGTGGCTGTGCCCAGACCTGATGGCAATGTCACCGAAGCCTCTGCAGCTTCCCTGGGGTTTTCTGCTCATCAGCACAGGGAACACAGAGCAGGACTTGCCAATGTGGCATCTTCCAGCGCAGTTATTACAGGCAGGATTTTTAGGCATTCCTCTTGATCACTTTTAAACCCATCTCCTGGCTTTGGCACACGGGCAATGGTGCAGGTAAGACGGCCAAAGCTGCAGTAGGAGCTGGGTTGCTTAAATACACCTGAACAGCCTGGTTTGGCTCCCTCACTGCCCGGCTCGCCAGCATAGTCCTGATGCATCTGGGCTTCCTCTTGCTTTAGAGCAGCCACAACCACACAAGGTCAATGTGCAAAGTAGTTTCCAAATGAGTCACCATGGAAGAAAATGTGGGGATGAGCAACTGAGAGCTCCCCGCCAAGATTATGAATGTGTTTTCAGGCAAGTCGTCTACTTCACATCGCTGCTTGGGGTGATACAACGATCTCCCCACATTCTTTTGTTTGAGGCAGACTAATGCTCGCTGCCTGGCTGGGGCCTCTTCTTGAGAAACATCATTACCCTTCCACTCTCTTCTGGTCTTGCAGACATTTAAAACAGCACAACAGTTACCTGGACACAGGTGTAGCCACGGGAGAGGGCAAAGGGGTATTTTTGCTAACCGATGATGAAAACGTGTGCTAATGTCTCTGCTTGCTGCGGGACTGGTTGTGTGCTTTAAGATGCCTGTTCCAATGCTGATGTGCAGCCAAGCGAGGACCATTCGTGGTGCCACCTCCCAGAGCTGGCATTAGTGCGCTCCAGCACACTGTGCATCTGCCTTTTGCTGTGCATAAGGGTTTGCTGTTATGTGTGACGGGTGTACCAGACCCACAACAGGAACAGCTCCCTCCAAACACCACATTTCCCACTCCTGAGACTTCGGGCAGCTCCATGTGGATCATGAAGGAGACACCACACCCCTGAGCATCTTGCAGCCCCCTGATCTGCATCCACAAAAGCACCGTCGCCACTTCTTGCAGTGTTGTGCACCCTGTTTCCTGCAACCCCCCAAAACATTCCCTGACATATTCCAGCCTCAGCAAAAGTGACAAAATAGCACAGTGACAGCATTAAGCAGCACACGGTCACTGTGTAAAACCAGCCTCTTACTCAGCTCTTCTTCAGAAACACTTCACCAGAGACCTGTGCTCAGCTTTGCCTGAACTGGACCCTTACATCAGCCATGTCTCCAGCAAGGAGCACTTCTTACTGTATTTCTAGCCATCATAATTTTTTTCAGAAGTAGCATTTCCTCTTCTTAAATAAAAGCAAAAGTGCTCAGCAGCAGCTGGATTGATCTATGGCTTACATTTCCCCTTGGACTTGCGACTGGCTTACATAGGTTTACGTACCCATCAGTGCTTTCAGGCCCCGCAGGTCCTCACTGTGTTACAGGAGAGGGTTTTTTTGTGTGTCAAAAGGACTGGGAATCACCCCATCCGAATGGTGGCATCGCATGAACTGAATAGGAGGTCCTCAAACAAAACAGCAACATTTCCTACATCCCTAAGCTCATCAGCCAGGAAATCAAATGTTGGGGCATTTGCATGTCATTATCGCCTACCTATTTTATCTAGTTAGCCTAATTAACCAACTAGGCTCATTGAATCCTCAGTGTTCACTAATCACAATTAGAGATGGGCCTGAATCAAGACCTGGGTCCAAATTAGGAGATAACAAGCTCTTGACAACCCGCTATCTCCAGCACTCACTGTAGCTGATCACAGGAGTGCGGGATCCTCCAGAAAACAGCAAGGAGATGCCAGACCCACACCCTCAAAGTCTCCAGGCATCTGAGAAGCAGATCAGGAGCTAAATGAACCATTTGCTTTGCAATGCTCTGCATATACCTCATGTGCCATACCCCCAAAAGTGAGGGGGAGTTGGTTTTTGCACCCATCAGTCACATCAAACCATCCGCAGTGGCCAGAGTAGGCCCTGGGTGCTAAAGCTCTTATGTCTCATCATCCTTTCTTGTGCCCTTGGCACGTTTTGAGCATGACATGGTGACAAAGCCACATACGTGCTGCAGTCACTATTCACAAGTACCTGTAGCAATAACTTATGCACAGTTGAAAAAGTCCACTTGTTCTGCCAGAGACCCCTGACCCCAGCAAAGTGTGGTTGCTCAAGCAGCCAGCTCCTTCTCACTAGAAACAAATAGGTACCTCACTGAACAAAGAAAATCCAATTTGGTGTCAAAAAGCAACAAGCCAAATCCTGGTCTCTCATTTTTCCTTCCTGCTGGTGCAGCACATCAGGCTTTTCGCTGGTTTATACCTTGGATGCAAGAAGAGTTTCAGACCCAAGGTTATTCTCCTGCCAGATGTGGACGCTGGTGATGTGTCCTCACTGTAACATGGGATAAAAAGCTTTATGAACCAGGGGCATTCACATCTGTACCGCAGCGCTGAGGTTGGTGGTGGGCAGCAGTGGGCCAAGGACTAGAGCAGGGCTCCTTCTGGCAAACTCCCTTGATGAATTGGTCATAAAAACCTCATGCTGCTCTATGATTTTTTTTTTTCTTTAAGAGGACAACTAGAAAATGAAATTACTGTAGTTTTCTGTAGCAGAGCTTAAGGGGGATATTAACTCAGAAGCCGATCCACTGCTCACCAAAGTCGGCGGTGCCTTTTCTGCCGGCTTCAGTGGCTGCTGGAACTGCCTCTCTATCAAAGGTGACTTTGATTTTCTGTGCTTGTGCGAGCCTTTCCTCCCATTTCTCTTTGGGGAATAGCTTTGCGAGGCTTCAGAGCTCAGATGAAATATTTTCTGTAGCTGGTCCTCAGCTTTTTTTTCTCCTTGCACCACGGCTGCTCCTCTCTTTTACAGCTGGCAGCCGTAATCACCGCTGGCCTCCTCCTGCTGTACATCCCACTGTGCTATGAGGACTTCCATTTCCATGTGGCTCACGTGTACGCTCGCCTGGGCTACCCCAGCGCCCAGCACATCCTGGGACAGAGGTATTTGCAAGGTAACGTGTCTTCCAAACTAACTTGCTGCTGGACTATATATGGGTATAAGCCAGAAGCACCAACGTGGCTGTGCGCTATGCAGTACACCACTGCACTGCTAGATTTTGGACACTGTATTTTATATCTTAATTATTACCTTGCTACTGTGCTGCTAGGTTTTGGACACCACATTTTATATCTTAATTATTACGTTGCTGCCTTGTCTCACATCCAGGAGCCGGAGTGGAAAAAAATGAGGACATGGCCATGCACTGGTTCAGGTGAGGCGCAAAAAAACACAAACCCCAACTTCTGCTGTGGGAAGTCACCCATTCCTGGGGAAAATCTACTGTGGTGTGGGAGGAGGATAAAGGAGAAAGAGCCAACAGTGCTTTTTGGGGCGGGGAGTCACTCTGAGCCGTCCTGTGGTGGCGGGGGGGGAGATGCATGGGGTGGCACTGGGGACACCAGGAGCTCCCAGCTTCTGGCTGTTGGTTGGATGCTTCGCTCCGCTTTCCCCACCTGCTGTTGCTATTATTTAAATCACTGGGAGGGATGTAAGCATCTCGACAGTGAGAGCGCAGAGCGATGCCGGCACTGATGTACAGGCTTTTGGGGAGGTTCAAGCCACAGGTGGGCAGGGGGAAGAACGCACAGGAGGAGGGGAGAGGGCAAGGAACTGCAGAGGCAAGTGAAAATCAAGTTACGGCAGTGTATTAATTTCCTGCTCTCAGCACACGCTCCCGTGAGGTTTCTGCCGTGTAAACCAGGCAGCTGTGCCCGATGTGTGCATTTGCTGTGGTACCCGCTGTGCTTACACACGCAGCTGTGTCCCCCAAAACCCTCCCACTCCTGCTGAGAAACAGGAGGGATGAGGGATGGGGAAATTTACTGTGCTACCCAAAAAAAGTGTGGGGAAAGATGGGGTATGTTGGATGTTTTCTCTGTGTTTGCTCCAGGCACAGAGCAGCATCACGCTGCAGGATTTTTGGAGTTAAAATAACTTTGCGTGTGACAGCAGGGGTTGTGAACCAAGAAGGCATCTGTAAGGACATCTGTACTTGAACACTGCAGCCTTGGCACCTTTCTGAATAAGGATGTTTCCCAAATCAGAGCCTGAAAATTTTAAAGGGGTCACATTTCAGGACGCCGATTTATACGTACTTTTGTCCTCCTTTGCTCTTACCTCACTTTAAAACATTCAAACTCAGGTTTTTCTTCTTCTGTACTTTCTCTTACCACTTCCTTTGCTTGTCTCTCCCCCTCTAGGCAGGCGGCCGGGCAGGGCCATCCCCACTCCTCCTTCAACCTGGCGCTGGGGGCACTCAGAAACATGACAGTGGCACTTGAAGAAGGGTAACCTGAGCTATTCCTCATCCTTTCCATCACAGCTGCATTCCCAGCTCCTCCTGGGGAGGGTGGGGGCCGGATGCTGTAGATACTCCATGCATGAAGTTACTCCAACTTTTCTAATACCCTCTCCTTGCATGGTCAGTAATGCAGCCCAAACTGTGGCAAGAAAACTGGAAAACTCAGCCCAACAAGATTGTAAAAATCAGGTGACACAGTACCTAAAATGCCTGTGGTCTGATTACCTATGTATTTCCATCAGTGATTTCCCTATCTCAAGGTAAGAGACACACACTGGTACAGTAAGAGATATTGAAGTGACATTAATTTTCTACTAGAAAGACCTGTCTTTCTCTTCTGGGGAGCCCCCTTTTCTCTTTCCTTCCCATCCAGTGAGGTCAATGGGAAGTTTCCTGTTGACCACCTGGAGGCTGGGTTGAAACCATTCGGAACGTGTTTCTCTCCCTGATGTTCTCGCACACACTACACACAAGACCCACAGCCAAAGAAAACTTGCCTTGTTTACATTTACTCCAAGTCTGAAAAATAATTGAGGTTGGGGAGATCAGTCATGAAACTAAAAAGAACCAATGTTTGGGCAAATCTTGTGAGATGAAAACAGCGTGTTTCATTTCAATCTCCACTGTATAATCAACTCAACTAAGAGAAGAAGGTCACCACACCAAAACCATAGGTGCTCAGGCTACAGGGGAAAGCAGAAAGAAAATCAGATCGTTTTATGAACAGAGGAAAGCTGACTTTGCAGACGCTTTCAGATCCAGTATTCATGGTCCTCTTATAAAAGCTTGGGTAAATAACAGTCAGCTAGGAACAAATCAAACCTCCTCCTAGGTTTTCTTGATGAAGACTTCATGTCCCTTAGGGAAGTGGAAAAGCTCCTTGGTGTGGCTGCAGCCCATGGGCTCCGAGAAGCTCAGCAACTTCTGGAAAACATCCTCAAGAGCAGAAACCTTCCCTGAATGAGCGCTGCAACACTGATGCTTCTCCAGCTTTCCTTGCTGAGTGCCTAGTCTTTAAGCATTTGAAATATTAATCAGAAATTACGTTTGCTTCTCACTGGATTGTCACAGTTGGATCTATGGCAGTGATGCACTGCTGCTCCTTCTCCTCTTGCTTCCAAACAGCCCTGGAAAGGTGTGGTGGAGCAGACAAAAAGCCTTCAGGGTTACACCAACAACAAACATATGACCATTCTTAAAAAAGCCCTGGTAGTGTTGTAATGAGGGAGTGAACCAATCCTCCATCAAGAATTCATTGCCAGCTGGTGGTCACACATTGCACCAGCTGATCTGTGAATACTAAGTTAGATCCAGATATTGATCTGGGCTTGATGTGGTGTTGCTTTTGCATTTGTGCTGTGTGTATTTTATGCTCTGCTTAGGCATTGCAACACATGATCAAGACTGAGGTTTTGTCGCTGTAAATCAGCATGACATGCATACGTGATGTCATTTGTAGTAGAAATTATAGTGATTTAATAGAAAATATAAATAGTGCCCTAACTTAATAGCTATTGTTCCATATCAATTTTACCATTGCCATGCCAGTTTCAGGGAAAAATAATTAAATTTAATGGAAACCGCCTTCACTTTCAGGGTGGTCTCTGTTTAAAACCACAGTAGGAGCAATTGCATTTCACGGGAAGTGCACTCACTAAACAATGATCCACAGCGCTTTGCTACCAATAAAACTGTCTCCCAGGGCTGCCTTTGTCGGTGTGCAGTCTTTCCTTTTTTCCTGCTGTGATTATCCGGCTCACTTGTTGTGTTACACAAGGCCCGAGGCCGCGCTGGTGAGCCCAAGACATGGGCGCTGCCACCAAGGAGCAAACAGGATGCTAAGGCCAGGCTTTGGTTTCTGAGAATTACTTTTGCACTGTGACTTGTAGGCGAAGGCGTGAAGGATTTTGCCCAGGCTCTTGTTTCCCCATCCCCTCTCGGGTGTGAGCCTCAGTATTTTCCTGGAGCAATGCTGATGGCACTTGGGGGACATCCCGCAAACACAGCGTGCTGGCACCTGGCACAGCAGGCACTGGTGACCACGTATTAGGCAGGGATAGCCAAGCATTGCCTGTTCTCCACCTGGCTGTCCCCAGGGGCTCCTGGGGAGCTCTGGCTGTCCCTTGGCCTCCCCGTTTGTCCCCAACATCCCCTTGCAGACCCAGACTCTGTTCACAGTGCAGCCACCCGCTCCCCCCGCACGCTCCTCTCCTTTCTCTTTCCCTTCTGCGCTCCCTCCCACGCATCCCTCTATTAAATCTGCTGCCACAAATCCCGCGACAGAGCAGTGCAGAGCACCAGGCGGGTTTCTCTCTTCCCTCCCCCTCAAGTAGAAAAGCAAGACAGCATTTGCCAGCTCAAAAAGGAGCTTGTTTCCGTGGCCTCTGCAGCGGCTGTGGACTGGGGCCCCAGGCCAGGACAGGGGAATATTTCCCTTGGCATGAGACTTGCGCTGCACCATGTCTCATATCCACTTTATTCTTTTTTTCCTCGTACAGTAAACATGCATGAGCTGTAGCTCCTGCTTTGAAACCCAGACCTATGCTATATGTCTCATATGTAAAGAAGCACACTATTTAAGCACATCAGGCATCCTTTTCAGGCCTGTGGTACCCTCCTTTTTGTGCCCGCGAGAAGGAAAACCACCTATTTCACAGGACTGAAGAAATCGCCTGTCTCTGCCTCCCCGTCAAAGCAAATGATTGGGGTTTTGTGTGCTGATCAATTTTCCCACCTGAGCTGTGTCACTGCCCAGCACCCAAATGGGCATTAACACCAACCATGAGGCTCTGCAGCTACTGGGTGACAAGTCAGCCTTGAGGTTCACGCTGCCTTCGCTTTGGTGGCAATGTGTAAAATCAGCACGTTACTCATTTGCTGGTTATTTTGTTCGCTGTCTCAAAAAAAAGCTGTTTTGGAATATGACATTTTTCCTTTATCTCAGCTGTAGCTTCCTCACTGGCACACGTGGCCTCATACAATGGGCGAGTGACTTATCATCCAACGCTTTCCAGGTGGCCTCTTTCTTAACAAGGGGTAGTAAGAACTGAAAAATAAACCACGAGGAACCTCGCACATCAAACAGCAGTGGGAAAGAGCTACTGAGACTCAGCGCGATGCTGAGATTTCACCAAGAAAAGGTGTCCATCACTTTAACGCAATTTGCAGAATTAGCGCTTGCATTTCTACCCTCGCACCACCTCCCCTGAGACACGAGTGTCTCCCACCCTAACTGCTGCCAGCACGATTTCCCACTGATTTGCTTTCAGTCCAATCCCACAAAAGGCGGTGAAGCAGTTGATGGCCAAGTGTGCACAGTCACATTCCTCCTACCTTCTTTTTCCTCCGCCAACCTGCCTCGCTGGGGCTGTGCTGGTTCCCAGTGGGTACAGGCACCTTGTGTCCCCCCGGATGAAAAATCCCTGGTCATGGGGTGCTTGTCCCACATGGTGCCGGTTGGACCTTCCCAGCAGCTGCCAGCCCTCTCCTCCTTGGCACTGCCTGTGCACAGGCAATTAGGAGGATTTTCTTTCCCAAAACACAGCTCTAATTATAATCTAATTCAGCTTATTTGAAGTGCATTTTGGTAGCATTTCCATTATGCAAATATCAATTTATTATCCTCACATTATGTTTTGACTACAGTTGTGTTGCTAATTAGAGGCAATTTAACCGCTTTTAAAAAGCCCATCCTTTCCTCTCCATGCACCCTTACTTCCTCGCAAACCACACAGAACAGACATTTAGCACGGAGTCAGTGATGAAAACCTGCAGTTATCAGCTCCATTTTCATCACTTAATTGACTTTCATCATGTTAGATGCCACTTAGAAAGTACAGATTTTCTGATTTACTTGGGTTTGGGGACAGAGGCACAAAAGAGAGGAGGGCAACTTACTCCAGTTTTGTTTCTAACACTTTCCTGCCCAAACCTTTGGGTGAGTTTGGTGTGGCCGCCTGCTCCTGGTAACTGGACATGCTGTTGCCTTTGGTTTGGGGGGGAATGATAATGATGCTCATCTGGAAAAATGATACATTTCAGGGGTAAGAAGGAGGAAAGCTGGCCCTGGAGCTCTGGGTTAAAAAGCCCCTAAAAAGGGCCGTGGCAAAGAGGTGAGACACTGTGAAAATGTGGCAAAACGCCATGAAAGCAGCAATTCCAATCTGCTCTGGCTGAGCGCAAGAAGAGGACTGTAGGTTTTGGTTGTGGGGCTTGCTCGGTTTGGTGTGGGACTTATAATAGGGGCAATGGAGATTTTTTTTGGGGGGGAGAGTGAGGCAGCCATAGGGAGGTGCGTGGGAATAGAGATTAAGCAGTGGGAGTTCACAGAGGCTGAGCACTCATTTGTCACCGATGCCATTAAAAAAACCCACAGCGTTTTCCTTTTATGGTGACCATGACTTCTGATCGCTTTTCTAAAGAGACTTTTCTGTTGGGGACATTAGATGTCCTTGGGGCAGGAAGGGATCCTCTGTGTTATGGGGGCAGCAGGAAGGGTTCTGCCTCCCAAAGCATCTCCAGGGACGCCCCTGTTTGATGGGGCTGGTGTGTTTTCCGACTGTAGAAATGCTGTTTCGCCAAACTTCCCGAGGAGCTCTCAGAGCTTCCCAGGAAGATGACTTCTGGTGGGGGGAGAAAGCGTTATTGCCCATAATAAAAGCCCATCAAAACAACCAAACCTGTAGATGGTCGAAGAAGCTGTGCAGCCCTGGCTTTGAAGTGTGTGCTTCAGCGGCAGCTGAACATTAGGGGTCCCCAGTGGACTTTGAAAAGCTTTGTAGGAAGAAGAAAAAGAAACAAGAAAAAAACTCGAAGCCTGCCTGAATTTCTCTACAGTATAAATCCCAATACCCCACCCACCTACCAGGCAAACTCTGTTGATACCAGGGGAGAAACAACAGCATTAATGCTCTGATGTAAAGCAAAGACAGCAGCCACCGCACTGTGCCTACAGAAACCGGGGTCTCTCAGGGAGGGCCTTTTCTTCCTGCCCAAAGTCAAGCTTCAGAGCTTTCTGCCCCATTTTGTTCTTAATTGTACGTGCTACTGCAGTACCAAGGGTTCTTTTTGATTTGCTGCTTTCCACACGCCCCCTCCTCCCCGCGCCTTTTAATTTCTTTTCCTCAGGAGACATTATCTTTCATTTGTGCAGCGAATTCAGTGTTCCCATAATGAAGATGTAATGGCCGCGGGCAGGCATGGGGGAAGCTGCACCAAACCTCCTCCGGCCGGTGGGCAGCTGGGCTTCTCCTGATGGAGAGGAGCTGGCGTCGAGATGGGGCAGCGTGTTTGCGCTGGTTGCATCCATCAGATGCACGGGACACCCCTGGCCATCCCTCTGTCCCGTTCTCCTGCCGTGTAGAACGCCATAAGGCCTTCACTAGCACTGCAATGAGAGCACGGTGCAAGGAGAAGCCAAACGTTGGTGTCTGTGTCTGGATGGGAGCAAGCTGGAGGTTTGGGGAACTACTGAAACTCTTCCCAGCCCAGCTCAGCACTGGTGGTACTGGGGACCGTGTCCCTTGTTATCACACTGGTGAGCATCCCAGGCCAACACGTTGCCAAGCTCCACAAGGTCTGAGCACTGTTTGGTGCTGGAGCAGGCAGGGGAGCCGTGGGCTTTGGCTGACAGGAGGGACATGCAGACCCACCAGGCAGAATCTTAGAATAATGTAGGTTGGAAAAGATCTTTGAGATCATGGAGTCCAGCCATAGACACAATGCTACCAAGTCCACCACTAAGCCATGTCCCTAAGCACCCCTACACATCTTTGAAACACCTTCAGGGATGGTGACTCCACCACTGCCCTGGGCAGCCTGTTCCAATGCTTGATAACCCTTTTTGGTGAAGAATTTTTTCCTAATATCCAATCTAAACCTCCCCTGCTACAATTTGAGACCATTTCATCTGGTCCTGTCACTTGTGACTTGGGAGAAGAGACCAGCCCCCTCCATGCTCCAACCTCTTTTCAGGCTGTTTCAGTTCCAGGTCTCAAGCAAGCACCAGGCAATTGCAGAGCAGCACATGCAGATTCCCCAAGATCAGCATTTTGTGGAGCGTGCAGGACCTGCAAAAGGCCTTTGTTTCTTGGGACCCCTGCGCAAAGCCCCTGGGTAGGGGGTTGGTGTGGCCATGGCCACCGGGAGAGGAGGAAACTTTACCCACAGCACAGTCAGCTTCAAGAAAGCCATTTCATTATGTATCCCACTACTGAACAGCAGTGTTTTAAATTAAGTTGCTCCCCAGAAAGGGAAGACACGGCAAATTTGTCTTCCTGAGGCTAAAATTAGTGTTTTGATACAAGTGTCCAACAAGGAGCTGACAGCACTTTAAAGGGCTGTCATTTCAGTGTCCCGTGGCTGACAGCTCTGTAATTCAGCTCTCAGAGATTATCACGTATGATAACCCGCATTGCTTCCCCTCATAGATTATAAAGGGACAAATACTACAGTGTTGTATCTTTAGCGCGTTAAGAAACTCAAGACACACGCAAGATGAAGGCTGCATTTCTGCTTGGCCAGCGTTCCGCGTGGGGCACTTTCCGGCAGCTGCTGCCGGCAGGATTTAGGACCTTTTGCAAACACCATCTCTGCTAGAGCAAGGCTTAATAACCCTCTGTTTTCATTCAAAAACCCATTTTTTAACACTGGAAGTGGCAAAGTGGGCATCACATCCCTACAGGCTCTGCAAGATGGGCTGCTGCTGAGACAATTTCAAACCCCTGCATTTTCCATTCATTTCAGACTTTGCTCAGCTCCCTCAGAAGAAACAGGCTGCAGCTGAAGTACCAGAGGTTATTCAAAGGCTAGATGGGGCAGTATTAATTAAGGTTATTCAAAGGCTAGATGGGGCAGTATTAATTAAAGTCGGGTATCAACCCTCAAGGTCTTCCTGAGAATAGCCCCTTGGCATGAGGCTGAGCAGCACAGGGACACTGCGGCTCACAAGGGCTGGTGAGAGCCCTGGTGCAGCATTGCATCCCTGATGAGAGCCCTGGGACAGCACTGCATCCCTGGCGAGAGCCCTGGGGCAACACTGCATCCTCGGTGAGAGCCCTGGAGCAGCACTGCATCCCTGGCAAGAGCCCTGGAGCAGCACTGCATCCCCGGTGAGAGCCCTGGAGCAGCACTGCATCCCCGGCGAGAGCCCTGGAGCAGCACTGCATCCCCGGCGAGAGCCCTGGAGCAGCACTGCATCCCCGGCGAGAGCCCTGGGGCAGCACTGCATCCCCGGCGAGAGCCCTGGAGCAGCACTGCATCCCCGGCGAGAGCCCTGGAGCAGCACTGCATCCCCGGCGAGAGCCCTGGAGCAGCACTGCATCCCCGGCGAGAGCCCTGGAGCAGCACTGCATCCCCGGCGAGAGCCCTGGAGCAGCACTGCATCCCTGCAACACAAGCCCAGCCTTACAGGGGGACAGCAATATCTGCCCAGTCTTGCATCCTGCCCTGCACGTACATAGAAGAAAACCAGTGCGATGCAAAATCCAAGCTGCATGGATATCTCTATCATAAAATAAACTACAAGTATTCTCAGGTCGTTTCAGTTTCCCCAATGCTATCAAGTTGCCTCTGAGGGAATTTTTCTTCTGCCTCCCTTTTGCAGAAGATTTCAGCTCTTCCCCAGGATGTATAGCCTCATGGGCAGCACGGAGCCCACCAGCTCTGAAAGCTGAACTGTCTTTATATTGCTGTTGGGCTGCAGTTCTGCCTCGCCAGAAGAAAGATGTGGATCCACACCTGAGCGGGGGTGAAAGAGTTTGCCACTGGACAGTAAAATAAATTATGGATATTAAAGTCAAATGCAATTATCCCTGAGGAACTCCCAAAGGCAGTGAAGTATCTGTGATTCCCCAGCTCTGTGAACTTTATCACTATCAGGTATGTCAATACATACTCCTGAGCATTCAAAGACAAAACCTATTTGGGAAATGGCTTAAGCTCAGGCAGAAAAAGCATCTTCCAGTGCTACATAGCTTACCTGGGACTTACCAAAAACCTGAAAATATGACATCATCAAGCTTGAAGTTTTGAACCTTTTCAAAGCCATTTCTGAGCAGCTGCTTCCCTCAGGGCACCCTCACTAGCTGCGAGCTTTACCTCGTCCCATCAAACAAGGATTCACTCCTTTTTATTCCACGCTTGAAGCGTCGGGAAGGAAAGACAAGGTGCCTTCCCGCCCAAGCCTCCCTTAGCACCATAGATAATTGCAATCTATTTTCCAGTTTGCTCGTGGTTAAGCAGGGAGGTTGGATAAAAACCCACGGCATGCCACACAAACTGGCTAGAAAACACCTACGTGCAACAGGTCACTGATGCTAATCACCTGTGATCTACTCCCTCCTTTCCACCTGTGGACCCCCTGATTCACCCCTCTTTGCTCCTCTGAGCACCCTGGTGCACATCCTGTGGCTGGGGGGCAATAGCTTTGGGAATAAATAAGCTGCAGCACAGGAAAAGGTTTCAAAGGGATTTTCAGGAGTTTTTGGGAAAATCTCTTGCACTTTTGGGAAGTCCAGACTCTCTCCAGGGGATTTCTGGGGCTTGCTTTGGGCACAGAGTGCCAGGGAAGATAGATGGCCATGGCCAGAAAATCTTAGGGATAGCCACAGCTTAGAAGAAACATGGTGATGGATCCACAGCGGTTTGTACAGTCAGCAGCACCCCTTCAGAAATAGTCAGTGCTAGTACCTATTTTGCCATCAGCTGCCATCCAAACACCCATACATCCCTGCCCAGAGGTGGTTTGAGGCTGTGAAGAGATGAGATGAGCAAGAGGGAATGGGAGGAGGTAGAGGGCACCCTGGCAAGAGCTGTGTGGTGGGAGAAGCCCCGCAACCCCAGCCTTGCCATGGGACCACAGCCCTTCACCCGGCTGTCTGTGTGGAAGAGCTGAGGGTGACCCGATCACAAAAACCCAAGGAAAAACCTCAACAAGCCACAAAGATGGGACCCGCGCAAGCTATTAGGAGTGGGAGCAAGACAAAAATCAGATGCAGAGGAGGGGGACGGGCTGCAGATGTAGAAGTGACTTCCCAAGAGTGACACGCCATTGAGGTTTTCTGTAAAATGATCTCTAGATTTATAAGATACAAAGTTCTGACTGCCGTAGTGACCCAATCATTATAAAGGTGGTACCCTAAATTTTTGTCTGTTTTCAGCGGTGTTGATTTTCCATACTTCAGTCAATCAGAACTTACTATGGAAAACAAGATTGTGTCCCTGTAGTAGCTTCTAATTCCTGTGAAAATATCCCCAGTTATCCAAAACCATAATCAGGAACGTACTCTGTGTACATACAAGTCATTACTCAAATGCACGTGATCCTGTCCGTGGTCTTCCACTGAAAAGTAGCCAAAGCTCCACCAGTTTCACTGCTCAGGGAAGAACCAAGGAGATACAACATGCACCGTCTTAGGAGGTGACTTGCAACTCGCGAAGTGTCTCACGGATTGATCCAAACATGTCTCTATCCTGCTTTTCAGGAAACTATGACAGTATTTCATGGTATATAAATGTAAATCCTTACAGAAAGCCATGATGCTTCTTATCATTTTGCTGCCTCAAGCCTAACAAAGCAAAGAGGTGGGAGCAGTTAGAGTCCCTACGAGATCCATGCAGCAGCAAGGCATGACTGTAAAGCTGGGTCCTGCAACCAGAGCCTCCGTTTTATGGTGTGAGACACCACAGAACAAAGGCACAACCACAAGTGTGGAAAATAAGGAGGATATAAAACATGATGGTCAGGAGAAACGAGCTGCTTCGCGCATCAGATCAATCATTGCTTTGGCAAGATGGCTCCAAGCAAGAGCGTGTGTTATCGGTAATGGAGCAGAAGATAAATGATGCTTCTAATACCTCATTGCACTGAGGGTTAAAGGCGTAGTAAAACATCAACGCTATGTTATTACCTCCAAGACATAACTGTGTATGGCGTTGCGCGGCACCTGCTGAGGATTAAGCGTCCTTGCTGCAAAAAGTTTTTGTTTTCCTTGACTTGCCCCAACAGCTCAAGACCAGAGTCCACAGCACTTTGTAAACCCTCAAGACAAAATAAAAGTCCATCCGTAGGGGATGGTGTTATAACATCACATTAAGCCAGACGTATGGAGTGAGAGGCCAGCAGCACCGGTCTCAAACAGCGGGGAGGCAGCTTGTGGGGAAGGACATTATGGTATTTGGGGTGCCCGAAGCCAGTCAGCCCATTGCAGATCAGCCGTGGGTGCTGGCTGGACAGAAATCCCTCCAAACTCCCCAAAAAAACAAACCAGCTGCACAGGGGTCAATAGCAGACAAAGAGAACGTACTTTATGGTCTTTCTGGATGTGGTATTCACCACATAACAATATACATCAGGCGTTTTGGCCAAGAGTAATGTGGCAACATGGTGCCTCGGGGTGAGGAGATCCTATTTTAAAGAAATTAATCTCCTCTGGTGAGCCTGGGTAACTCTGCCAAGGGCAGATGATGCTTTAGCTCGTGGGGCCTAGAAATAACAGGTCCAGTTCTTCCAGGCTTGGGCAATTTTTCTTCCCCTGACTATGGATTATTGAATGAAACAAGCCCTGTACAAGGCACATGGCTCGTCCCAGGGAGCTGAGCCTTCCTTGGCTGGGTGCCTGTTGCAATGAAGACATATTTAATTTGTTTTAAGACAGAAGCCAAATATGAGATCCAGAATAGCTGTGAGCGCTGAGTGCTCACATGTCACTGTCAACCCACCATCCCTGCAGGTATCCCCCCAGCTCCAGCACCAGCTGGACCTGCCATGGACCTTCTTGCAAATCTGGTTTTCCTTCCCCAAAATTGCTGTACATCACCCAGATGTCAGCGAGAGGCACCGGTTGTGCAAAGACATGAACAACCGTATTTATTGTAAATCTGAGGTTGGTATTAATCCATTTGGGAGAGGACTGTGAGGTGGAGGGGCTGCTGGGTTGAGAAAAAGAGAGCGCCCTGGGTATAGGGAGAAGGAAACAAGACTTTCAGCAAGGGAAAAAGTAAACAGTAGCTCTTTTTCCACATCTTGACCATGCTTGCCTTGATATGGAGTTAACAAGAGACACTGAAATATAGCCACATTATAGCCCAAAATAAATCCAGGAAAGGAATTGAGTTGTCTCTTAGGAAAATGCGAATGCCTGGGTGCTCTTTGAAAACCAGAGGCAAAACTATCCTCTGTGGCTGGGGTACGACATCGCTCTCGGGGGACCCTCATCTTCCTGGGTGGATTTTGGGAGCAGAGCCTCTCAGAGGCGGAAAATGTCTTCTCAGCATTCAGAAAAAACAAGTGAATTGGGACAACATCGTCCACCTTTTGCTACCGCACAGCTGATGCTTCTCCTGCTCCCCGTAAAGCGACTGTTTAATTAAGGAGCCAGCTCAACAAAATTAGAATAAACGCTGCCAGAGCTTAATGTTGACCAGATCCCTCTTACTGCCAATTTTCCTTTGAAATGAATAGGCAGCCATCACGGCCTCTGCCGCGGCTGGCTCTCGCCCGGCTCCCCTCCTTTTGCCGCTTGCATCAGCATGGCTGACTGCCTTAAAAAACAGTAAAATCAGCTAATTTCCCTCCTTTCCCATATGGTTTATCCAACACAATGCTGGATGGTCCTAATTTGTTTCCCAAATGCCTGTGCACTGGTGTCCGAGTTATCGCCAACAGTATCTCTGTTAAACGCTTTAAGGAAAATGTCAGTGGCTCTGCCCAAGCTCTGATAAATATCTGCTTAAGATGAACTGAACCCAGCAGGTTCTGCCCCAAAGTCCCAATTCAGCAATGTCGTTAACTCCGTGCTTAAATTATTTTATGTTATTTTATAAAGCAGGATGAACAACGGAGTTGGGGTCCTGAGTCTGTCTATGTGGCACGTTCAGCAGTTGCTAAGCTGTTTGCCCAAAACTTGTTCACAAAACAGCAATAACAGCTGCACTGTCACTTTTTCAGAGGTGGGAATTAAAACCCAGGCACATACATTTTCCTTCTTATAGGAGGTAGGAGCCAGCCAGTAAGTGGTTTCCCAAAACCATTTGTAAGACATGATTTAGGATTTATATATACATATATATATATATATATATGATGACTGAAAAGTTATAGAAAGAGAAGCCCCTTGCTCCAGCATTTAGAAAAAGCTAACTAAATTATATTTCCACCACCCAAAGGATTAAAGAAGTCTAAAGAAGCAGCGATGAGGAGGAAGGAGAAAAGAAGAACACACTGAGGTTTTCTTGCACACACGCACATATCCCATTGAAGTCACGTTATTCACTTAAATTTGAGAAGAAACTTCTTCTCAGTGAGGGTGGCAGAGCCTGGCCCAGGCTGCCCAGGGAGGTTGTGGAGTCTCCTTCTCTGCAGACATTCAAACCCGCCTGGACACCTTCCTGTGGAACCTCAGCTGGGTGTTCCTGCTCCATGGGGGGATTGCACTGGATGAGCTTTCCAGGTCCCTTCCAACCCCTGACATTCCACGATTCTGTGATTTAGACAGTACCCAAAACCCCCTGAAGTAGTGTCAAGCTTTCTGTTGTCTCACGTTAGGTTCGTGACCCATGAGGTGCGGCTAAGACCTGCTTTGGGACTGCGAGAGTATGGTGGCACTGAAATACCTCTGGAAACAATATTTAGAGATTAGAGAACAAGAAAACCCGTCAGCGCCTGCTCCTGGCTCCGTGCTCCACAGGGGGAGGTGGCCCCATGACTGGGGGCAGAGACCTTGTTTGCTTCATGGGGAGAAATGTCCCCCGTGGTGTGTCTGCCTCTTTCCTACTCATCCCTCTTGCTCTCCCCCATACAAATCAGGATGCCAAGCAGTGCATGCAAATCCCTCCTTACACTCCTTTGTCTTCCTCAAAAATAGTTTTTTGGGAGTTTCTTTTCATCCTTATTCCACTTTCAAACCTAAATAATCACGCCCCCCAATTTCTCTGCGGGGGAAAGGCCGAATTCCTGCTGCTCCCCTGTGGAACTGAGGGCTGGATGGCAAGGATGAAGCCACAGGTGTGCATCAGGGCCAGAGGGTTTATTTCCCCTGCTTCAGGAGCTGCCCTGCACTTAGTCCTGCACTTAGGGCATCCCTCTGACACTGTCCCACCAGCACCAGGTCCCTCTGCTCCTGGAGATAGCCCGTATAGATTGGATGGGTGGCTGGGATGACTCCAAAAGGATGAAAAATATTAGTCCGTGGCTCATGAACGTGACTGATTACTGCTCATCTGGAGCATAGGAGTCTGCTCCCCCAGGCCAGGAAGAAAAAGAAAGATCCTCATTTTAGGCACCAAAAAAGCCTTTCCACAGTGTCCTGCTGGAATAACTGTGGCCACCGAGCAGAAAATCCACTTCCAGGAGAGAACGCTCAGGATTCCACAGGGATTCACAGCTGTATTACGGAGAAATGAGCCTAAAACCCCCACCAACGATGTTGAAAGCTGCAGGTTTTTAGGAAAATAAACAGTTGCTCTGCCTGCCTTTTGGAAAACATGGAAAAAAGAAATGTTTAGGCAGGCAATTCTATTATGTTTTTAAAGGAAGTCATGGTGATTTACCTGCAAACATCCACCATGTCCCAGCGGTCTGCCAAAGGTTCTGTGTGTGGCTCTGGTCCTGGGAACAGAAGTGATGGGCAAAAATAAATGCCCAAGGAAGAAAAGCTGAGAGGTTTAGATGTTTAGATGTGCGTGTGTTGTGGTGGTGGGGTTTTGTTTGTTTCGTTTATCTTATGCTTTCCCTTCTGTAAGAACATAAAGTGTTCCTGGTGTTTCACTGGAGTCTGTTGAAGTATTGAAGAGGTTGAAGTCATCAACCAAAATTTCTGACAGTACATTCAAGGCAGGTTATAGTCTGTCTCTATGAAGTGTTGGCTTAGTGAATTATAACAAATGCTGATGCCTCTGGGGGCAATAAAAATAACTCCTGTACGCGACAGAAAATGAATTATAATTCAGAATAATTCCTGGCAAAAAGCATACACTTTTTTAATTAGAATCATAACTGCTTTTTGATTCTGAGATAAGAAGTGGTTACCATAGTGACCCAATCCTTAAAGAAAATTTTTGCCCAGCACTGTATAAAATACTATATGATACCTGCCTTCCCAGAAAGCAATTTAAGAAGATGAGTTTTCCAAATATTAGGCTACGAGTATGAAAAAGCAACATACGGTATATAGAAAAATAATACCCTTTTGGTTACCATCTGAAGAGCTGCATGCACACATTTCCCTGCAAGCACACTTATAGATGTTGTCTCAGATTTGCTGCAAGCTACAGATCTTGCTTGGCTTTCAAGCCCATGTAGATTCTGTAGGAGAATTTGAAACCCCTGTGGAAATTCAGAAAACACGTAGAGGAGAAATCAGGGACGTGTTTGTCCCGCAGAACAAACCACCCACTATTGCCTACCCTCAGAGAAGTTTAAAACATGTTTTTTCTTACTTTGAACGGTCTTAATCTGTATTTCTCCAACAGCACATCTACCAGCACTTCCCTATGAAGATTTTGGGAAACATATTCAGCAAGACTAGTAGAAATTATTATTAGGTTTCTGCTGGCAACCCTTGACTACCTGCTGCCTGCATCCTTCATGTCGTTGCAGTTTCTCATCACCAGTGGTAGCCCTGCAGCAGGCTGCTTTGGTATACAACATCCTATGTTAAATTTACCCTGCTTAAATCACTTTATGACACTCGCTCTGATCCCCAGGGTACCCCTGATTTGGGACAGTACAGAGGTGACAACCCCTGGCTGGTGAACTGTGGGTGTCTCACTTTGAGGTGTCTTCTCCTGCCAAACCTTGGTCATCCTGTGAAAATCCTGATGCTGTAGCTCCAGTTGGTTGTTGCACCAAGCCACGTCAACTGGGGCTTAGTTTAGGCTGTTGGCTTTAATGAACCTTTTATTTTTGGAAGTTAATAGATGCAAACTTCTTCCTTCCTGAAATGGCAAGGGGGGGATGGCGTTTCAGAGGTGCTACCACCACCTTGCTTCAAAGCTGGCCCACGTGGGAGGAGATAGATAAAACAGGTATGTGGCCTTTTCAGCTTCCCTGTGGCATGCATAGAAGGTGCAGGAAGGTTTCTCTCCCTCCCACCACTGGGTGATGAATATTTTCAATAGTGGCTTTAATTAAAAAGTGCGGAGCCTTAGAATAAATGTCTCCCCGTCCCCTGCTGCGATCATCTAGCAGCAATGAGGAAGGTCAAGCCTGATTGCCTTGGAATGCCTGACTTCTTAAAAGCTGCCCCTCGTTTTCCTCAGTGCTCCCTCCTCTCTCACCCCCCATAAACCCTCCTGCTAAAAACCACCCAGCCCTGCCCCAAAATACAAGGGGAACTGAGTCCACCTGGCCAACCTCAGCTGTCCCTGGAGTGTATGTGGATGGGGTCCTTGACAGGCTTTTAACCCATAGGACATTCCAAACTTGGATAAACCCTCCTGTGCTTCCTCTCAGCTTAAATACTTTTGCTTCCCAAAAATGTTGGGTGCAAAGGGCAGAGGTTTTGATGAGAAAAAGCCTAAAAGAGATTTAACTTGTGACATAAAAATGCTAAGGTGCTAGAGCAATTCCAAATACACATTGATAATAACATATGAATAATTAAGTACCTCATACCCAACAGCTTCCAGGCACTGAATATGAGACATGAAGGATGTAGATACAACAGCCAAAATGAGCCTTTGCTTCAATTCAGGAGGAGGGACAAGGAAGGGTTTAATTTTCATTTTTTTGGGAGGGGAATTAGTGTTTATTTTATTTTGATTTATCTTTTTTAAGCTACCAAACTAAAATCTTCATGTTTATAAAGCACAAGCCCTTCTACAAGCCAAATCCTTACATTGAGACCAGCACTGCCAGCTCCTGTGAAGCTCTTCCCCTTCTAACAAGCCTGTAAGCCTAAGGGCAGTCACAAGAATATAGCGGTATAAACTGGTGTGTTCAACATTTAGGCTGCAAAACAGAGGGAATTTTAATTAGTGAAGACCTTAATCAACCCGTGGGGGAGCTCACCATCACCATGGTCATTACCATCGCTATCATCTTCATCACCATCTCCCTCTCCCACTGAAAACCCAAGTTGTCTCCAGAGGGACAGAGGAACCAGGAGCAGCTTTTAGATCCAGGGGTGGCCAGGAGAGGAGAAACAAAAGGGAAAGGTGGTTGCATGATTACCCTGAGATTTCTGGTCTATTTGTGTTAAAAGACAGAAATACACTGCACGTTCTATACAAAGACCACTGCTTTCTTCTGTAAAACAAGTTCTTAACAGGTACTTCTAGGATAGGCACAGCTTAATGGACTGTTAATGGACTTCATAGTTTGGGTATTTGGTGAATTATACATTTAGTTCTTCTGAGAGGTCTCACAGAAGTTCAACCCAAACTTCTGCTTTGATTTTTGTTTGCTTGTCTTACACCTGCTCCATCAGCAGCTGCCACGCACACGGGCCTTTGCCAAGCCCGTTAAACCAAACATAAAACCGATGTGAATAAAGTCACTTAGATGGGCAGGGGCTCGCAAAAACACCCAAACAAAACATTTTCAAGCAAGAGCCCAGCAAACACTCCAGCTAAAGAGAAAAAATAATCTTAAGAAATCGCACCCATGAGACAGCTGTGTTGTAAAACACAGATTGAGGGCTGCTCCCAGAGCATCTCCCGGGTGAAACGACAACAGGGAAAAAACACCCGAACCTCACCCACAAACAGTGGGGTGGAAACAAGACACCCAGCTGCCTTAGGCAAGGGGAGCGAGAGCTGAAAGCATTATGGTTTAGGTTGGCGTGTTATGGTGAATACAAATAGCCGTTACCTAGCTCGTTTCACATCTGTGTTATGAGGTAACTATGGTAAAATGGATGGATGTAACGTTTTAGTCAAGCCCAGTTGTCTTTGGGAAGATTATCTGTGCGGCAGTAGGTTTATAAATGGCTGTTAGGGAACAGCAATAATTTCTTTGTGTACCAAAAAGTTCTGCGTGCCTGCTCGCAGCTCCCATTTAAGGGAGTTCAGCTCTTACAATCACACATCTGCTTCCTCCGTCTCTGCCCCAGGGCTGAGCTCTAGTTATGCTTTGGGCTGTTTCCCTTTTCTCAAGACATCAAATCCCTCTGGAAAAAGAGGCAACTTGGTGAATCTCTTTGCCATTGTGTTTGTATCCAGAGCTAACTCGAAGCAAATCCAAAGTGCTCCCTCTCCTCCACCACATCTGCCAAACAAATGACCTGAAAAGACAATAACTCCAAGCTGCTTCAGTAGCATTTTTCAGGCAGGTATGGGCTTTGTTCCGAGGAGCTGGAGGAGCACAGTGACAGCTTTGCCTGCAAAGCCTTGTTTTCTGAGCACCGACACACAGCTCAGGAACCAGCTATAGACCTGGGATGGATATCTCTTCTGACAGGAGTGATACTCAGAGATCTAGAGACATCCCTTAAGAGAGCACATTCAGGATACCGTTGTTATTTCTGGTTGCAAACCCAAAGCAAAGCACCTGCTTGCAAATAGCGCACCGAGCGATACGCTAACACTGGAGTTTTGCTGTACATCATGTTAGAAGAAACTTGTCATCCCTTCACAGCTGCGCTGGTGTCTGGCTAAACTTGAGGCTTTGACACAAGTGAATGTGGATACGGAAAAATAACAACCAATGGTAGGACAAGGGGTAATGGGTTCAAACTGGAACACAGGAGATTCCACTTAAATTTGAGAAGAAACTTCTTTTCAGTGAGGGTGGCAGAGCCTGGCCCAGGCTGCCCAGGGAGGTTGTGGAGTCTCCTTCTCTGCAGACATTCAAACCCGCCTGGACACCTTCCTGTGGAACCTCAGCTGGGTGTTCCTGCTCCATGGGGGGATTGCACTGGATGAGCTTTCCAGGTCCTTTCAATCCCTGACATTCTGGGATTCTGTGTGCAGCCTCCCTGAAGTGCCTTCAAGGCATGGATGGCAGCTGAACTGCTTCAGTGATCCCACATCCTCCTTGTTTTATTACTCTGATAGATCTGGGGGACGTGTTTTGTCCATGCAAGTGCACAGAGACTGTCAGGGATGGTTCCATATTATCTCTCTGGAAGGAGAGGGAGGATTTGCACCAGAAGGTTTCACTGCTTCTCTGGCACTTTATTATGTTGTGCTGGAAACTGCCAGTCAGCTTAACTAAAAATAGACCAATATTAATTAGTATGAGAGATGAACGCAAATGGCACAGGACTTTCATGGTGTTGGTCCCATCTCATACTGGCTGTTGCCCCAGCAAATGGGGCAGTGATGCTCGGAGGTGGCAAGAGGCTGTTTGGGAGGGCGATGCAACAAGTTTGGCTGCCAGATGTTTCTGGTAAGACAGCTGGTGGCAAATAGCACCAGGTGAGCTGCAAACGTCGCTTGGGGGGAACAATTTGGAGGGGAAAAAATAAAATAAAATAAAATAAAAGGAAGGCAGTTAACATTGTCCTTGTATTATCCTTTAAAAAAAGATGACCAGCAGTTGTAATTTCCCTTTCAATTAGAAAACACAGACTCTAAGTATTGATGTATTCCTTGTGAAGAGAATCTCTGAAAGCCTGGAAATTATTTTATCTATAATAGTTCGGATTTCTTCTACTTTTTCCCTGAACGCCACCTTGAGTACCTGGAACTCTTGCTCCAGTAATTATGTGCATTAACTTTTCCTTATTTTGCTCCATCAGATGTGCTGTTTATAGTTTACACTAATTCCCGCTGCTTCCAACACACATGGGCAAGATAACTAATTCTAGATGTCAGACCCAGCTATGGAAAAGAAAAAAACATATGTGCCTAATGACCGAGGCTCAGCTAAAGTCAGTGCACTGCCTTTGCATCGCAGCTCGAGCCTAATGATCGTGTTCCTAAAACTGGCACAGTAAACCAGCTGGTTAGGTGCCCTCATTTAATGAAAAAAAAAAAAATATATATATATATAGCCTGGAACATTTTTAATGAATTATTTCTGGATCTAGAAGTCGCCTTCATTCTGCAATCCATGGCAGGCCTCTGAAAGCTGCAGTTTTTTAAACAAGATTTTTTGCAAGTGCAAGAAAACAAGGATCCTTCCCTCTGCTTTCCAAACCCTTGCAATGATACCTTCCCTTCTGCCCCTCAGAGAGGACTGTCGTGTTTTCACATCATCTGGTACAGGTCAAGGAAATATAGAAGGCCACGCACTTAAATTTTATCCTGTTGGAGGCTGCATGGGTACATAAACACACATCTGCTTGCCCCAAGCCAGCTGCAACCCCACTGACTTTTTCAGTGTCAGGATTTCTCCTCCTTATAGGTTTAGGTTTAATTTACAACTTGTGTGGGGACAGAAAACTGACTGTGTGGACAGACTGACTGTGGGGACTGTGTCAAGATGGCCAGCAGCAAGCAAAGCCACCTGAAGAACAGCAAGGCTGTGTTTTCTAGCCTACAAACAGCTCCAGGATGGCTTCAGTGCATCCTCCAGAGTATGGTCCTATTGTTTCAGACCAGCAAAGTTGCTAAGAACTGCTGAAATGCTTTTAAAAATAAGTTTAATAAACAATAATGAGCCATTTGTACAGGGCAAGTGTATTTCCAGATCATGGCTTTTATAGGTTTTGAGGCTGTGCACAGCAAGCAGAGAGCTTTGAAAATCATAGAAAAGTAGTAGAATTGTCTGAATGTGACTGGATGACGTGAGCTTACGGCGTGTGCTTGGAAAAGGAGGAGAGACTTGCTTTGGAATACCCTTTGATTGCATGTAGTATAAAGAGCTACTTCCTTACTGTTGATTTATATATTAAAACTGAGTAGTGTTTTTTTTTTTCCCTCCTTGTTCCTCAATTCATTGTGATTTATTTGCAAGTCTTAGAATGTGAACTGCCTGGAGAACATTAATGCTGAGTTTAAACCGGAGAATTTAAGTGTATTTTTTTAGGCACAGTGGCTGTGCAGAGAGGACCAAGTGGTGCCCATCCCTGATAGCTCTTCTCGGTACACAGATGCTTTCATGGCTTTGCAAGGGCAGGGGGCACAGCCTGGAGAAACACGGGTGCCACCCCCCTTGTAAACCATGAGTTTGCAGAAGAGGGCAAAAGCAGCAGCTCTCAAAAGGAGGAGAAACACAGCTACAAGATAATAACATGTTTTTCACTCACCTGCTGTTGTTCTCCAGCAAGACACCCCGTTGCTGTACTCCAGGGACTGAGATCTACTCAAATACTGCACAGACCCCCAGCAAACCCCTCCTGCCAGTGCTCAGACTTCCTGCTCAGAACTGCAAAGGGCTCAAATGCCTCCAGGTTTTTGGTGGATGGAAGATGCCCCAAAGCCTCCATCCTTTACAAACAGCAGCACTTATTGTTATAGATGAGGGTACAGAGCAGCCCCAGCAATAAGAAACCTGCCTGGGAGGGAGGTGGGTACATGGGGCCAAATTTCCCTGGTGATCACAAAGTGGTGGCACCTGGGGGGAATGATGGAGGACTCATGTTCCTCAGGACCAGCTGCTCTCTGGGGTGAGTGCCTCAGCATCTCTCCAGCCCCTTGGCTGAGCACAGTGTGGCACAAGACCATGGAAGCTTGTAAAGAACCCCGCTTAATTAGTACAAAAGCATGGCCTGATTCACAGCCAGGTCCCACTTTATGCCCCTCTGCTAGCAGACCAGGCTAAACACCTTGTGCAGAGTGTTGAGCGAAGGTTAAATCACTGTAGTGCAATGAGATTAAGTCATTGCTGTCCGCATCTGCAGCGAATGCCCACAGATTTTGGGATGCAGGGGCTGAAGGTCAGAGATGCTTTTACCTCCCCTGTGGGTTTTTCTCGGGGTGGATGCAAATAGCAGAGTTCAGCTCTGGCTCTGAACTTCCCCCCAGTTAGTTGGGGTGTTTGTCAGGCTTTTCCTCACCCTTCCTCCCTCACTTCGCCAGCTAAATTCAGACGAGGCGCTCGTATGCATAGGAGCTGTCAAAAGAATAACTTAAAAGTACAGGAGCTAGAAAAGGCTTGAAGTGTAAATCTGGCAGCCCCCGAAGAGCTGCAGGGACTATCCAATCCATCTGGTGCTCCTGGGTGCACAGCAAACAGCCTTTTGACTAGTTCAGAACTGTGGCACACGCAAAAGGCTCAATTATTGCTTCTTAGAAGAAACAAATTATCTCCTGGAGTTGGAGACTGACAGCCACACGCTCTCCACAGCATTATGCATGGCTGAATTTCTGCTGTCTTATTCTCTGCTGTTCTATACTGCCCGTAATTGCATTGGAATTTAATTGTTTAGCATCGTCAGAACTTCAGCCCCATGGGCAGCGGAGGTGGTGAGAGCTCAACACATCAAATTACTACCCAAAGAGCAGCCAGATAAAAAGTGGAGCGGGGAGGGAGGAATGAAGGCAAATGAGCCACGTTCATTAGAAGAACAGAAGCCCTGCCCGGGTAAGTGCCCTACTGTTGTAATAAGAAAGCTGAAAGTTGTTAATAATAATAAAGAGCACAATAACACAGTTGCTTTTCTAAAAGGAAGCACCGCATCTAGAAGAATTTAATTCAGTGTGGAAAGCAGAGATGAAAGAGGAGGGGAAAGAGGCAGAAACTGAGTAGGACGGGTGCGACTTGGCCCCCTGTGCTTGCGCGAGCTGGGCAGAAAGTGCGTATTTTCTTCTTCCTCCTCTGAAAAGTCTGCCCCTGGGGACCAAAGGGAGTGGATGAAGAAGTTGCATTATGTGATGTTGATGAAAGAAATGAATTTTGCCATGTGTGAGTGTCCTGAAGCGCATCAGAGGCCACGTTGGGGCCGCCTTGCTCAAATAACAGACTAAACTCCATGCAGCACATTAATACTGCTTAATACCCCGGAGTTACAGGAGACCCTCCAGGGAACAGGGGCAGCACAACAGGGCAGCCACAGGGCGAAGGGTTGGTTACCTGGTCATGGGTCTTTCCCCTGGCTACCTGCAACGCCATGGGTGGATCGGATCAAAGAATCACAGAATGGTTTGGGTTGCTATGGACCTTTAGAGGTCATCTAGTCCAGCCCTTGAGATGGAGATGAACAGACAGGCACACCAACAGCTGTAGCTGGCACTTGGAGATGCTGGGGTAGCAGGGAGGTTTCTGCCCCCGGTCCTGGTGCAGCTCAGGGGGGGAAATGTCTCTGCCATGGCTCTTCACCCAGGGTGGAAAAGAAGGAGCTGAGGAGATTCTTCAGCTGCCTGTTCGCCGGGGTTAATTAAAGCCTGTGTTTTATAGATTGCTCTTGGCCATAAACTGAAAAGCTGCCTCAGTCGAGAATCAATAGAGTAATCTTTAAGCTCATTTATTTTATTAGATACAGAGCTCTAATTTGAAGAAACTGAGGACCCATAATTGGTGGTGCCAGAGAGGTCTTGATATATATGTTTAAAGCTTCCTGAGGAGAGCGCTTTGTCCGGAGGCACCGTGTGTTGGATGTGTGAGCCCCGGGAAGCGCTCCAGCACCCCCAAAACCCAACAGCGGTGCCATAGCCAGCACACTGTGCTGCTCCCTCACCCCAACATCGGAAGCCAAGCAGCAATCGGCAGCATTGCCACTGCGGGGCACAGCAGAAAAGCCAGATCCTGGGGTGCCGGGGACCAGAATGATTCCTGCGATCCGATAAGCAGAATAACAAAAGGCCGACCCGTTCATGAGCAGCTCAATGAGGCTCTCAGTCAAACGTGCAGAAATAAATACTGAAGTACTTAGAAGGTTAATAAGCTCCTTGTGGGGTTTCTAAAGCACCTACTGCCTACCTCTTCAGCTCCTACTTTTCACGACTTCTTAGAAATAATTATTTTCATCTATCCATACTGTTTTCTCATTTCTGTAGCTTTTTTCCTGTAAATAATGATCGAAATCTTTTTCTTTCTGGTATTATGCAAGTCAAATAAGTTGCTTGACACAGCATCTTAGAGTAGGAAGCCAATAGCCAATACACTGTACATCATCTTTTTTTTCTCCTTTAGTGTCTGCCTGTTTTGTTTGGGACTGGGTCCAAATCCCAGTGTGCCACAGTTGGTTACTCCCAAAATATTACATGGGTTTTAACTGCACAGAGTTAGGTCTCTGGGAAGGGCTCAGGGAAACTCTTCTGTCCTTGAAGACAGTGACTTGTCTTCCCAGGTTGAGCCTGAGATGAACAGGGCTGAAAACGCCTTTGTCCTGGCAAACCTGGGCCCAAGATGCTTTGCTGACTGTGACTAACAACACCCCAACTAAGTCTTTGGCAGATGGTTCTTTAGTCTTTGATTGTAACATGTGGATCAGAATCATACGCTTGACCTAAAAACTTGTTTAACTAGTAACCCGTGAGCTGAACTAATTTGAAAGCAGATCTGGTTCAATCGTATTTGTGTGGACATGCTCACTCCACACTGAAGTGGGCTTCATTTCTGTAGCAGATTTTGGCACGGAAGCTCAAGAACACTCAATTTAAGTGGGACTATCCACAGAAATTTAGACAAACTTCAGTAGTAAGTGTCTTACAAAGGTAGATCCACTTCCCTTGGTGTCTTCATATAGACAAACCTTGCACGTGGAGGACCAGCTTTTACTTTTCTTGGATTTCTTTTCTTTTTTTAGCTACACTAGTGACCACAAAAACTCGAGTGGATCTTTTAGAAATGAGCTACACTGGAGCTGTTAAACCAGGCAACTGGATTTTTCATTTCATTTTAATGTGTCTGAGCCATCGCATGCAACTTCTTCAATAACAGAGTTCTCTCTGCGGTCAGCTCATCACCTCCCATTAAAGCCAATTTCAGCATCTCCAGCTTTGCAGAAGAGCCCCAAATATTCTTCTAAATGCTTTCTGTACTTCACAGATATCCCTCAAGCAAATTCATCTTCTCCATATAAGCATCAGTTCCCTCCTGGTCCTTCACGAGGATGGAAGTTCACATTTCTATTTACCACAAGCTCAGGGGTTAAGAGGATCACAGGTTCTCCATTTCTGCTCCCCGCACACACACTCACAACCATGCCCAGAATATCTAATGCCTGCCCTCCAGGCTCACCATAAAGAGTTCACCTCACTCTGAGCTATAGGAACGCAGAGCAACGAGCAACAGTTGTATTGGGTATGGGTAATGAATTGCATTTCTGCAATGAGAAAAATAAGAGCCACTTAATAAAGAGAATAACTTTTAATAAGCAGTTAATTTTTTTTCTTGACACGCCATGGTATTTTGTGAACAATTTTTGTGCAAACACACATATATATGTATTTCACAATCTTTCTCTGCTTTTTTCTAGTGCACTTTCAGTACGATGCAACACGCTGCAAAATGTATTTTTTTAAATCAATATGAAAATCCACAATGATTGCTTTTTTACATAGAGAACTTCAGAAATCAGGAATCTGAGTAGCTGCAGATGCCAACTAGTGTATTTTAGATGGCCTGACCTTTCCAAAGTAGGTATCCAAAACTCCTCTGCTCCCGAGTGACCCAAGTGATCCAGGAATTCAGGATCCACCTAAGTTCGGCTGCAGCATTGAGGACACTTGTTGGTTCCCCATCTTTTACAGAGCTTCATCAGAAGTTTCTCTTGGTGTCGCTTAGACAGAGGATTATTAGTCCCACCGAAGTGGAAATAAGAGCAACGGTCAAGCACAGGGCAACGAACACATTTCAGCATCGTGTATAAACACGAACTAGCAGATCTGCTCAATCTCTTACCACATTGCTAGTTAATTTTTACTGTTTCAGAGAGAGAAGTTCCTCAAAAGCATTGTATCAGTAAGTACGAAAACTTAGATCATTGCCCTGGCTGCTGGTCCTGCACTTACAGCACCGGTTGTCATTGTTCCGTTCATCGGTAAAACAATGGAGGTTCTTGGCACTCAACCCGAGCCAGTGGATTGAAACCGAACAGATGCTCACAGTAAAATAATTTTCAAACATTTATAGCTCTAGAAAAGTAGGATACATGCAGGTAGAAGCACTACTTGATATTTTTGAATTGCCAGCTCTGTACAAATTAAGAGAGTCTGTAATTAGCACTTGAAACACTCTTTAAACTTCCAGAGTTATTCAACAACCCACAGGAATCCCATGCATTGCTCAGAACAGAGGGAAAAAGGTTCATCTGTAAAATTGCTTATCTTGCTGGCCCCCACTGTGCGCCCCAGGCTATATAGGAGCCATTTATAGCGTGTGTAATGCAATTAGCCGAGGAACAGGTGAAAATCAACTATGTTGCCTGCTACATTTTAAAGATCATATCCAGTAATTTACAGAACTTCAAAGAGCCTCAGTGCAAGGTATATTCCTCCCTTCACAGGAAAAAGCGCACGCTTCAGCATTTCAGCCAGGCATCCCATCCTGTAAACATTTATGACAAGTGAAGTGTGTGCTACAGCGAGGAGTCTCGTGGAAATCACTGAATTCATTTTCATAGTGGCAATTTGCCCAGTACTGTTCCAAGGGTCTGGCCCTGTTTGTATTTTGCTACATACAACTGAAAGAACCCTATCTACCATAAGTTCAACAAAATCTGTTAACATATTCCTTCCCGTATGTACAGAAAATGCTTTCAGTAACTACTATGCAAACATCACTTGATTTTTACATTCTATTCAACCTTCTTGAAAGTTTTTCTGCTCTTACTATATGTGAAAATAATAAATACATACGATATACCAGTTATTAAGCCATCAAATATTACACGTCATTCCAGAAGGGACAGGAGACACCTGAGATTTAGAAAGTCAAGAGCTGGTCATGAATGCAAGTGCCCTGCCTGGTGAAAAGCTTCAGCTGCTCCACGTTTCCTGTGGAACCGCGACTTTGGTGGGAAGTTTGTGCGTCTTGTGATAAAACAGGCTGCTTCACGTCTGAAACAACAACAGCATCCCAAGATTATTACTTCACATAAGGTTGTTCAGCAACATAAGAGTAATTCGAAATGGATGACATAGAGTAAATCAAATATGGGATATACAATAAGGAGTAAACCCATTGTACATTGTCCTGCATATGCACAAAGAGAATCCCCTCTGGGTTTTCGATAATGTAGGTAAAGTTGCGTTCTGCTGCTCTAATTCAAGGGGAAAATGTCATTTTGTCCTCACTGTTGGCATCAGGAAAGCCCAGTTTGTACATCCTGGTGGAAATGAGAATGGGCCCAAAACATCAAAGATGTTTTGCAAAAGGGTCTCTCCACGTTTTTGGTCAACCAGATCTCAGTGAAGTGTGATGGGACCTGTTCTAAAGGGGCTTCATCCTGCAACAATGGTTGAAGTCTGGACATTGTCTGGGCCAAAACATTTGTCTGGTCCATCCCACACATACTGTGACACCTTGTTCCTCAGACCATCCCACTTCTCTACCTCCCGCCAGCACCCTGGTCACACAGGGTCCTCCCCATTGCCCTCAGCAAGGGACAACGTTTCCTCACAACTTGATAGGAAATGGAGATTGTGGTCATGAGAAAGCTTCGTGCATGGAGGAGAATGCAGCGCCCAGATCACAAACAGTGGGTTTGGAGGTGCCCTGACAGCCTCTGCCCTCACACACATAAAAATGCTGTCCAACACCTGCCAGCTTTGCACCTTAGCCACCATGGATTTCAAGCTAAAATAAACCACCTCAATGAAAGTATGATGTGGAACGGACACAGATTTTTCATGAAACCAAAGCAGCTGAACTCTTCTGGGTACCAAGTTCCATTTTTTATAGGTAAGTGCCTTCAAGAATCTCTTACTTCTTACACAAACAGGAAGAAAATTCACCTAGGGAATTACAGCTAGGAGATGCTGAGCAGTTAAAGCCAAATGCTATGCCTAGAGAGGTCTGCAGCTTCTTCAGCCCCTCGGTTTGCCTGGGACTCTCGTTCTGATGGTCTGCTCAAGCTGAGCTTTGTTTAAACCACTGCTCCTTGAGGCTTCCACCAACTGAAGTCATTGCTCTTTATGCTTTGCATTTTTAACCCTTTTGTTTAGTTACACAGCACAATACTGACACTAACAAGTATTAACAAGACTAACAAACACTAATATTACAGGACATGACAAAAGCAATTAACTTACATATTTATTGCTGAGGTGTGAAGAGTTGTCGAGTTTTATTCTTCCCCTGAGATGGGTGCTCTCCTAAGAAACAGAAAATACATGCATTTGCATCAGTTAAACATGCAGAGACAAAATGGCAAAGGAGTCTAGTGGGAACACATCACTGCCCACCATACAAACCAGCCAGTCTCCTTGTCAGACTTACTTAACGAGCAAAAACTGTCCACACCATAGAGTTTTACTATTGTTCTGTGTTTTATAGCTTATTTCCCCTGTGATTTGCTCTCAAACGGTGGGTCGCTACCACACAGTGTTTCCAAGGCAGTTCTCAAGGGGTTAGAAAAGGCGTAAGATTTCAATTAGTTTTTAACTATGATTAGAATGTTAATTTATATATCTAAAAAAAAAAAAAAAAAAAGAGATACAACTATAAACTTATTTTTTTGCCGATATCGCTGAGAGCAGCTCAGTTCCTCCAAAGCAGGAAAATGAACATCGAACAACTTCAGCCAGGGATTACAGACAGTTCTCACTCCTCTTTCCCCGGAGAAGCGGAGCTGCTGCCAGCAATTTGAGGCAGACAAATAAGCCTCCAGATGAGGATGTATTCACAGCTATCCTGTTTCCAAACACATGTTCCAGGAACGCCGGTGAGATTTCTTTGCATTAGAGACTCCTACATGGAGATGAAGAGGGAATGGCATCCCCAGACTGGATGGAACCCCATGGAAATCCAAATAGCTCCAGGGAATCACCTTCTGCGTCTCTGCTTACCTGCTGGAGACAATTTAATGTCTGACACATACACGAGAGGCAAGAAAGGGAGGAGATGTATTGCATTCTAGCAAAAGTGAATATGCATTAAAAATCTTGCGAGCGATATATAGCCTGGGGTTGGAAATTGTAATACAAATTGGGATTATAGCAAATTCACTGATTAGGCGTTTAAATAATTAGCAGTCAAATTAGATAGTTGCACTCCTGAAGAAGATAAAAAAGGCTCATAAGTGGTTTTCAGACGGCTTTTCCTGGCAGCAAAAAGGGCTCTTTAATTCAGTGCAGCCTTTTAGAAATGGATGGAAAACTTGGTATCTAATGGGGTAAGAAGAGAAACACTGAAAATTCTTCTAAAAGATAATGGTGTTCGCTTCTCAACTGTTCAATTTTGGATAAAATAATTTCAAAAACATCATAAAGTGTCGTTACATTAGAATGTCAGAAGTTCTGATGATGTTAAATTTCAGCTAAAAATGCCTTCAGGAACCACTTCAATAATTCATAATGTAAGTTTTTATAGAAAAGGAAAGCCTCAGTTTCTGGTAGAAAAAATGATATATTTCAAGAAGATCGATACATTTGTGGTAGGTGAAAAGTTTTTGTTAGATAAAAACATTGCTTTGAAAAGTTGAAATACAGTGGATCAGCTCAAACACTTCATAGTTTTGTACTAGCAAAACAATGAGTTTTTCAACAACTCTCATTTCTTAATTTGTCTGATGGGGGTTCCACGCAGGTAATTGCATTGCTTTGCCACCGCACTCCCGAGATGGCAGGAGCCTGCAAGAATTCCAAACCAAAACCAAGTTATTGCTGCTCCATGGTGGCAAATGCATCCGAAGATATTTACATTACAGGGTATATAACAATTAGTGCCAATTAACAATCCAGTGATGAAGACAGAATGATGATACCAGAGGAGAAACGGTCACGCAGATGCTCTCTGTTTGAGAGTAACAAGGGTAGCACACGGTTTTAGACCTGGGGCCGCAGGACATCTGAAGAGGTGCCTACAACAATTTTGGAGTCTAATGGCCCAGCAGTTTGATAATGTGCTAAAGATTCAGCTGCAGCACAAAGAGCAGGGGAGTTGCAAGAGTGAAGGCAATTTTATTGATCTCAAAACAACCTTAACTGACTAAATTCCAAGACCTCAAAAAAACAAACTTGCCCACAAACCATCATCAGCTAAAAACAATGGATTAGACATTGCTTCCCATAAGGGAAATGAAAAAAAACAACACCTTGGGTTTAGTATTTTGTTAGAACAGATGATATTTTAGTTGAATGAAGAAATGGTTTCACACCAAACTGGCTGATGGAGAAAATACACAGTGAAGTGGCAATGCTCAACCGGTCTAGACAGATTACCTGTGGGAAAGGGTAGAGTTATGCAAAATACACCGACAAGAGTGGATTTGATGAACAACATCAGTGAAAATTTGGCTTTTGTTGATTCTGGATTATGAGTTTAGGGGAGGACGACACACTTAACCTCTATTGTTGCGTACTGGGAGATGGAAAGTGTCAAGAAAGACTTGAACCATCAGCTTCTCACAATACAATGTCTTGAATAAAGTTATCAGTTGATCCAATTTAATAGGTACCTACGCAGCAATAATTTCCTGCTAATGGGTTGAATAATTTCCTGCTAATGGTTGAAAATTTATCGCGTGTTTGTCCACTTTGATAAGTGAATGAGTGGGCTGTGAAAAATGGGAGATGAAGGGAACTGGAAAGAAGTATTTGGTGCAGCTAAGAAAGTTCTATCAGCTGCAAGTGCAACGTGACCCCCTTTGCCTGGGTCCTACCTCGAAAGAAAAGATGCACAGCTCGAGAAAGAGGCCTTAGGCAGAATATTTGGAAAATGAAATGAAAATGACACAGAAATTTTAGCTGACAAGTAAACTCTTCCATTAAACCCTTTATTCTCCCTCTCAACCTCCTGTGTTGCATCTCTTTGTTGATTTTTGTCTGAAATTGGATTGTAAACACAAAGACAGAGGCACCTTGAAGTCTCTAAACATTACTGTCATATAATACAGATAGATCTGTAGTTAAAGTGTTTATGTTATTGCCGCAGGAGGCTGCAGGTGCCATGGGGGATAAGGCAAATTCATGGAAGTAAAAGCCTCTGAGAACTATGAACCATCAAAGACACAACCTCTGATTCGGGGCATCTCCGAGACTCTCAGACCCTTCTGCTGGAGCCCCCGTCGTCCAGTCACCCCAGTACATTGGCAATATACACCAATGCACGCTGCTTTAAAAGGATAAGAATAAGGAAGATGTAATAGGAAAAATTCTGTATTCATAACTCCTGATCCTTCAGCATATTTGTTTGAAGTGCATGGGAAGCAGGTTGAGTACACAGATACTGAGGGCTCTGCAAAGTTAAATGTTTAACTGGGGAAATAATAGCACTTCAGCGAAAATGCCAAGCTTTTCTTCCTAATTAAAATTTCACTTGTGTGGTATTTAATTTGATTTTTCGCTCTCACAAATATAGTCATTTCTGACTATTAATGTTGCATCCTGATGCCGGTATATGTGAATAAGTAATGGAGACATAATCAGCTGAAATTATTGATTGTATAAAATCAGTTTTGAAACTCTGAAACAAACATTTATTGTCTCTTTTTTTTTTTTTTTTGGAAGGCTATTGTATTAATCTCGCTGTAATTTTCTCCCCCCCCAATTTGATTCAGAATCTGAATACATTATTCAGAATACACATTCACTGCAGAACATGGTGATATAAAGGAGAGTTAACAGGTCATATCACTATGAGTACAGAAAGTCTTTGACCTGGGCAAATCCCTCTTTGATGTTATTGTGAAAGCTGGAAGAAAAACAATATAAAAACAGTCTTTGACATAAAAATAGGTTGTACTGCATCTCAGACTACATTGTCTGTAAGAAAGAATTACTTGCGCTGTTATTTCACTGTAATATCTGCTGCTGAGAAATTGCTTGTAAGTGGCAATCTGGTTTGGAGCAAAGAATTAAAGCAAGTTTTTCATAAAATACAATAGCAGAAACATATATATTTTTTTATACAAGTATAGAACTACTTCTGCAGGCACAGGAATCCAAATGCCTGTTTTAACCATGCTGAACTTCCCCGCCACCCACTGCACCTGTGCCCCTGCAAACCGCTCCTCGCCCCCATCAGCCGGACAGAGGGATCTATGCAATTCCCCACTCTTACAAATATAAACGGCTCTCAAACAGGATCAGAAATATAGAAGGAAGCACGTGCTATTTAATGTTTTTTGACTACAGCTTTGCCCAATAGTCTCAGCTGGGAAGTGTGTGCAGTGAGATCTTTGTGGTGCAAGTGAACACAAACAGAATCCAGCCACGAGCTGCAAAAAAGCTGAGGAAGTTTATTCTTCAGTTCCCGTAAACAAAGAAAACACAACTTCAGGCTGTTATACAATACCAAGTTGAAAAAAAAATTACAGCATCAGTAAATGAGAAAGAGAAGGAAAAAGAAGCAGGTGCTTGATCTGTCTCACTGTTGCACGGGGACCCTTTTCTATGAAGTAGCTTCTAGATTTTCTCCCTGCAGGGAAAATAAGAAATACTCAATTTTATCACCTCACATGAGCAGGAACACCCAATCTTACTGCTCCTAAGCACACAGCATGCCAACAGACTGCTCCCCATTGCCCTGCATTGCTTATCTTGCAAGTGAGAGGAGGAGGGAAGGGAATTCTGAGTGCCACAGTGCCTCACCTATAGACCCAGCTCCCCTCCTCTTAAAGGCATCCACCTGGGTCCTACACAAGATGAGAGAGAGTTGAAACTACCAGTGTATGTTGAGAAACCCCACGGTGTGCTATGGAACCCAACGGCAGGGGTAGAGGTAAAAGCCAAATATTTCTTACCTCCTTAAATGCCACGGTCCATGCTGAGATGTGCCCCGCATCATAGAAAGCCGGGAGAAAGAACACTCTGCCCCAGCTCCTGATTTGTCCCATTGTACCGCAGCTACATCTGCGGTTTGATGTGTGAGCAGAACAGTTAAACAGCCTCAGCATTTGGAGATCCGTGGGAAGCGGTGAAGAAGGTATTGTCACTCAACCACACCATTTCAGAAGACCACAGGGTTTTCCAGGTCCAGACCCTGGGCTGTCTCATCAGATGCTGAACTTTCGGTGTATTCCAATGACTGATGCAAGTTTCTGTGCTGAATGAGAAAAAGGTATTTTCCTTTGTTCTGGGATGATTTCGGTGGTCGGTCACTACGTGTAGTGCAGTCACCAGCCTCTGATATCAAAGACCAGAAGTCCTCAGAGCCTTTACAGAGAAGGCTTTGGAAATTCAGGAAGTCCAGAAAAATGCTGCAAGCATAAATTAGGATCATCTCCAAAGTGACTGAAGTTATGGGGTTCGGTTAACCTATGCCATGAAATCCCACACATCTTCAGGTAGGTAGCCCATTTTGTGCAAGGGATGCACCCAAGAAATATTATGAACATCTACAGGCAGGAGGTACATCCAGCTGAAGCAGGAGATAATGGTCCTGAGGTTGTTATTACTGTTAACCAACAGTGGCTTTTGGAAGAGATGTGGGGCATATGGGGAGTGCTGGTTGTTCTACGTCCTCGGTTCACACTGTTTTGCACTGTACTGCCATCTGAGAGCACCTCTAGATATTGAGTCATCCCTTTCTCCCGTGTGAATACAATAAGTTAAGGGTGTTTCACATGAGACAGGTCAGGTCTCTCCTGAAATATCCACGTCTGCCTGGTACATTTTCCCAGCTTTGTTTAGTAGCAATGCTTGAATTTTCATTTGCGTCCACAGTGGGCGCCTTGGGAAGCCCCAGTGCAGATGTGCACCTTCCATTCAAGTGCCTCGACAAAACCTGAGCCACGTCAGCTTTGACACGTTTAATATCCTTCCAGCAAATTGAATGCAGAACAGGCAATACCCCTACAAGCCGAGTGAGCCACATCCTGCTCTATCCTCTCAAAAGAGCACACACGGTTAGAAAACACGCCCTAATAAATCAGCTTCTGCTTAGGTGCCAGGATTATACCTAAAAACTCTGAAATATTACGTCACCTGCCACATTCCCATGAGACTTTATATAGAATATTGAACTAGTGTGCTGCCGCTATAAAGGCTCCTCATACATTTTACCTGCTCCAGAATGGGTACTTCAGGCAAGGGCCATAAAAGAAAATTTTCAAGTCATTACTCAGGTATCAATTTTTCTATAAAAAGTCATTGATTTGTATGGAGTAGCCTTACTCCAATTTCTATTCCTCAACTTTTCTGTTACTGAGGCATTTCCATCCCTCAACATTTTTCATGAGTCCTAAAAGGTGATCAATACCTTCGCTGGTTTTCAGCGAAATACACAAGAACCCTTCCAGCAAAACTTAGCTATGTTTTCAAGACAGACAATACTTTATCATTAACACCACTGATGATGGTATTGACCTCTTAGTCATCAAGCAAAACCCTCCATCTTATATTCTCGGAAAATGTATCTACCACTGACACATCAATCATGCAGTTCTGTGAGCTATATTGAATCCCAAATAAGAAATATTTTTGCAGGTAGATTTTCTGGAGCTCTGCATCACAGAAAACCATCTTTTCTCCCTGGGAAGAGCCACTCTAAATTTGTCTGTATAGTCAACACGGAACAGCTGAGCTAAGTCCTGCATTTGCACATTAGTGTAAAACTTCTGAAATGATTCAGTAACCTGAGTGTTTTTATCCAGGCTGCGTTCGTTTTCAGATAAGATGCAAGTACAGGCACTTAACCTTGTGTTGGGCATCGCAATTCACTGCCAAATGTGCATGAAAATTTAAAGGTGTTTAGTTTTGTCTGTTTTTGTTTTTTACTTTACATCAATTCTCAACCATCAGTGACCCCATCTTTCTAAGAAGAGTTTTAAAACACAGCAATATTAAAGCTCAGTTTTACCCGGTGCCCCTGATGACACCACTCCATTAAAAATTATTTCTTCAGGCGTAATGTTTTCCTGTATTCTTTCACATTAATTGTAGGTATTTGAAATAATGTCCTTGATTAAATTTAATTCAGCTATGCTAATTTTAGAAGTCCTAAAACAGGATCCTTCTGTAGTCAATGGACCTTCATAGGTGAACTCATCCCAGTTCAAGACACATGCCCAAGACAGATTGGATAAATATCCCTCTGGACACATACATCTACTTCAACTGACCATGTGCAGCTGGCTTAGTTTTTACATAGATAAAATAAGGCAAGATTAAACTCACCACAACCTTTGATCAAGATATATCACGCACAACACTGACACACGGCTTTTCTAGGTTGCCTGCTTGAGCAGTTTGTGGCTCCTATCCTTATTTGTTTTGTATATATGTTTTTACACGTTTTTAACACAGTTATATAATCTCAGAATCTTCCCTTTGGAATAAAGAGTAAAAAAAATAATGCTCTTCAGAACTTTCTAGTTTTAGTCAAAATCTTTCGTAGCTTTGTTGGTGTGTACAGAGGTAGCTACAACACACACTTTCTAAATGGCTGAACAATTAATTCACCTTTTAATTGAGCTGGATTTCATGTGTCTAAAAAGGAAAAAAGCAGAAAACATGTAAAGAAGTTTTATGCAGTGCAATTGTTTTCGGTAGTTGTAAGAGGGACCACAAGTCAGACATTTCTCAGGTTTCTATCTGCACTATAAGGAACGCCTAAGTTTTCATGTAGCCAGTAAACCTTATTCAAATGGGCAGGCATCCTAACATATTTGAAAATACCTGTATGACTGACAAACATTTCTGTAAGAAAACAGGCCCTTCTTTCAGGCTGCTTTTAATTTAAGAAGCAAAGTGTGCCTGAAAAACCTGGGGAAAAGCAGGACTTCCATTTCTGTGAAAGCATGTTTAATTTTGAAACATATAAAGATGCAAGAATTCAAGAAAAAAATGGTAGCTAGTTTAAATATGAATTGTATTAATGAGAAGAGGACAAGAATCTTGTCTTCTAAGTGGTTATGACTCATACTTTCCAATTATAGCACGCATACATCATACTTCAGTAGAAAAGAATATCAAGCATCTACTGGATGGAAGATATTTGGATGCTTGGTGAACCAGTAGCTGATTAACAGGCACGAGATCTCATCTTGTGAAAAAAACAGTGGGCTTGAATAATTCTCATTTACCCTAAAAAGCATAAAGAAGCTGTTTTTCCTGGAGGATTTCTGAAGATGAGGCGAGAGAAAAGGTGGGACCTACAAGGCTGAGGAAACAAACTGCAATGGGTGAAGGGAAGAAGTTTCACAATGAGTCGCCCTCCCATCAGAGGTTTCTTTCTTTGGTTTTGTTGTTGAATAGCTGGGAATCAGATTATTCAGAATTTAGTTCTGCCTCGGTGTTATTTTGTGCTCCTCTGTTTCTTGTAGAACCTATAAGTGCATCCATCTCTTCGCTTATATTGATGAGATTTTGCTTTCTTTTGTGCAGGTTGTCTATAACCTCTGTTCCTTTGGGTTTTATTACCACTTTTTTTTGGTAAGAAACTGGATCAGTGAAGCAACAGGACAGAGGAATTTGCAATAAGAGTAGGATTTTCAGTGGAAAAGGTGGCTGGCTACAAGGTTGACTGAACACTGCCGACACCAGCTCCTTCATGGCCCTGTTTACATACAGCACTGCCTCCCAAACCTTTAGGTCCCTGGGATATTACCAGTCCTCAAACTTCCTTGTATAGCCAGATGTAGCTGATAAATCCCATAATCACCGTTACTCCGGAACACTCCCAGCTGTGGATCGCTTAACATCAGCCATTTTAAAAAATTATATTCCCAGTTATACTTCTCACTCCCAAATACCCATAGCACACACAGTGCAGCTGCTCTGCAGATGCCCAGGCTCCCAATCTGGGGATTTGCACTCTAGAGAAATTGTTTGCACTGACTTTGACCTGACAGGAGCTGAGGATGGTTTTGCTATTGGAAATGACATCCGAAAACTGCTCTTGTCTGGACCCAGAGAGGGAGACAGACACATACACACACACAAGAAACACTCACCAGTCTCAGCAGAAGTTGTCTTCACAGAAAGAAGTTTGACTCCTTCCTTATCTGACTGGGCCCTGTTGAAGTCAGAAAATATTTAATCAGATGGTCATCAGGTGTGTTGGTCAGCTAAACAAAACTCTAACGTTACGACCTGGAGGAGTCAGCACCTATGCCAGCCTACACCCATGGGCTCGAAATGGGCTTTGCATGAGATCATATGTAACTCTTGGTTGTGGAAAACACCATATACCAATATCCCTGAAAACAGCTTTCACTTAAAATATATAATAAATCAAATTGCATGACTCTAGGTTCAAGCTAGGGCTCCATAGAAGAAGTACATCTAAGGGAAAAGACGGAGTGATCATTTTTCTCTGTCAAAACAAGGCTTTTAGCCACGTTGAATTGCAAGAAGGATTGTGCTTCAGATGTCCAGGGAGTCAGGGCTAGCAAGTGAATCAGCAGCCCAAGTGCTGCTTTTCGTCATACAAAACATAGAGGCCACAGCCGGAGTGAGTGGTCTCTAGTACACATCTTCTAATGGGTCTTTCAAAGTTTCACTCTCCTCAAATTCCTTACTCCAACACTGTTCTAAATGAGCCTCTGCAAATGGACTAGTGGAGAGAAGATGGGGCAGAGGAACATGGAATAATGAGGGACACGAGAAAAAGAAAAATAATCCAGACTAAAAAACATTGAGAAGAGAGAAAACATGAACAAAAGAAGGGGGATAGGAAAGGATAAGGAAAACAAACAAACAAACAATAAATGGGGTAAAAATCGGTAAAAGAGAGAAAAAAGGACTGGGCCAATAGACCCTGTGGCACAGCACAGGGAGTTTATCCATTTTGAAAGGATTCCCTGCGAAACACTTGAGAGCCATCACATTTCTATGCATGCTGGAACAGCTGCTTATCATGCATACAGGTATGCAGTAACTGCAAGTGCATCTCTTTCAACAGGATATTTCTCTTTGGGGTGCAGCCACTTATCATGTTTAACCAGGGAAAGACCAAATAAAATTTCACGCAGAATCTGCCACATTCACAAATGCCCCATGATAGATCTCAAGGCAATGAAAAGACAGGATTCAACCTACTGTTCAGTGCCGTTCTCTTGTCTCTCTGGAAGAAAGAACAATATTAATATAATTTGGACTGCTGGAACTCACTTAAGTAAACATTTAGACGTAGCTGTTGCAGCGTTACATATCTCTTGCCTCTGAATATTCAGTAATTTCCTCAGCAAGGATCACACCTTCCTCTGCTTATCCGAGTCTGGTTTTCCATGTCGTTGGCTAAATTGGTTGTGACACACCGTTTACCTTGCTCTACAGCTTCACCACTCCGGTTTATATTGCCAAGGCCCAGTGATTTCACAGCTGAAGGTCTGCACAGGTCTCCTAATTCATGCCAGTTCACAGGGAGAGGAAAACCACAGTCTGGATTCAGATCAGGTTTTCACACTTGCCTGTGGCCCACTTAGGCAACCCTCTGAAGCATTTGGCAAATGGAATTGAATGGAATTATAACTTGTTATCTTAAGTATTTAACAGACAGCAGCAAAACAGATACTGGCTGTAGCTGCTCTGTCAAAATGACTGTTTCTGAAAACACTGTTTGCTCAGGGAGTTTGTTCCTGTGTACATTACACTGTAACTGGAAAATTTTACTTATATATAATGTATATGTGTATATGTATGCATATATCAGGAATTTCCTGAAAGAAAGAAGTGGCATTTCTTTGCCCATATCTAGAATAGAGATAAAATAAATACAGTGATATTGTTAAACAAGATCTCCAAACTCAGTTTTCACTGTCTTTTTCTACCTGATTGACTGAGTGTTTTTGCACAGCTGTTTGTTAGCAGTTTGTAGCTGCAAAAGCATGAACAAAAAGCTTTATGGCGTTATATAATCTCCAGAAATCAGAGACATTTTTGCTCCCTCTGTTCTTCATACTGATTTTGAAAATGAAGTGTTACTTTCTTACTTTAGGCAAAATACTTTGAAATACAAGAAGCTTTCCTATCAGTCTACTGCGACATCTGTGATTAAAGTAATCTAAAAAGGCTTCAGAGATCTTTTAATAATAAAAAGCACATGGATATATATTTTTTCCCCTCTCAGAGAAAACAAACCAAATACCTGGAGTTTTCTTCTGGCACATTCTGTACAAGGCCACCAGCGAGAAGGCAGCGAGGGTGATGACTATCAAGGTGATGACAATTGGCAAGATAACACCTGTAAAAGAGGGAGAACAAAAGAGGGCAACAAGGATGCTGAAGGGAGTGGAGCATCTCCCGTGTGAGGAAAGGCTGAGGGAGCTGGGGCTCTGGAGCTTGGAGAAGAGGAGACTGAGGGGTGACCTCATTAATGGTTATAAATATGTAAAGGGTGAGTGTCACGAGGATGGAGCCAGGCTCTTCTCAGTGACAACCAATGATAGGACAAGGGGTAATGGGTTCAAACTGGAACACAGGAGGTTCCATTTAAATTTGAGAAGAAACTTCTTCCCAGTGAGGGTGACAGACACTGGCCCAGGCTGCCCAGGGGGTTGTGGAGTCTCCTTCTCTGCAGACATTCAAACCCGCCTGGACACCTCCCTGTGGAACCTCAGCTGGGTGTTCCTGCTCCATGGGGGGATTGCACTGGATGAGCTTTTGAGGTCCCTTCCAATCCATAACATTCTGGGATTCTGTGAGAACGTGACTTTTGCCGCTGCCCTTGACTTGCATTGCCTCCATGTGCCGGCACTCGCGGACGCAAAGGCAAGAGGCTCCTCCAGCTCCACTTCACCAAACGTGACCCATTTCTCCAGAGCAGGTAACCTGCTGCTCCTGTTATTCCTCCCCATGAGCCTCAGGCTTGCAGGGTTTGGGAAGGGAGGATTTAAGCACCTTCCTTCCCCCACCCTTAGTCCTTGCCTTACACTTGTGCTGACTTCTGGAGCTGGTTTCACCCATTATTTTTGTTGGAGAGCGAGGTTCTACCACCTGCCCCACTGGGACCACCATGATCTCGATCAAAATATTCACAATTCACACCCAGCGCTGACAGCCCCCAAAGGCTTTGCAAAACAGTCATCTTTCAGGAATAAATTTTTGATACATGCTATATATTTTTTCCTCTTTTTTGAAAATAACACTCATCTGAAATTCAGCAACTGAAGCAATTATTTGTCTTTTAACATTGTACACCCAGAAAGGCACCGAGGAGTTACATAATGCAGTAACATTCCCCACAGCGCTTACAACCAGGGACAGAAAAACGCAAGATCTCCTTTTTAAATGAGGACATTTCTTTCCTTTTATTATTTCCCACCATCTGCCATTTCCTGACAGGTGTTTCCCAGCCAAGAAGCAAAAAGGAAAGAATTATGTAATGAAGAGAAGCTTTCCCAGGGAAATATATAAGCTTGGTTTCTCCCCACTTATCTTTATTATTATTATTATTATTTTTCTGGCAGTAATCAGCCACATTCAAATTTAGCACTTTCTGGCCTGCTGGCCAGGGAGGCTGTGGCCACATTCCTCAGCACCAGCCGTCATGCCCGCCTGATATTTAGAAACAGCATATTCAATGGCTCTTGATGCAATTAATATTTAATATTCATATAGATGTGTGTGTGTGTGTGCATCTATGGAACCAGAGGGAGAACTCGGAGATAACTTCACAGTGGAAAAACATCAAACATATGTTACTAAGCCAGTATTTTGGGTGGGAAGTAGCAGAGCTGCAGCAACACTCTTTGCCTAGAGATGCGTAATATTAAAATAAAAGATTAAGTAACATGCATCATGCAAAATGGAAGTGCTTGAAGAGGCTGCAGAAGGCTCCCTCCTAGTCCTTCGCTCCCATGACAATATGAACCATGTATTCATATAATACATTCATAACAATATATTGATAGAATATATACGCATAATGGCACATGAACAACATTTTCATATATTTCCTTGTGTCTTCTCTCTCAAGGGATGAGTGTTCACTTTTTTAAATTCAGTTTTATCACTTCTAATCAGGTCTTGGGAATAATTGTGCTGCTCTCCAATGAGAGTGGTATCAACTTGTTAAGCTCTGTTTCTCTTTGAGAGGAGTTTTATATCAGGCAGTTAAATGGGGTTTGTAATAGGGTCTATGTCTGGCAAGGTTAGAAATAGAACTGACAGTTTCATTTCTCTGCTACTTCGATCACTCATTGGAAGCCAAACTGATCAACTGAAAACTCAAGAGCTGGACAATGAAGCGGGAATACTCACTGGAATAGTGGATAGCATTCTCTGGCACGTTCTTGTTTCCAGAGTTGCTTGCAGGACTGCCAAGAGCTAAATTTGCAAAAGAAATATTGCCTTTCAGGTTAACATGTAATTCCCAGAACTCCCCAAAAAACCCTCCCCAAAAATGTACCCCCCCAGAACAATTTCAGTGTCCCCAGTTCTTGAGCCATTTCACAGCTATAGCTCTTCTCAATAATACCTGGATAACTTGGCAAGAGGGTGAAAAGGTTTATCTGGTATGGCCTAGAAGAAACACACACGTTGCATGGGTACAATCTCCCCAAGGATCATCTACGTGTCCACTTACAGGTTATGAGCTACAAACTTTTTCACTTTTAGGAAGCTCAACATTAGAAGAGACCTCTTGACAAACAAATAAACAATCAAGAGTGTGAAAATTAGACCTGTCTCCAAAAGTAGAAAGACCAAAATTTTTCACTGCTAATTAAAAAAAAGTGCTAATAGTAGATGAAGAAGTCTAAAGAGGTGTAGTATCAATAGCCAGCAATTTTCTTGAGAGTTGAGTGCTACATACAGCAGAAACTTTCGGGAGTGTCTGGACGTTATTTAGGGCAAGATTTAAAGGAATGCATTTCTACCTTCAGGTGCTATTCTGATTTTGAGTCAGTTGTCAACAACCCAAGACATTTATTACCTTGTTGCATACAGTCTGTGGAAAAACAATCGCTGAACTTCGGGAGAGAAAACAGAAATAGCAAATGTTTCCTATGGCCATTTTTAGCAGAACAAGATTGTATTCTGGCCCTGAGTTTCTGAATGACAGCTCCATCTTTTTTACGGATTGATTTTTTACTTTGTATAAGCAGTACATGTAATTGTAGTTTGCCAAATTACAGTAACAAACAAGGTTTGTTTGTCCCAACCCTGCAGGGGCTCCTTGCTGCACTGATTTTAAAAACTCAGGACTACTATTGATAAATGTTCTGGTAACAATTTTTTCCCCCGCTATTCTCCTTTTGCCCATATTCCCATTCTCACAACATACTGGCCTGTTCAGATATGTAATAAAATGTTGTCTCCTGATGCAAGAGGAGCAAAGCAGAGAACAGCCAGGGGCAAGTTTCTCCACAGGTTTGCTGGATATGCCAGTATACTGGATTTTCCCGGTAACCAAGAGCCACATGGTCCTACTTAAAAATTTATGTGGATTCATGGTAGTGCAAAGGGAAAGATTTGAGCGAGCTGTGTTTTCATTTTGATTCTGCTATTGTGTAGCTGTGTGAATTTCGGGCAGATTGTTTAGCTTCTGTTTCCTTTCCTTCCCCTTCATTCTCTGGCCAGAGACTGAAATCTTCTGGGGAAAAACGATCAATTACTATGTGCTTGTGTGGTACCTAAACAATACAGCTGAGATATTCTGATGCTATAGTATAGGAAGGAATCATTGTCTGAGACCCTTAGCTCTGAAAAATCACTGTCTTCCTTTAAAGCAGAAGCTGTCTCTCCATGGTGCCTGTCTGCCGAGGGGTGATAATGTAAGGATGGAAACTGTGAGCCATCATCAAGTGACTGAAATAATTCTTATGAATTTGTAATTCCATGTGATTGCTTCAGATTTCCCAGGGAACTACTGCTGCCCTTTTCACTACCGCACCTGATATACTGCATGATACCCAGGGCAAGCAGGCAATTATCACAGCAATGAGCTACCCTGCATACCGGCTGAAAATGTCAACAGAAACAAATGACACAGAACAATGTGAATGTGTATCCCTGCATTTGTGCAGCGTCTCCTCATGAGAAAAACTGAGGATTCCAATTCCCTGGTTATTTTTTCTAGTTCTCTGCTAAATGACAAAGACGTGAGTAATGCAGGAAAGACAAATCCATAGGTTAGCGTTTTAACTGTTTGAGACCATCAATGAGAAATATAACAGCTACAAAGCAGCACTCCTGAAAGAATAAAATGGCTTAAGGAATTAAAACCTTTAACTCAGTTATTCACTTGATTCATTGAAGCTTCTCACAAGCCAGCCCACCCTGTCTACTTTCTGTGGATCTGGAAAGTGAATCTGGAAGATATTTTCCAGCGATGGAACGATCTGGGATCAGAATAACCACTGGAGTAACACATCCATCATGGTAACAGGAGGGACAAATATTTGCTGGCAACAGGAGCAAGAACTGCAGGGACCAGTAGAGAAGAGACCATTTCCTGATAAGCCCAGAGAAAGGAAAATAGGACAATACAGTTTCACTAGCACAGGAAACTCTTGCCTTACTCTGGGACCTGCTGCTTCTAACCACAGGACGAGGAATGAGAGCCCCCGACAAGAACAAGCTCCTTGGTAAATACTCTATTTATATCAAATTTCCATTGCATCGCGCAATACACCAGGCCTGAACTTTTGTGCTCCCACCCTGTTTTCTTTCCGGTATCTGCTAGTCCAGCATGGCATTCAGCTGAAATCACAGCGACGTTACTCATTGCTACAACTTGAGCATCACTCCTCTGCTTCTCTGTACTGTGCTCCTGGTTCGTTTTTCCCCCAGACAGAGCCTCCTGTTTTGTGAACTTTTCCTTTCCTCAGGCTGCCCCCTGCCACCCCACACCTGCCCTTTTCACCAGTGTGACGGGGGAATCTTACTCATCGGTTCTGTCGGGGAGCTCACACGAAGGCCTGCAATAAAGCAGAAGAAACAGGTTCGTTAGTCGCTGTTTTAAGGTTAGATGTCCAGGGTCTTCACATCATGCAAACTGTCAGGCTCTGGCAATGCGCTTAGAAACCTCAGACCCAGACACTCTGATGCTTTTCCCAAGCCCAGAAAGTCCAAGCTGCAAAAATTTGCAGGCTTCCCATATAGATGGGAGCAAAATCCAAAGCACAGCCTACACTGGGTTGTTATTCTGCCTAAGAGAAGAAAATCCTGAATTAATTGATACATTCCTAAAAAATTCCTCCTGCCAAAACCTGGGAGTCAATAGCTGGCGTTTCACTGACACATAAGTGTTTTAATAAAAGAACCTCAAATGCCTAACTGAGACGTGTCTTCGAGTGTCAGAAAAACCCTTTAAAAACGCATCTTCATTAATTATCTTTGTACTTTTGTCTAGCAGACTGCCAAGCAGCAGGAGGAAGAGGCATTGGTAATGAAGAAGAAACGGACCTTGCAGAGCACTGTGAACAATACGGACTGGCCCCCTGCTGTCAGCTTCCCCCAACCACTTCACAAGTTTTCGGTGCGGAGCGCTAATTTTTCGTTAGCTTTTTGTTAGTATGCTGCTGCTTTTGTGTGTCTAGACTGTAGCACGCTTGGAAATTAAGGCGGCTGAGTACTTGGCATTTGGAGGCTAGCCACGGACAATCACCGCTCCTACCGCGGCTTTTATTACGTCGCATTAAATCTCTCCTCCTATGACTCTGAAGTCAGAGGGAGTGCGTATCTAACTTGTTCGTGGCTTTGAGAATATTCACCTGTGTGAACTGGCAGCACAACATTTATCTGTTTGTACAAGACGCAGCGTCTCTTGCCAGGGGCGAGTGACTGGCACTCTGCCTGCCTGGTGAGGCCTCTCACACCGTATTACTAGGGCTACCATGGAAAAAATCCCCCAGGCACTGTACCTCAGCAGTCGCTCACTATTTTGAGGCATAAATCACAGCGTTTGGTCACCCTCCACTAGGCTGGAGGGCACCAGAGAGGTCCCCTCATCGGGTGTCTTTGGGGTTCACTGCTGCCGCAGCATCCGTGGGCTCCAGCACAGGTGAAACATGTTATTCTGCTGCTGGAGACCAGAACGGCTGCTTGTGTTTTCCCTCCTCTCTACACCCAATTAAAAACATGGATCACTCGAACCACTGGGGTGCAAATAACCACTTTTGCTAGTGATACATGTGACAGAGCTTTAACTGCGTTTTAAAATCACAAACATGCACGAAAAGCACATTCTGGATGAAAAGGCAAGTATTTAAAAGAGGTCTTCTTGAACATAAGGTATACAGGTATCTCACCCTGCCTTCCTAGGATCCAGAGGAGACTTTTTTCCTAAGCTTCTTATCATCTCATCGATCTGTCTGCAAAAAGCAGTGTCACCTTGCTCAGAGGGGATCTCTGTGATGATTCATTAGGCAATGTTTATAGCATGTTTGGGCAACATTAACGACAAGAGCCAAGGAAAAGCTTTCAGGAAGTTAATAACTCGCCCGTCAAGGTTTGGAAAGATACACAGTACAGAATGCAGCAGGAGATGTACCTGGCATTAAGGAAGCATCGAAATGTGTTATAATTGCTTGTTACCCAAACACTGCCTTTCTTTCAGGCTAGAAAGAGTGGGATCCCATGGAAAAAAATACCGTGTGATCACACAGCAATGGATGAACAAGCAAAGGGTAAAGCCCTGTGAGTGCACACATCTACCCACAATAAAACTGCGAGAGTTTTTCCCAAAGGTATCTCGCTCAGATTCTGCTGGAGCATGAAAAATCTCGTGCCCTTCTCTCTCTCTCTCTCTCCCCCCTGTCTGCAGCAAGGTGCCAGCTCACCCTCTGCTCAAAGACCGCTCAGCCCTGCCACACAAACAACATTCTGCTTAGCAGAGCGGTTCAGCAGGCGCTTTCCATTTGCATTTTCTAAATAACCACCCAGTGCCCTTTTTGGTGGAGGGGTCATACACTGCTGTCCTACAGGAGGATGGGAGGAAAGGCAGCATTTCTCTTGCTATCATAGTTACTATAGTTGTTTGCCGCATCCTTTGGTGCTGCGAGTTAGGGGGCAGATGCTCCGCATAAATAATCTGGGCAGATTTCCAGATGCATCATAAAAAGTGAGGTGTGCAACACTGGCTGTGCCAAGCCCTCGTTGGGCAGTAAGGAGGATGAGGATAAAAAATCTGGCACATGGCAGTGGTTTGATTTGAAAATACCTACCTGAGTCAGTTCAGCCCTGATTAGAAGCTTGACAGATGGAGAAGGAGACCAATAACAAACCTCTCCCTGCTCTGTTCTCCAACAACCGCTACCCAAGCAGCCTGGATACCCTGCCGTTTGCTGCTTCGGTTTTTGGAGAGCAGCCACGTGAAACTGTGTTCACTGGCAAAACAAACGAATAAATTTGGCTGATTACTCAGAGGGGATGCCACAATATAAATCAAAGCAAAATAAAGAACTTCAAAAAACCCTCCTTGCTCTGACCATGCCATAGATCTGGAATCGTGTTAACTGAGGCTTTGCTATATTTTCCATCTCCCAGGCCCTTTGATTTTAGTTCCTCTCTGTGAAGAAGCTGAAGATAAGGTAGGTAATTTTTACCTAATATCACTATGCAGAGTTCCTACACAGTTTGTGCACAGAAAGAACCAAACCCTCTGTGTCTTACTCAGAAGAATTTCTCTCAGGGAGATGCCTCCTGTGAATCAAGTGAGTAGGACTTATAATTTGAGGAGCGCGATAAAGATATCAATAGATGCAGCAGGTTGATTCATCTGACAGTTTATTATAATAGATCATTTGATCTTACCGCCCTGCTGGGTGAACTTAAGCTCATACTGTGTTATGGATTTGGTTTTGTTGTTGAGGTCACAGAATAAGAAGCTACAGTACTTGCAGTTTCTCAGGTGCATTTAGACTCTGATCCATTAAATCTCCAATTTTTCATTAATTAAACAAAAGGTGAAAATTAAATATTAACGAGAAATCCTGTTGAGCTGGAAAGTGTGTAGGAGGTACATTACACATGACAGCCAAAGTTAAAGAAGCCTGTGTGTCTATGGTACGCATGCAGGTTCCTCTCCTTGCTAAAAACAGCCCCCTTTGCCCTCTCCAGCCTGGTGGCTGGTGGTTTCAAACTCCTTTAATACAGCAATAGCATTCTCTGATGTTTCTCCAAGTTCTTTCCAAGGCTTCCCCACTCATTTCAGTTGTTGTGCTCCTCCCACACCCTGATCTTTTGATATGGTTGATTGGAAACTTATCTTCCAAATGTGCTTTTGTCCTTTTTCTGTAGCGAGAAAGAAAATTTTCACCAAAACAGCATTTTTGCAAACATGGAATATGGCCTCAAAAGTAAATATAGTCTTTTGCATTGAGGTTAGCCAGCTGAATTATTTTAGTGGAGCGTACCAAACAGAAACATTCTGGTTCGGATCAACTTCACATTAATTTGTCTTTCCTTGACTCCTATGAAGAAGCTGTGTGTTGGGTGCCTTCAACTTGTCCCATATGGACTGCAGCACCAGCCTCATTGCACATACCAGCCTCTGCTCTGGTCAAAAAAAGGTATCCAGCTCCTATATAACAACCTTAACATGAGATTTCAAAGAGCTGGGAAGAAATAATCTAATGGCAGTGAGAGAGTCAACATTTCTCCAAGTCTCAGTGCTGAATGAAACAAGTGGCTTCACACCTACAGGTTACCAGGGTGCAGCACACAACTTCCCTTGGCCCTGAGCATGCAGGAGAATAATTCTGTTTAGAGAGAATTAAACTGTTTTTTCTTAAAGTCTTTGACGTATAGAGAGCATAAGGGAGCACGGGGGATCTAAAGGCGGGATAAGCTGCCTAACTCAGCGGGGTGAGCAATGGAGTTTCGTGCATGTTTAAGCTGCAAGAAAGAAGCGAGGAGCTGGGGACGTGAGGAGACAGGGAAGGTGCGAGCGTGGAAATCCTGGCGTGGGGGGAAGCGATTGTGAAACGGCATTTTTATGGGAACTCCGAGTGCCGGCTATACCAAGCACCTAGACTGACTCTCCCCCTGGATAGATCGGCCCTTTCATCCTCAGCCAGGCAATTACAGTCTTGGCATCGTGAGTAGTCCCCGAGCTCAAGGAGATTTATTGGTTTTGCAGCAAAGTGAGCTGAGCAAGATGATGACTTTCGCAAACAGACCCAAGGAAGGACGTAAAATTTTCTGGGCAGATTTTAAATGTAAAATATACTTGAACGAACAATGTAATAGGTAACTCAGTACTTGTGTCCCATAGTCAGATATGTATTACAATTTAATTTTAACCTGGAGAGTTTGCCTGTGAGAGAAGCTTTAATTAACAACACTGTAATTCACTGCTTTATTGCAGTGTACCAGTGGAAAGGTTTCCACACCATGCACCTGTCTGCTAAAATACACCAGATCTAAGAAGATAATCAAGTAACTACATCTCACAATAATATGGGGTGTAGGCTTATTGAAATAATTGCAAAGAATCCTCTCTAAATCAATGGCCTTGGATTAAAATATGAAAAAAAATCCCAACTTTCTTAAAATACTTATAATTGTCTTTTTGCATGCTCCTAAGCATTTCGGTGTGTACTGAGCACGTGATACTACTCCACTTTTATATCCAATCTTATCGTCTATGAGGAAAAAAGTCATACTACATGCACATGCTTATCTCTGATAAACAATCTGGAGGTTGTAAAAAGAGTCTTGTACTCCTTGGGGGATGTTAAACATTAATAATAACTGGGATACACAAACAAGGTCAGTGTCCTGATTGGATTTACACACATATAGCTGAAAGTAAGTATTGAGTGTAGTGAAGGCTCAAGAGACCTTAAGAACACTTGAATATGTGATTCTTCAAAAATCTAGGCAAGTTAAGCCAGCTAGAAGCATAATAAATGACTGCTCATATGACCTGGCATCTGTGTTCACCACAGTGCTGCTTAGTGGATAAATACACCAAAACACACCCAGAAAAACAATGAAACTAGACTGGAGCTGGTAAGGATTAATAACTTTTTGACATTGCATGTGACCACGCTGTACTTTGAACAATGTCATTTAATTGGTAATATGCATTAACTTGCCCTCCAGAATTATTAATAATTGTAAAAATTATAGCTATTTTCTCCTTTGTCTCCTTTGCTTTGCAGCCAGAGACTTGATGACCTCCTCTGGCAGTCAGTGTTACACAATGACCACATACAGCACATATAAAGATTGCTATTATCTTTTTGGGTTTTTTTATATCCTGTAATGACATTGAGTCTCCTTTTTTTCTTCTTTTTATTTTTTTTAAAGTTTTGAAGTTCACCCATCGCTCATCGTAATTTCATAGCCAGATGACACGGACACAGCGCGCCCTGCATGAATAAGGAGATGGCCCTCGTTCCAGGACGACGCACAACAAATTAAGACGACATTTGAAATTAGCTGCATCTTTCTAACTGTTTGTATAGGACAGCAGAGCATATGGTTTCAAGACTTACCTGAGGTTCCAGGAGCAGACGTGGTTTTTTGTAGGGAGCTTGTAGAAGAAACAGACCATGCCTTAGTCGATGAAGCACCCAAACTCACATTTTGTGCCAGCTGTGTTGTGCTTGCTTGTGTAGCTGGAAATGAGAGAGATGTTTGGGTAAGATACACCTATATAAGCATTGTCTTAGATCCTGGACCATCCCTCAGACTAACGCTCCCATGATCATAGAAGAGTTTTAAGGTCAGGAAGCACTACAGCTTCTGTCAAGTGATAAACCATCCTAATGGAGTTGTTACCGCTGGCATAGCTGAGGCATCTTTAAAGCACATCCTATCATCAGAATCAGCCTCACATCTGTGCCAGGAGACAGCCCAGAGTTCTGCCTTGGGATCCCAGAATAACTACACAGTCTTGCACCAAGAGCAACGTGAGAAGAGAGAAGCTCACTCACTGCCCTCTAACTTCTAATGCATGAAAAACTAAAGTGTCTTATTTCTGTTCTCACAGAGTCAATAGAGGACCAAGGCCATCCGTGTCACAAGATTTGCAGCCCAAGGTGGCAGTCCAAGACGATGGTGCCTGAGCCTGTGGAGCTGAAGGTCACCGAATGACAACAAGAAAGAACTTAAGCTGTTCCAGCACAAAGGATAATTCCTACATCTCTGCTCATACCTCAACATAACAACAGGCAAGACATTGCCTACTGAATAAAACATTGAGGTGCCCAAGAGTAACCTTATATTTCCTTTGTGATATAAATCAGAGATGCAACCATGCTGTAAACTATTTTCAGTGCCTCTTCATATGAATTTCAAACACTGCAACTAGAACAACTTTAAGACATGTTTTAGTGCAACATCATTCATGTGCAACATGTAGATCTTGAGGAATGCTTCATCACGCAGAAACTCTGATTACCAGTTTGGCCACTTAAAGAACCCTTTTCTCAGCAAAAACCAACCAACCAGCCAACCAAACCCCCAAAGTTCCCTATTCTACCACCACACACCTTTAACTTGACCCTTCCCCTCTTGTTTATTAAGTGCAGTAACTTGGAGGTGCAAGCTTCAAAACTCAATAAGCTAAGAAGGAGTGAGCTGAAGCCACTGGAGTCAGGGGGTTCATACAACTTTGGGAACTGAGAGGAGCTGGACATCCAGGGACGGTATCTTTGGAGGGTGAGGCACAGAAGGAAACCATACTGAAAATTGTGCAAAACAAGCTTAAATGCCTAAAACTCTCCCTGGGATTCTAGTGATGAGAAGCACAATTTCACTGTCAGCTCCCTCCAGAAACTTTGGTCTTGTACCCCTTTAAAAATGCAAGACTAATCTGCAGTAGAGCGTAAAAAGCACCTCTACCTCATTTTTCATAACACAAGGATCTGAAATCTCCAATAATTCCTGTATTCTCACCATAGAAGCCTTGAATGAATCTTTAAAAGTAAATTTTTTCTTCTTTTGATTCTTTCTGTGGTTGCTTCAGGCTCACATTTTAAGTGTTGAATTTCAATTTGGGATCAGTTAAAAAAAAAGGCTAAAAACCCAAAGAGCCTCTCTCTCCCTTTAAGATGCATGGGCTTCATGACTAACAGCAACCATCTTGTGGCTCCCTTATCATTAGTAAAAGCTGCATGGGAGAATGAAAAGTAAGGCAGAATAACAGTGAGCAGAGACATTGAAACACAGATACACTTTGTGAACACCGCGAAACAATCAGGTGTGTGGGAGATATGAGGAGGGAGGCAGGCAGCTGCCTTGTAACCGCCGGGAGAGCTGTTTTCCCATGGGCATCCCATGTTCCAGGCGTCCTATCAGTCCTGGCAGCCGCCCAGCCCCGGGTGCTCCTCTGGTGTTTGGGAGCTGCGAGAACAGATTGTTCTCAGGAACACGGGCTGTGCACTGGAGATGCCTCAGCGGGGGATCGGGAGGGGAGAGATGAGAGCGTTTCTATGCTTTTTCTATTTTTTAAATCAGCCTCAGTGAGATTCTTCCTGCAACTCAGGTATGGCCAGGTATGACTCACACCCTCACCTAGGGCTTAGCGTGAATCTTGTTGCATTGATTAAGGCAGAATGCAGAACAGGCTCACTGCTCGAGGGGTGAAGCCGACGTGCTACAGCGCAAAAGCCTGCGTGGCAGATTTCACCACTTCCAAGACGAAAAACGCAACCTGGCAGGGAAGGTTCCCTTAATTCCGCTGTATTACTCTAAGATTAAATCCCAGCACCCCAATTCTCTGCTGACTTGTGGCTTCGGAGCAGCTTTCAAGCAGCATCCAAGCCTTACGCCTTACACACAGCAACACACTGAGCAGATCGAATAGCTTCTGCGCCAAAAGCCCACGGGAGCAGGAGCATCCATCTCCAGCCACTGCGGCTAGAAACCCGCCTCTTTGATAAATCCCACAACTCATATCTATGCGAGGTTTAATTTGATCTCGACGGGAGGAGACGGCGCGAAGGCCTCGCCGCGGTGCCCGTGCTCTGCGTGGGCGCACGGTGACTCAGTCCCGCCGTCCCCACCGAGGCGACCCGTCGCTGCAGTCGTTCATCACGCCGCGGCTCCGCCAGCTGCCGGGCGCGCAGGAAAGCAGCGCAGAAGGGCGGCCGCCGCCGCTGCAAAAGCGCTCGCAACATCGGTTAATGGGCTGATTGTGAATAAAAATGGTAAAGATTGTAAAATAGCCGTCCGGATAGGGATGATTGCTGCAGAGGCAGGGCTCCCTGGTGGTGATGCAGCTCTCCCTGCTGATATTTTGATAAGACAAATGACGGTGTGTTAACACGTGTTTGTCAAAGGGATAATCAACAACAGGGAACCTAAAGCTGCTCTGCAAAGCTGCTGTCTGAGCCTCTGGTATTTCCTTACTCTTTCTGCCCTGAAAACCCTTCATTTTCTTTAACCAGCTGCAATTTGACACATATTCTCACTTGATCTTAGCGTGATTTTCTACTTAACCTACACACAATCCATATATATTTTCACTTTTCCCAACAGTACTTCAAATTTTCTTTACAGCAGGTTGTTACCTCACTAGCTTTGACATCCTAAGATATTCAAGTAAGGAACAAATGCTCCACATATACTCTATGCATTGCATATAGATACCTATACATGTGTAAAAACCTTGCTTGGCTAATCAATGGAAACACCTTCACAGGGCAGAAGGAACTTCACCCAAACCGCATTATAAACGCCAGCACAAGGGCTTTGTTAGACAGAAGACTAAGCCTTCTCCCCTTAGCTTGCAGCTTTAGCATAAACACACATACAGGCCTTGTCCCTATAATCAGTAACCTGAGAAACCTTTCACATTAACAAATGCACTCACGAAAGCTTTGAAAAATCCCAGTGTAGCAAAACGAATGCAACTTCATGCCTGTTGAGAGGAATGGAAATTGGCTAGGGAGGAAACCAAGCAGATTTCAGTTCTAACATTTACACCTATAGCTGATGTTGTCTGCTAGCTTTGCATTTTCGGGTAAGCAATAAACCCCAAGTATTTAAAAATATATGTTTTAATGCATCTCTTTGCCTAACATCTCTCAGGAGCCAACTACACTCAGTGTTTACCTGTAGCATGTGATAACGACCTGAGGACAATTGAGCAACACGTGTTTAGCATAACCTTCTTCTGGCAGTTTTACTGAAGTAAAGCTTCCTTCTTAACTACCAGTGGTTTAATAAGAAGAGAAAAAGTTTTCCTCCACTCTTTCCTTTTCTCAGTTTTTAATATTTCATTGCACCGCGATGTATCATCATCCAGGAGAGTGGCATGAGATAAATCAGAAACACACCAGCTGAAAATCCACTCTTACTTGTAATTTAATACCTTGAGCACTGACCTTGCATAAGATGCTGCTCCATTTCCAAGGGAGAAAGAACACAATATTTCATTGCATTTCATTTCGTATTCTCTTTGATAACTGCAAGTGTCCCAGAATACGAAATCCTGATTGCAGATGCAATTTGCTGTAGTGTGGCACCATATAAATTCTTGTTTCGGGGCCTAGACTGCACAAGCAACATCACTCTCTAGATGTGAACTATCGGATTTGACCCCTTATATTAACATACAAGGTTAAAGAGACAAGTCTTATTGCTGGCTTACAATGTAATAAACAGGGCAGGAGGGCAAAGAGGGAGAGAACGTACTTACGGCCTGCAGAGGAAAAGAATATTGTAGACTATGAAAAAAAAATAAGACAATGTCCTTTGCATGATTTCACAGTGTATGGAGCACTGGGGGCTCTTCCTGAATCTGTAATAAAAGGTGACAGCAGCCACAGAAATTGCAGTGGAGACAGGAAGCCCTGTCAAATCTCTGCTGTGTGAATGCGGTCATTTGCTGGAGCTTTTAGCAGGGATTGAAGCAGAGAAAGCAATGGTCTCCATTGCAAAACAACAGAGGTGCTTGCTTTTTCTTAAAAATCAGGTGTAGCAAGGGTAAATTTTGAAGGGTCACAAAGGTACCCCCAATTTCTGCCTTAGTCCCATATGGTCAGCCCAAAAGGGGGGAGAAATGAGTGCTAGTGAAAGAGAACAGACGACTTCCATCTTCTGCCCATTTTGAGAGCAGACGTCTTGTAATGCCTGTGCTGCTGGGGACGCTGGCCAGGGCTGGGGGATGCACTGAAGACACCAACACCTCCCCGTGCCAACGCGTGGGGTGGAAAGACAGAGATGAGAGTGAGAGGCAGGTAAGCCCTGCGTCTAAGTTCATTTACAAACCATTCTTATCACTTTTTTTTGGAGGGTTTTTAGCTTAAATGAGGAGTTTTAAAAAGAAATGACAACCCGAGCAGCTGGGGACTGAACTCTGGCTGGTGGGAAGAGAAGTGAAGAGGAATACAAGGGAAGCGCGTTGTGAAAACTTCACACCCAGCACCACCAGACCCCCAGCACCAGTTTTTTGGGGCATCAGTGCAGCGCTGCACTGGCAGCCTTCCCTCATTACCTTTCCTTCCCTTGCTGGGAGCTCTACCTGTCACCAAGGTTTAGTTCCAGGTGGCCGTGCTGCTCCGGTACCCACAAGCTAGGAATCTCCATCAAACCAAAAGGACCAGGAATTGCATCCGTAACGTGATGCTCCATGCTACGGGCTTTTGACAGGCCCACAGGGTCACAAAAGCAAGCTTAAAAGGATTCTTTGTGGCCTTCGGTACCACTTCAGCAGCTTGTGCATCGGGCAGACTGTGTTCTGTGAGTCACCAACACTGGCATTTAAAAGCTGAGCTAAGACCAAAAGACTTCTGGCTGGGAATCAGGATGCTCCCTGCACCAACACGGAGGGGAAGATGCATCAGCAGGAGATGTAACCCCAGACTGGATGGGTCGGGTCCATGAGCGGTGGCTTTAAAAGGCTTTAAAGGAGAATTCGCACAAAGCAAGCACGAAGGCTAATTCACGGGAGTCCCTTTTTAGGCAAGGAAACCAAGGGAAGGGAAGTCAAGTTCTAATCTTTTGTCGCAGTTCAGTATACTCTAAATATCAATTCTGATAATATTGGAGTACCAGTGACTGCTGAGTTAAATAACTAGAGTATTCCTTTTTTTATATTTAATTGACTCAAAATATTAAAAATGAAGTATTTCAAGGCTCCAGTTCAGCAAAAGACTTGAGCAAATATTTACAGTGTAGTTCATGGACAAGAAAGGGAGATTGAATTTCATCTTAAGTTTACTGAGCTCCTTTTGGATGTTATTATACTTGTTTGAATTAATCCAACAACTTGCTGGATATGTGGAATTTTTTTTTTAATGATATTTTTCTAGAATCCAATCGGATGCTCTGGGCCAACACACATATTATTGTGAAGATTTATGAGGAGTAAAAGTATTTCCTAAGATTGAAGCAGGGTAATTAGTACCACCTCTCTGCTTTCAGTACTGTAACTCATAATAATATAGGACATAATTAACTGTAGCATTGAAACATATATAAAAATAAAAAACAAAGGGGGATGTTCTGACACCACTCTGACGACAGAATCATTCATTTTTTATGAAATTCTTACTTAAAAACAAAGAAACAAAGCCACCACAAAACACTGAAGAAAATAAAATATTAAGAACCTTCCAAATACATCTAACCCAATTATAGCGTGATTAAAATCCTGTGTAATGGCTTCAGATCAACCCCACTACAAATTAAAGGTATAATATTCTTTGGGTAATATTCTAGGGCAAGATTCGTTAAAGATATGCAATATGGTAGAATGAATGGCTCTGCTTCCCCAAACCTCTAGATCCAAAACCCAAACTACTCTTCTTGACCTTCTTTAATTGCTCCACGCTGTTTTACAGAAATGTAGCATACAGTGAATCGGAAATGGCTCAATGAAATTATCACTTACTGGTTGTTGTGCTGTCATTTTTACTTGCTGCTGTTGTGGTGGCTTTTACTGGTGGTCGCGTTGTTGTACCTTGTGTTATTTGTTGCGTAGGATTAATTGAAGGCGCCGTGGACTCTAATAAAGGAACAACATTCAAATTATTTCCTCTATTTTATATACATGCATATGCATACACACAAAACACACCAATTGCCCTGCTTGCTGCTCAGCTTTAAATTATCAATATGGTATTTCATTTAAATTGAAGATCAACAAGGACAGGGCTCCCCACTGCAGAGGAAGCCACTCCATGTCCCATAAGTGGGTCATCCCACTGAAGACAAGCCTGTGATAACGCATTTACAAGGCCTGGCTTGGACCTGTCTTGATCCTGACCAGGAGGAAGCTCCTGCACACCTGCAAGGTTTCACCAAAGAGTTCGCTATCTGTAAAACAAACCCCCAGGCCAAGAGGCACTGCTGCTTAATCTCCTGAAAGACCACTGGAACAGCAACAGTGGTTAGGCTCAAAGAAGTTTTCACTTACTGTTTGTGATGGGTTCATCCGTAGCCCTGATTGCAGTTGTTGCCAGCACTGATGCTTGTGGTGTTGTTGCTTGTGGAGTTGATGGGTTCACAGCTTCCGTTGCTGCAAGAAAGGCATTCGCGTCTTTATTGATCTATTTTATCACGCATAAATAATCATCACACACCTCTAGCTGCCTTCTCTCCTCACACAGGCAGTGAATTTCTGTGTAAATCCTGGCCCTTACAGAGCTTTCTTACCCACATATTTTTAAAGAGGATTCACAGTGCATGTGGTTGGTATCAGAGGAAGGTTTGACCTGTGGACTGTCCGCAAGGTGCCCACAGAAAGTCAGCAGCTGCACCTTCCAGCCGTCCCCTAAGGAAGAGGCAGATGCTCTCTGGGAGTTATACAGAGGTGCCTGGCATGACTTCCAAGGGAAGAGGTGAGGGGAAAGGAGCCTGGCATGGATGGATGGGTTCACTGCGCTGCTGGACTAGACTTCTGACCAACGTTTTGCCGCATACTTGCTTAATAGGAGGAGGGATGTAAACTCCCCAGAAAGAAGTGAGTGACATCCAGGAACAAAACTTGTGTATTATAGGTAATTTGCAGTCTCTTCTTCCTGAAGGAGAAGAGACTCTACTAGTCTTTGTGCAATTTTTTCCTCTCCTCTCTGCCATCCACCTCAAGCCCTGGTTGAGTCTTCTTCTCCGGCAAACTTTCCCACACCTTCTTCCTCCGCATTCAGATTTATGGGGGAAAAGAAAGCACCTGGCAGGTCTCCCTCTGAGGTGCGCAGCAAAGCTGAGGACGCTGTGGATGAGATCAATAGTATCCGCTAGAAAGTGATGTTCTCTGGGATGAACTTGGTGCCCTTTGTAAGGTGAGTCCTGGTAGTTCTCTCCTCCAGAGGGGTGACATTTGGAAGCTGAGGGGAGGGGAAAGAGCTCCATCAGGCAGCAGGCATCGTTCCAGCTGCTGCTGCTCGAGAAAGAGCGGAGCAGAGTTCCCCAGACATCACTAAGGCGATAGCAAGGTTTAAATCAGCGTCTCGCTGTGCATGGATGTCATACAGCAGGTCCCGTGTGCCCCGGCACATGCTCAAAGGAGCGGACTGGCCAGATTGCTACTGAGGAATCTGGGCTAAAAAACCCATAACCAGTCATTTTAAGAGCCCAGCTTTCAATTCTGTAATCTAATACGAAAAGAAAGCATTACTGTCAGCTACAGAGGCTCATTTAAATCCCTAACAACAACCCAACATGTGTCCTACTACCTATTCTAGAACTTTTAATGGATGGGATACATGAAAGAATAGGAACAAATCATGACACAATGTCATTTTCTCTCATATGACTTGAGTGCTTCTAAATGCAATGTTCACAGCGTAACTCTAAAAATATACTCTCTTCTTCTGCTTTCAGTTTGTTGGCTGTTCACCTAGAATAGCAGTGCCTCAAAGAACTGACCTCCTTGGGAGCTTGCTCCACACCCACCAAGCGCTTTAATCTCATAGTAGGCTGCTGCTGATTTTCTCACAGGTATAAATAACAACACTGCTTTCCCTTCTGGGACAAAAGCTACAAGAGAAATTTCAATGAAGCACTTGAAGAGCTCATTTACTGTGAGGTCTCGGGCCTTTGTGAAATGTCTTTGAAACAGACATGAACATCAGGGGTTTTGAAATAGAAAAGAACTGGACACAATTTGAAAAGGACTAATTCTTCTGCTCTAAGAAACACAATATATGCACATGTCACCTTGCTGCATCTTATTCATCTCCATTACTAGAATTTCAAGTGTATGCATCATAATCATATCAGTGTTTTCAGCTCCAAAACAGACTCATTAGTATCTCTATTTATCAAAAAACAGAATCCCATGTCCAAGATGATATTTAGCTCACATGAATGAAATATGGTCAATATTGATTTTTCATAACTACAAAGCTACACAATAAGCAGAACCGAGTGTGTCGGTTGGAAATGTAAACCAGAATTCACAGGCTTCTATCATCTGAAGCAGTTATTTTCTCTGTTAAGTTTCATAGTTTTAGGACTTTAAGACTGATCTAGTTAATAAAAAAAATAGAATGCAGCTTTTGAAACTGAGGGTACTGGTGCCACCCCTTTACCCCCCAAAATTAATCTTGACATCAATAGTTTCAAGAATTTATCGGTAGCATTTTGCAAATGACAGCTTTATGCACATGTATTCTCTCCTATTAACTGGGGCCCAGCATTGACATATATTGTGTAATTCTTCACTATTAAAGTCCATACCCTCTTCTGTAACCCTACATTCATCGAAGCAGCTACTCCCTGCTGCCATATCCCTTAACTGATGCCCTTTCCCAAATTATTCTCAATTTGACAACCTCTTGAATGATGAGTCTTAGCCAATTTGTTAATATCTTATCACATTTGAGCCACCGCTTGAGAGCAGAGGAACTCACCAAATTTCAGCCTTTTTCACCTGAAACAAAAAGGCAGCCTGCTTAAATTAATCCTCTCCTTACTAAGATCTCTCAATCCTTTCTTCTCAACAGAGTTTTATAAGAGGCCCAGGGACATTGCTCTACAATCACCTTACATCAAACAATTCACCCAGTTTCTCCCAGAAGCTGGAAGAGCTGAAAGCTAAAAAGGCAATGGGTGCTTGGGAATATCTGATAACAGTAAATCTGAACTCTTACCAGATTTTGATGTTAATGCAGAAACGCTTGTAGTGATGTTACTGGTTGGAACAACATCATCTGAAACAAATAGAAAGAATCGTATTACTTTAGCCACCTTCCAGATCTATTTAGCACTACATAGGCACACAAAGCAGAGAGCAGTGAGGACCTTCCTGGAAAATCAAGTTCAGAAACCTGTTAGCAGAAGCAACCAAATAATATAACTCTGCTAGCAATCTTTTCAAGCTGTATCCTAGTTTTGCCCTCACTGTTGTAATGGGGAGCATCTGCTACAGCCTCCCGCCTTCGACTGTGGGTTGTTTTCCAATGGGTATTAGCATCTCTAAGACTAGCTTGGAAAAAGACATGGAGCAATTAAAGCTTTTTTGCTAGCTCCTCCTCTCCTTGAGTACAAGCACAGCTCCTCTGGGTCTCCAGAGCAAAAGATTAACTAAAACAGCTGTCTGCAGGAGTAAGCACCCATTCTCCTGCCTTGGAGGAATGAAATTGTGCTAGGTCACTGGCTAGTGAAAACACATCTGGAGGGGTTTGGGTTTCCAGCATCACCCTGATACTTGTATGGAAGAGGAAGAGGAGAATTCACTAACATGGCTCAGGAAGCACCAGGCTGAGTAATGAGTGACTTTCCCCATTGCCCTCAAGACAGTGCTCCAGCTGTGGGGGGTTTACTGCAGCAAATGATGCCGGTCTTAAAAATCCTAGGTCAAGTTAGCAGCTCAAAGTCTCCAACTACCTGAACAGAGGTTGGAGCATGGAGGGGGTTGGGCTCTGCTCCCAAGTGACAAGTGATGGGACAAGAGGAAATGGCCCCAAGTTGTACCAGGGGAGGTTTAGATTGGATATTAAGAGAAAATTCTATACCCAAAGTGTGGTCAGGCATTGGAACAGGCTGCCCAGGGCAGTGGTGGAGTCACCATCCCTGGAGGGGTTTAAAAGGCATTTAGATGAGGTTCTTAGGGACATGGGTTAGTGCTGGAGTTCAGTTGGATTATGGTTGGACTCAGTGATCCTGAGGGTCGCTTCCAACTGAAATGATTCTATGATTCTATGAATATTACAAAACAAAAAAACCGCCCCAAAAAGCCCCACCAAACAAAAAGCAAAATAATTTCTGGCTGTGCTGAAATGTTGTAAGAGCATAACTTCACTAGAGTTTTGGCCTCAAATAAGATTTTCAGTCTTGTTGCTGGGGTGTTTATATTATTCTGCTAAAAGAAGTTTGGGGGGTGATGAAGGGGGCAAAAAAACCTACACTGAGTCAGAAACAGTGGCATTTCTTAACCGTTTTACACCACTGTGAGACAAGGGTGAGTATGTTTGGGGAGTACAAGATCAGCTGTGTGACTGAATGGGAGAGCAAAACGGTGAAGATTAATCCCCCAGCGCTTTCAGGTTTGGACGTGACATCCTGTCGTGCCGCATTTGTGTGCTGGAACACAGACATTGCAAAACTGAGTCAGGACAGCATGTCACTATTCTTGTGTGACTCCATTCATGGTAATATCTGCTGGCATTCTCTCTTTTTTTTTTGGCTACAGGGCAGAACAGTCAGCTTTGTTCCCTTTGCTCAGCATGCTGTGCGCCGATTAACATTTCACGAGCACCACCCGAGGCCTGCCAGAGTCACAGATCTAACCTGGAAAAAGAACTAATACATCATAAAATTGCAGGAGCTGTGCAGACACACATTAAGGTCTAGTCAGATGAGCTCTTACAATTCATTTTCAAGCAGTGTAAGGTGTTATCAGCCCTCTTGGCACCTGTGCACTTCTAATGGGTCTCAGCTGGGATGTTGCCCCTTCCTAGTGAGCCCCACTTTCTTGGGGCTTTTACCTTTATACTGGGAAGACTAAGATAAGCAGGTTTTGACCTTGTATTAATTAGGTGCCTGTTATTGATATAATCAAGAGAGAAAAAAAGAAAAGGCAGAAATGACCATGTGCTATTACATCAGTACAACTATTTATACACTACGGGATACTACAGAATGCAAACTGCTAAATATGAAACACCACATAAAACAGCTAATACAAAAGCGAATGTCAAAAAGTCAGACTAAAAACATTTATAAAGATAAATAGATTGTTCAAAATATATATTGACTAAACTAATTATTGAATTTGAATGCTGTCCAGTTTGCCATTAATATGTGATTATGAGAAGAAACTATTTTTATGGAAAAGTCACTGTCATAACAGAAACAGAGTGAAATGTCCTGTTAGAAATCTTCTTACTTGACCTTGTACTAGGTAGACAGGAGCATATATTCATATTAAATCCCCTTCGTTCAGATCAGCACCACTTAGGCCACGGCTGAAGTTCTTGGTCCAGCTTTGGAAGGGTGTTGAGAAGGGTGAGGATGTTAATGAAGAACCATAAAAATCATCAGTACCATAAAAAGGGTGTGAGCTTGCTGGGTTACAGCTCTCCTGGATATATCAGCACCAATAAGACAAATGGCTATGACTGTGGAGTAGAGATTACTCCATCCTCCCTGGAACTTGTGTGTAGAACAATACAGTTTAATGAGTTTAGATGGAGCTTCTGGAACTTAGTCTTCCTCATATAGATCAGCTAGGTTATTTCTATCCATTTTGCCACACAGATACTCCTTGTGTCCCATAAATAAAAGAGGAATATCAGTATATTCTTACTTTCTACAAGACTACAACCTACAACACACAATGGCACCGCGCTCTAGCATTAATGGAGTTGTGCAAGAAACAGGTATTTGAGGTCAGGATCTCAACTGCATCTGCAGTTTTTTATCATTTGGATCTCCCAGAATAATGATGTGGATACAGGCTGCAAACTTTGCATTTGCAACTGACGTCAGCTTTCTCAATATTTTGCTTTTGTGTTCAAGCGCAGAATAAACTCTCTGAAAATACTGCAGAATGCTGGAATGTAGGACTGAGCAAGGAATGGCATTAATTTTAGATAACTGTTGTTATTTCAGTTCTCCTTCTGCAGTTTATGTTATTTCTACTACATACAGCTTTCCCCCACTCCCCACGTTCTAATTGCACAAATAATAACTACCTAATGCCAAGAGAAATACATTGCCAGGAAATCTGCAGGTTCAAGACATGCATATTTTTAAGAGCAGAGGGGTTTATCTACAGTGTTTCTATAAATCTTAAGAATTGTCATCCCTGTAGTACTTTCAGTTTCACCTGGAGAATTTGCTTAGACCGAAATTGTGACATGAAACTTCCCAAAAATCAAACAACGGTGTTGAATTGCGGTCATAGGTCAGTCACCAAATGGCTAAAAATGCCTAACCAAATTACTTAGAAAAACAGTAAACACCCAAAAAATTTATCTTAGAGGAAGCATAGATGCTTCTAGATCACAAAAACTTCCTTTTGGGATGTACTGTTACAAGAGGTTTAAGTGCAATTTTAACAGTATTGTTCAAAATCATTAATCGCTTTCTTCCTATTCAAAACCTCTATGATCTCAAGTATGAAACCTATCAATTAAACATTCCAGAATTAAAAAAAAAATCCAAAACCCAACACAAACAAAACCTGCAGATATTTTGTTCTACAAGAATTAATTTGATAAAAGTAATAGTATTTCTAGTACATTTAATCCTTAAGGACTCATACTTGAAATCTTTCCTCTACAGTCACATCAGCTACATTATAAGCAGGAATCAAAGTTCTGATGTAATCCAGTGAATGTCTGGAGCTGATAACAGTGTGTAGTTAAGGATGTTAAATTAAACAAAGCCGTTTGCAAACGTCAGGGATTTGAAGCAAGCTCAAAGAAAAATACACAGCCTTCGTGTCTTCGTATTTCCTCGGCACGCTAAAGCAATACCCAAGGCATGGCATGCCTTACGCACACAGTCGGATGTGTCTGCAATGGTATCTGCATGCAAATATTCACGCTGTGACAGCACCTGGTGAAAGGAAAGCTGCATCCCCAATAACAGTCCCTCACCGAACCACCACGACCGCAGTACGATCATGGGTCAGAATTGCACAGTGTTTTTACAGCCCGGTCTCACAAAGCCCTGTGAGATGTAATCAGGTACTATGGGCAATGCTAAAAACCACAAGGCAGGGAGAGAGGCCACATTCTTTGCTGCTTGGTGGCAACCAGCTGGAAGCCTGGGGAGGTGGGGAACCAGCTCCCGTTTGCCAAGCTGTTACCTTCCCTTTCAGTCACTTCTGTCTTCAGCAGCAAACCAAAGGCTACTGGAGAGAGTGCGGAGGGGGGAACGGAGCTGGTGAGGGGCTGGAGCACAAGTGCGATGAGGAGCGGCTGAGGGAGCTGCGGGGTTCAGCCTGGAGAACAGGAGCTGAGGGGAGACCTGATCGCTGTCTGCAACTGCCTGGAAGGAGCCTGGAGCATGGAGGGGTTGGGCTCTGCTCCCAAGTAACAAGTGATGGGACAAGAGGAAATGGCCCCAAGTTGCACCACGGGAGGTTTAGATTGGATATTAGGAAAAAATTCTTCCTGGAAAGGGCTGTCAGGCATTGGAACAGGCTGCCCAGGGCAGTGGTGGAGTCACCATCCCTGGAGGGGTTTAAAAGGCGTTTAGACGAGGTTCTTAGGGACATGGGTTAGTGCTGAAGTTAGGTCAGGTTATAGTTGGACTCGATGATCCTGACGGTCTCTTCCAGCTGAAATGATTCTATGATTCTATACAAATCCTACATGTTGAGATCCTACATTTAAGTTCAACTTCCTACTTCTCCATTGTAGCTCGTGGTTTGCAGGCTGGTGTCACACGACGGAGACATCCTGATACAAAAAAAGTGAGGAGAAACATGGGCAGGAGCATGGGGGGAGACACCAAGGCAGGGAAGAGAAGCCCCTGGTCCAGAAAAGCACCGTTCGCAGAAAGCAAAAGCAGCTGAAAACAGGCGAGAGAGGAAGACGTTGGGGAAGGGAGAGCATGAATGCAAAGTCCCATAGCCGGAAAGGGAGACAGGGACGGGGCTGCTCCTGCCCGGCCTGGGAACAGACAGCGTGTGGGACTCGGGCTCTGCAGAGGAAACGCGAACCGGGTGGGCTGGAGGCTCCTGGCAGCAAGAGCTGAGGAGAGGAAGGAAAGGGAGGGAGCTGCTGCAATTTCTCCAGCAGGGAATGAGGAGAAGGCAGGAAAAGCGGCTTTGGTGCCAGCACTGTCCCGGTGCCCCCCTGCTCGCCCGTGCCCCAAAACCAGCACTAGCCAAGAGCTGCTGGGAATCAGCAATTCCCCAAGCAAACCACGCTGTTTCCACAAAGCCAGCAAGGAGCTCCTGCATGGGGAGTCACCACACAGAGAAATACTGGAAATGCAGCTGCCAACATGGCTGTAGGTTGTTGAGGGCTCCCCCTTATCAAAAACAGTAATGGGGACAGTTGGATGTGTGGCCCCATGCCTTATTTAGCATCTGAAATGACCCTAGCACAGCACACTTTGCCTCTTCACTTGTGTGGACGTAGAAACCTGGGCACTGACCGGCCAGTTTCATGGTTTCTTTTATTGACTCGGAAGAAATACAAGCTCCCTATCAAGGGCTTTTAATCACAAGCTTCCTCAGTACACTTTCTGCTCCTACGTGAAGCTTGGTGGGTATCTTTATTACTGTGCATTACAGAAGGATGAGCACGTTGTTCGCACTCTGTAAAGTAATAAATGTGCTCAGCATGCTCATCAGCACCCCAGCCTGCCTTGGACAAAGGCTCCAAGCTCTGTTCTTCTCTTTATTTAAACCTGTTAAACCTATTTAATAGGTTTTAATTAAACCCTTTAAATCTATTTAAACCACCAGATTGTCACCCTTTGATGGTGATATATTTGTCTGTCCATGTGTAAGATAAAAGGTAGGAGTTACTCTGGGTTATTTTATAGTATGAAAAACAAACCGCCACCCCCCTTTGTGTTAGTCATGCTAAATCAATTTGAAAATGTCTCTAATGGGTGCAGTTTTATATAGAAAAGGCTTTTTACATATTGTGCATTGCTGAGTAGGACAAGAAAAAGAGGAGAGCTGTTCCCCTGCAACAGGAAAGAAGAGGAGTGTTGGTGTAAGTCACCTCCACCCAGAAGGAGGAGAGAAAAACTATGTCCTTCTCCGGGTAACCCTTATAATGCTTTTTCCTTACCGTGCTATTTGCAAGCCTATTTTTGTTTCCCAGGAAAGAGTGTGTTTGGGTAGGGCAGATATAAAACAGGCAGACGGGAAGCTGAGCCCAGGTCAACCGGTGGCTCTTCTTTGCAATGTGCCGCAGCAATTAGCGAAATCATAGTTTGTGATCCGAATGCACCCCCAGGAAAAGGACTAATTGTATCATTCAGGAAAGGGTCACTGCAGTGTCTGCTGTGATGTATTTATTCTTAGCACGTCTGGGATCAGCCCAGGCACCCATTTCAGCCGCACCCGCCCATGCCGCTCTATTCCTGACCAAGCTCTGAAAGCCCCTGGAGCATCAGAAACCTGTTCCCATCTGAAAACTTTCTGCGGAAACACTGTAAATCGCTCCTATAATTAATGTAATTCCATGCTCAATCAAGTCCCTCTCGCCTTTGCCACATTGCCTAGAAGAAAGGCTAAATGGTGCAGAATATCCCAAAGGGAAAGCCCAAAACAGGCTTTGCAAGCCCAGAGTACAGTCTCATTGGAGTTAAGGATGCAAGGATGAAGGATACATATTGAAAATACCTGATTTCTGTAACTGGCACATACAGCCAATGAAGACCTTGTCTGTGAATACCTTGCAAAGCTGACCGAATACTCATAATATTTTTAATTTCTACCAACGTGATACAACCACTGCATGAATGCGTTGTTCCATTCCTACTCAAACCCTTCTGCTCTTCTTCTCCCTTGGCCATTTCTTCTATACATGACCAATCTTCATTTTCCAGTTTTTGCACCTGAAAACAGTATTTTCTGCCGTTTCTTGGGAATGCAAAGTGAAAGCAATTAGCGAGGAAGCAGACAGGGCGTTGCAAGAAAGTGTCACTAAGCCAATAAGATAAATTGTGCACTAGTTCACCTAAATTCAGCAGCATTGAGATGTACTAGCCACATGATGCCACTAGCACAGCGAATGCCTTGCAAAAGCAAATAATGAATTCCTCTGGAGCCATTTGAACTAGACAGGATAAAATGGACAGAAAACCAAGATACAGTCCTGCACCAGGAGATTTTTTTGCCTCTAATACCTGTGTTTTGGCTTTCACTTGCTCTCATTGGTACGTCTTGGGGATCAGCTTATTTGCCATAAATCTTCAGTAAGTTCTTCCTCTTGTTACACATTGGAAACTACTTGAGTTGTTGCAAAGGAAGCCCAACAGTTTGGTAAATACATTTGCTGCCTTCTGAACCACAGCAAATATATTAATATGCTATTCTTGTAAGAAAGAGCCTTCCTAAACAGAACCTAAAGCTGCTCTACCTTAATCGCCTTTCTGGGCAGTCAGCTTTTGGTGCTGGCTGTAATTTCCGAGATCTACAAGTTTTGTGGCAAAGCAGAGTTAAATTCATAGGGTGTCCAGAAAGCTCCATAATTCAAAGAATTCAGTTGTTTTCAGAAAGAGCAAAAATGAGTAACAACAATCGAATTGCACGCTGGCCCCAAACATTTCTTTTGAGATGCCACAGGCTTCAGCTTTTATGACCAAGGAGCCAAGGGGAAATTATGTTTGGGCAACCTTGTAGGGGTTTCAGATAGTTGAATTCCTGGGCAAAAAAGCCCAGATTTTGGCTTTGGGGGACTCTGAATGGCAGTGGAAGCATTAGCCATGTACCATGTCCAAAGTCACTCCTCTACCAAAATGCGACACGAAGAACTTGGGGGTGAAAACATTCACCTTTCTCATTTCTTGCCAGAGTAATCTTCAACTTTTTTGCCATTTCACCTAAAAACGTTTGGTGACATTTTTGCTTGCACAGCCTTTGAATGAGTTCACGAACGCTGATGTTTATACCATCTATATTGCTATGATATATAACCCGTCCTGAAACAAGGAGGGTCAATTCATTTGTCAAGGAAAGAAGATTTCGGACTGTCCTCCCACTGGGATGGATAGCATACACACATTAACATTTAGAAGGTTATCAACACTGTATTTTAAATAAAAGCCTAGACTGTTGAGCATGTGAAGAAGTGGGAGACGAGTAAAGTGAGGGAATATATGGGGCTCTGATAACTCCAAATAATTATCATGCAATGAAAATACAACTCAACAAATAAGTAATGTATTTTACAGAGGAAATTAATGCGAAACCTTGGTCAGGAAGGTAAGTAAATCTCCTGGCACTGTTTTCCTTAGACTAAAATCCAAGGTTTTTGCCATTCTGATCAGCTGTTGCCTCAATAGCCAAACCTGTCAAGCCCAAATACGATTTTCATCTTCTGCTTAAGATTACGAAAGGAGAAATCTGCAGGAAGTATAAACATCTCATTAATATAATCAGGGATTTAATTGATTTAACGGTAAAGTTTTGATTACACCGACACTCCTCAAACCAAGTACCACACTGAGAAGTGCTTTTTAGAATGAATACATATCTTGTAGAAATCCTTAAACAGCAAGGCTGGTGTAGTGCATAATTTCATTAGAGCGATTAGACGAGGCAGAAAGGTTACAGCAGATGAATATGATGCAAAACTATGCGCCGATTGCTCTGTGGTCTCAGCAACCTGAGATGCGTTGCGTATCTACAACGTGCAGCTAACAGCCAGGAGCATGTTAGTGCCAATGGAAAAAATGAGATTAAATATTGTAAAGTACTCTGATAAACAGGCTAGGATTTTTACCTGTACCAAAGTCAAGCAAGCATCCCTTTTCCACATAAAAACAGGCAGAAAATCCTTGCTGTGTTACTAGTTTGAAACATAACCTTTGGAGCATTAGCTGGCTACTCAGGCCTGAAAGGGGCTGTTGTGTAGCCTGGCTGCTGAGGAATTAGACGTTTTGCAATTAATTTGGACTCCTCCAGACCAGCCTCTAGTGCATGTGTGGGTGGCATCGGAGGGCTTCCTACCCAATTTCCACCTCTCCTGCAAGAGGGCAATACCCCCGAAGATCACATCTGCTGCATTGGGTTCCCTTAGAGCCATTGGATCAGCAAGTGATCATCAGAGCTTTCTCACACGGGGAGATAAGGTTCAGAGACAGCATCATGTTAAACTGTGTCAGACCTGCTTGCAAGTGGGTCTGGGCTGCTGTCAGGACATCTAAGGATCCGCTTTCACGAGGTGAATGCCAAGGTATCGCTACCTGATAGCTCAGGTGCTGGGACAATGACAGCGGTTTGCATGGCAGGACATGGTGCGACTCAGGGTTTCGAGTCTTCTGTTTGAATCTGGGACACCTATTTTTAGCTGAAACCAAAAGTAAATGTTTGTCTTCTAGGGGAGCCAGGTCTTTAATTCTTGACTTGTATTTGGAAATAACAGCTGGTACACACGCAAATCCTACATTGTCTCTCTGTTTACGGAATTGCAAAATAAAACCATTAGATATTCTTCCTTGAGTTGTCTCAGCAAAAATACAAACAACACCCCACTCCCCCGCTTTGTGAGCAACACAAATATTAAGGATGTCTTTCCCATGTGATTTTACTGTGGGGACTTATTCATCTTTGAAGTGTGAAGTTAGCCTGGCTACTGAATGGTCTCAGTTAAAAATACTCCCTTTCCTAGGTTAAGAGTGTCTTAAAGATAATTTTTAATTAGTATTTTTGCATGTTTTTCACATAGAACTCAGATGTACAAACAATTCAAAACCAAATTCAAGGTCCTTTCCTATTTAGTAAAAACTTACAAAACCAAAACATACGCCTCAGAAGATCGTTTTTGCTAATTTATAAAGAAGAGCTCCAAGTTTTAATCCAGATTAAAGAGCTAAATAAAACAAAACATTCTGGTAAATTTATAGAAGAGACAACCATTTGTTGGTCATGTTATGTGGCATTATGTATTCTCAGGTTTGGAAGCAAATGCAACTTGCCCGTCCAGTTCAGTTTCTGTTTATTTTGGCTGCAAATCATAATCTCCTTATCAAGCAGGTATCAAGCCATCTGCTTCTATCCTCAGTAAATGCAATAAACTTGCATGCAGGTTTGGGGCTAGAACAAGGAGTTTTCTTCTGTCCAGTAATAAATACACCTTTAAAATCCATTCGGTAAAACCAGCCCAATATGAGAAAGCTCTAATGAATGAAAGGAATGTGGCAGTGGGGGAAGGGAGGAAAAACTCAATTAAAGGCGACAGTAAGTTCCAGCACTACAATTTTTGAGAAAAAATTGCAAATTGCAAGGAAACACCCAAAATACTTTATTTTTCCACAACATGCAAACTTTCAAGATATTCAAAGTGTGAGTTCAAGAAAGCTAAAGGTGTGAAAAAGCAGCTGGTTCTCTAAAGCCTATTCGTTTCTCAAATTTTCAGAGATAAGACGATGATCCAACTGTGACAGTCTGTGCTCTCCCAGAGCACAGCCATGAATAATAACCCAGAATGATGGGAGACCATCCTCCAAAGCTTTCGTTGCTCCAGTTTAGTTAGTATTTAATTTAAAAAATGAATTTTTAAAAGGCTGAGAGCGCAAAAGATGGGAAAGGAAAAGGCTGTCCACATTCTCCAGTTAACATCGACAAGAGCAGAGTTCAGGTGGCTCTAAATGTATAAAGTCACTCCAGGAGCTCTGTTTTAGTGGAACTTTTCCCAAGCTATCAGCCTGGGAGCCAGGTTTAATCTGCGGTGTTGTAGATTAGGGACGATATCAAAGGATCCACAGCATCCCCTTAACGGAGAAGGGGGTCGGGAAGCACATAACTTAGGGTTCAGTCACAGTGTAATGCAACAGCTCCAAATTGCTTCAGTGGCCTTTGGGCCACGCTCTCAATGCCAAGATTTGTTCCTCCCTTTCCAAAATGAAAACGACCCTTGGTTGGTTTGTTTGGTTTTTGCAGTGACATCGACTTTGATGAGAGCATCCTTGGAAAAAGGTACTCCCAGCTATCAACAGGGGTCGCTAATCAAGCGTTAATAAACCCACCCACCGTGTGTCTACAACACCAACCAGTGCATTCCAGCTGCTACCAGCACCTGCACGCATCCAGACCGATGCTAAGAGGAGCACAACCCCGCTCCTTCCTGCTGTTTTTTCTACAGGAAAGAAACCTGGGTGTCTGAGTGAGAAGGAAGCTGTGTGTGGAGCACGTTGTGGAGCACATCTGCTGGGCCATGGAGCTGTAGCCAAGCTGTATTAAAAGGCCAAAGCACAGGAAGATGTGACCTCTAAGTGCTTACATTTTAAACACGCTGCAGTTCCTCACCCCTCATATTTTAGAAGAACAACCAACACCTTCACACATTTTAAGAGTACAGACAGATTCAAGAGCATCTACATTGTATCACTATCATTTAGCAATATATTCTTTGATCTACTCCAGTTTGAAGCTGGAAATGCTATGAACCAACCCAGAAAGCATTTCTGGGTTGGGAAAGATTTTGGAGCAGGTAAGAATAAAGGGCAATATACCAGGAGGACTGAACACCTTGAGATGAGCATGGAGGAACTTCTGCTTTACACATGTCATTTGGTTCTCGAGAAGGGGGACGAGTTGTCAGGAGGCCACTGTCCTCCACACCTGTACATAACTGAACCTCCAGTAATTTGCTGACAGAGGGTAGATCCCACCAAAGCATTAGGGACTTTTGACTATGCAAGATCCCAAGATGAATAGAAAATTACCAAGAAAGCACCGCCAGCACGCAGGTTGAAGACAAGGCATGAAATTTGGAAGCCCCAGAGGAGACTCAGTATGTTCTCAACTAACCACAATGAAACACCCTTGTCCACTTCTGCATGATTTACAAAAGTTACAAAGACAAGCAGCTTGTGTGTTATGTGAAGAGACTGCAAGCCCACACATGACTTGTCTTGGTAAGCTTTGAAAACAAACTACCCCAAAACCTGGGGGAGGGAGTACTAAAACACCGGGGTGTGATTTGACCTTCTCTAAATTTTACCGAGCATCAATTTTAAAATACTAAAAGTGTTTCTAAGCAACTGGAGAAATGTCTTTCTGCTTTCTCCAATGCTCAAAAAGGGGAGACTGAGCATGAGGGGACTGGTGTCAGCCTCCTTCGCTTTCATCCTTCTCTTCAGATCATCAGATCCCGCTGTTACAGCCCAGATGTCCCGGCCACCTTAGCGATCACTAACAGTGGAAATCCAAAGACTTTGGTCCAGCCTCACATAACAGACAATAAAGCTGCTCCTGTCTCAACAGGTGATGCGTGGGGCAGCCTGAAGGAAGCTTGGCCAGAGTATGCTCCTTTACTTTCACAAGGTGGATAGAGACATATTGCAAATTTCCCCACACAGTCTTCATTTTCTAATATGAATTCACCAACAGAATTTCACTGCTGTGTCTACCTTGCGATGAAGCATTAAAAAAATACTTCCACAGAACCAAAACTGTTCAGAGCAAATATATCCTAAATGAGATTTGCTTATTCACTGTCATCAGTTCTGCCCTGTTCATACCATGCAGAGGAGGGAAAATCCTTTTTGAAGAAAGGATGGTATGAAACCGACAGAATTCCTTCCACCTTTGCATGTTGCTTTCTGATAAGCTTTACGGACTGTTGTGTTAAATATGCTCCTTTTGATCCAACTCCACTTCGCTTTCAGAAGTTGTGAAATTAAAGGTTTAACAATGACAGGAAGGCTATTTTTACTAGGAGCAGCAGACAGAGAATAAATAGTATCTCAACACAGACTTTTGGGACTTGTACTTACTTAACATAGATTTAAAACCAGATCTTTTTGTAGCACAATCTTATTTTTAATCTCCTTTATTATTTCTTTTTCTAACAGCAGTGAGCCCAAGCAATAGCATAAGCTATAACACAAAAGACGTTTCTAGATTTTTAACACATAACCTGAGCAAAAGTTGATTCACTTTTTGTAGATCAGCGAATTTAGTTTTATCAATCTTTCAGCTTCTGTTTCACAAGCAATCTATAGGCACTTGTGGAAACTTTGGTAATGAGTATTCACACCAGAAGGCCAGCAAATGAAATTATAGATACAAAGCAGATTTGACTTCAGATGTATCTCTTGACAAAGGTGATGAAAGACTCTGGCCCTTGTTGCAGTTTCTCTCACCCTTTCAGGTTTTACTAGTTAATTCCCCTGTAAAAGCACAAACTTTCGAGCTAAAGAGTAATGAAAACAGATTTCAGTGATCATATGAACACCACAAAGTTTGGTTAAATCTGTGCACTTGAGAATCGCTTTCAAAAGATATCACACTCAGTAACTAATATTGCCCCTAGGCTTGCATCCCTCATTATTTGACACTCAATAAATGTTGTAACCTCTATATCTTTGGGGGTAAAACTAAGATAATCTCCAAGAGATACCCTTGGCCCAACTTATTGCTGGCACAGAGCCAGGGAAATCCATTAGGATAGATTTGATTTGCAGGGGCAGTATTTGCAAAATCTGACAGACATTTCAATTCCTCCCCTTAAAGCCATCTCCACAAAAGCTGCTTTATTCAAAGAAGAAAAACAGAACAGAAAACCTTTGTAAATACACCCCTGCTTTTAAATCTTCTCAGATTGAAGAGCTTCACGACACCCAGAAAGAGAGCTGTCACAAAAATACAATGGTAGGAAAGTTTTCCACAGAGCACATATAACTCAACTACCAGTTAGTACCTTCTTCTCCTCCAACACACAGCCTTTCAATCACTGCCTTAAAATAATAATTTAAAAAAGCACCCAGCTACTGACAGCTAAGCTTTTGCTCACAAAACACCCCACAAATGTGACAAGCCTATCCAAAAAAGCCGAAGAACTTACCTCCCACAGCGCAAGCACAGAGTGCAGCTAGAATAAAGAAGGCAATCCCCAGGAGCTTCATGCTTGGTGGTGGTGGTGCTGTCAGCTCTGCCTCGCACAGCTGGGCAGGGAGTGCTCTCTCACGCTGAGGCAGGCCTTAATTACCCCATGGAAAAAGGTGTGTAGGGACTGTGCCTAGTCACTGCCCATTCCTGCTTATTTTGGGGACTTTGATAAAGAACAGGAGGAAACACAACATACTCCCTCTGGGAGTGCAGCACGGAGGAGATTTATTGTTTCAGTCCTTACAGGAACTCCTTTTCTTTGGCAGCGAGCTGTGTTTTTGTTAATACGTTATTTTGTTCTTCTTCGGCTACGAGGTCAGGAAGATTTTTGAACAGATGCAAAACTTTCTTTAGAATATGCTACACATCACCAGCTTCCATTCTGTAGCTGGGAATACCTTTAAAGGGAACATTTATGAGCAAGGAGGTAGTGGGGGATAACACAGCAAGGAATGGAGGAGTGAAACGAGCACCAGGAGCCCTCACCTGGCTCTTTTTTGTGTTGTGTAAAGTGGCTTTGGTGAAAATCACAGCTGCTTCCCGTTAAAGGCAGAGAGAATGCCTCCCTGAGACAGCTGCCACCATGGAAGGGGGAGGATGCGAGGGGCCACCGGCACAGGGCGAGGAAGTGATTCCAGCAAGGAATTTTTCATTTGAAAAGTTGAAACAAGTCTAGGCTGTGTCTGCTCCATTAGTAATGGAAAGGATTTTTTAATTATTCTTTGTCTGTATTTGCTGTGCCGTTGGATGGGAACATAGTGCCCACAGTGAGCCTCTTACCTGGGCTGTCTAATAAGCCAGAGCTGAATCATGTTCTCCTCCTCCGGACCCGCTGATCTGGGAAACTCTGGTACCCCCCCTTCTCACAGCCATTTCTCCACCTTCTGTGGAAGAAACCCAAGCAGAGCTCTAGAGATAAAGCCTATCAAAGCATGATCTTGCAGTTGTGCTCTGTGCCTCAACAATTCAAGGCAGCTGATGGCAATTAATCACAAAACTTCAACCACAACAAGAATGCGCTGCAGCGTGTTTGCTCATCTCCCTCGCTGTCAACTCTCGACTTCACAAACTCATTAAATAGTCAACCCTACTTAGTGCAGTAATTAAGATTTTTTTTTTCCTTATAGGTGTTTCTTGCTGTAGGAGGAGGCTTTGGAATGGCTTTGCCTGCAGGAGCTCCCAGGAGCTAAGCCAGAGTGCTTCCAACAACAGTACAGTTTTATTCCTGGGATGAGGAAAATGGCAGCAGCTCCTCAGCACCATGTGTGGAATAAGCTTTGTTCAGTTAAATAAGTTACCCTTCTACATCTTAAGGCTACTACACATCCTCTGCCTATTGCAGGTGACAGAAGCCAGCGCTCAATAACAATCTGATGGTAGACAACGAGTTTCTGGCATTTCATTTGGACAAATGTAGGTATTTGCATCCATGAGAGATGCAAACATGTAAGTTCTCCACTGTCATTGGAAAGAATCACACAATAATACAAACTTGACTCAGGCTAGAGGTGAGCCACACGACGACACATTTGTCAAGTTGATCAGAGCATATGGCAGGGAGTTAGTGCCAGTTTTTATGCTAGTTTTGTGCTGATATAGGACCTAAAGTTAGAATGGGCTAGAAAAGCAGTAACTACTGCAGCAGAAAGCTTTCAAGCAAAGGGATAAATCTGAACACGTAGAGTCAATTTGTCCCAGGTTAGTGCTGTTTCTGATGCAATAAGAGGAACTCTAACCTTTTATTTACTGCATTGCCAAACTACCACCTGAAATGCTAATTCTGAAGAAGGAAGCGGAAAGGAATATTATTTTATTGACCCAAAGGAAACCTCTTGCACAATCTAAGAGGCCTGAGGACAGGATCCTTTCCACAGGTTTTGAGCCCCAGAGAAACTCTCTGAATGGCTAAGAGAGTATTGATTTTGTTCAGTGCTGAGCAGCTGCATCCCAAGGAGCCCTTGGGGCGCTGCTGAGGATGATGATGGTGGCGGTTCCCTGAAACTCACCAAAGGCAGAAAGGGCACAGAGTGTTGCAGCATCTACCTATAGCACAGCTACAAGTGTGGAAAACGCTCCTCATCCTCATGCAAGCAGTTGGGAGAGGAAGAAAGGGCCAAGTGTCTTTGTACCAGGTTGTGCAATTCAAGTCGTGCCTCAGGGAGGCCTTAGGAGATTCTTACAGTGCTCATCAATGGAAATTTCTTTAAAAAGAAGTAATTGAAGGCTTTAAAAACTTCCAGTGATCTTTCTAGCAAAAGATTATTCCTCTGTGTGTCCACTGAAAAGAAAATCTTCTCTTTTTCTCCGTACCAGCAAAAAAGTTTCCTTTATTGAATAGAAGGTTTTTCCTTCTTTTCTATTTTCAAATCAAGAAACTCAGCTTCAGTGCCAACTTGTGCTTTGTTTTATGAAGAGAAATTTGGCCATTGGTACTGCTGCCAGCTGTGGTATTACTGTCAATGCCGGAATAGCTGGAGTTTCACTTTAAGCCTCAGAACAAGTGACTGTGGGACAGTCTCTGTTTCCACATTTTTCAAGTAAAATTTTAGCCCTCCTGGTTGCAAAAGAAAACTTGAGACATGACCAAAGAGCACTCTGGAGAATGAAAGGGCTCTCTGTTTTAAAATACCCTTATTTTGTAGCACAATAATGGTCGGGGTAGCCCAAGTTATATATTTATTTTTGCCAGTGTGGTATTTCATTATTAAAGGGAAACCATTTACTGCCCCAGTGGATTTGCAGTTGCAGAGTTATTGGTCTCAGGCTGTATTTATATATTCTTTCTTAGTTCACATTGCTTGGAGAAAAACATTGCCTTTTTATGCACAGTTCTCCTGTGGGGTTCAAATAATCCCCTTCAGATTTAGAAAATGTAAAAATTTTACATATCGTTCAATATTCTTGAAGCACCAGTGCATAAAACAGGAAATAATATGGACCGTGCTGCCTTGTTGTGGGCTACTGGTGGTTCCCAATGTGGATGTGAAGAATAGATGTGTCTAAGCCTTTTCAAAAGGAAAAATAAAAAGATACACAGATACACAGTCTTTGATGATTTACTAAGTGAAGAAACAAACACAGTGACAAATCCGCCAGCCATTCCCATTGATGCTTGTCATCCCTTCCACTGAGGGTTATTTTAACTCTTACACTAGAATGGTAGAAAAAGAGCGTGATAATCTCAAACTCCAGTTGTTCTGTTACATCTGTATTTCAGCAAATATATCTGAAGTGGTATTTATCAGAAACTACCTATGGCTTACCTGTACATTTGGTTATACTCCCAGAAGCAGGGTAAATTTACATTGAAGAAGGCAGTCGATACAGTGTAGAAATACATTGTTTAGGTATGCTTTCTGTTATTGTAAAAATTGTATTTAAAAGTACTCATTTTAGTTTATTACAAATACCAAAGTTTTAATATAAAGTAGAACTCCAAAGAACTTGGATATAGCAGTATAAAACCAAGATATTTTGGTGGCCATGTATAAAAGTTACTCTGAAAATTCATGCTGAGGGATGTTTTAAAATGTGGATATTTTCTTCTGATTTTTTTATGGAAGCATTGGCAGATCTCAGGGAATTGAAACATCAGTGCCCAAATTCTTCCGCACGCAATAATATTAAAAACATGAAAGATCAAGCTCACAAATATATTTAAGTACTTCAAAAAACAAGATAGCCACCTTTTCTTTGTAGCACAGAAGTGCTTAAATGACATTGATTTGATTCAGAGGCAGCGGCTAATGTGAAAAATTCCACTAAATCTAAGTGCCTAGATGCCTTTATGTAGGCACTAAAGACCAAAACGCATTTAGTCTGTATTCAGTACCTTTTACAAAAGATATTTTCAAGGCCAGATCTAATAGAAATACTGCAACTCTAGCTATTAGGCTTCAATATTGTTTATTTGCAACACCAACAGACTTCGTAAAGATATCTGTCACTGCCGAGCATGTTCTTCCTACTCTTTGGAACTCTATTGATGTACTAGAGGGAGGAAATATGTTTGAAGGAACTGGCTCAATGTTTATTCACTGGCAATCGATACAAGTCAGGACCATATTTATAGAAATGTAGTTTCCACTCTGCTACGCTCCCAGATTTCAAAGGATGTTGCATGTTTGAGACGCTCGGCAGGATACACGTCGCTGTCAAAAGAGTGCAGGGAATTAATGCTCCGGAGCTACATCTGTCCATCTCTCTCTTAGTGGATGCTGCCATTGCTGCCGCCAGCAAAACGTGAGATAGAAAGAGGGCTCTGCACTTTAATGACTCGTGTTCCTCTTCCCAAAACTGTATTTCAGTCATGAGCCACAGTTCATTCCACCATCTCATTAGCCTTGTGTATCAATAAAGACAATCTTATTTTTTGTGCTTGTTCCTTATTTCCTAATCCAGTAGGCAATATACTTCAACGGAAGAACACCAGTTTAGCCTATACCTGATGCCCTGGTTCGTTTGCTTCAGGAGTTACTCAGGTCTGGACTAACTACCTGAAAAGCTGTGTATTTGGTTGGTTTTGTTGTCAAGTCACCCTGTGGTTGTCTCTCGACTTTGTGAGCTCCTTGCTTGGAGTTGCAATGTGATACTTAACAGCCAAGGTCCTTCTAAGGACGCTGTTCTAGGTTCATTCTTCTTCTGTTGGTGAATTACTGACATATAGATATTTTGATCTTGCTGGTCAGAGAGAAGCTTAAGCATAACTACAGTGGCAGGGAGAAGAAAGCTAAGGAAGGAAAGGTGCTCTGCCCCAAGTCACACGTCATGCTTGTGTATGGGGAGTCAGGAGAGCTGGAAGAGAGAGACCATAAACAGTCATTCTAGGGATATTAAAAAACATGGGCTTGCAAACTTAGAGCGAGGAACTTCATGTCATGTAAAGACTCATACAGAACGTGTTTATAGGCTTTGCATCCTGTCCTGAGCTAATGAAATGGGAAACAGTGAGTCAGTCTCAGGTTCTCGTGTTGTTTGAAATGCGGGGAATGATTATATGGTTGGCTGTCTTAGAGGAAACAAAACAGAAGTATGTGTTTGAACCATGCCTTGATTTTCCAAACGGCTGAATAAATCCAGCCGCTATCTATCCAGACATATATCTCATCTTTGTTGTGGTAAACTGCAATGAGCTCATGCTTCTTGAGCCTGGTTAAAAAACAGGCAGCAGTATGAGACTGCAGTGGAACTCAGTACTGAAAAGCGAGATGTACTTTCTGTTCCAACCATACTTGTCAGTTTTCCTGGGCAAGATGTTGTTGGATGTTTAAACTTCTGCCGAGCTGAGTTTCCTCTGCACAAGCAGTGGAAAAATGTATCAGGTTTCTCATCAGTCCCATGAGAGGATACTCTGTGCATTGGTCTGTCTAAGCTATAGTTTTTAACAGTGTCAGCTTTGTTTTCAGACCAGTAGTGCCAGAAAATAACATCTTAGAACATTATAAAATATCTGATTATAAAGAGCCTATTGTACCTAAATACAACACAGTATTACTGCTTTCTCAGCATCCAACACTATGGCTACGCTAGTATTCCAGCATCTATTATAAACCTATGTTTCCACTCATAAAATAGTGTCCAGATTCCAGTTGTGTTTCCGTTTGTCCACATTGTGAGATTTGCGGAGCTCAAGCTGCTTCTTAGAGGAGCCTGGGAGCTTCTGAGCTTCAGGACCTGGGGCTGCAAAAAGGGAGAGTTATGGGAGATTTGGCAGCTGTGCAGGATTTCATGTTGGGCAGATAGACGGTGTGCAGGAGCCGCCGGGCCAGCACACTCATTTCCTGCATCTCCTACTCCGTCAAGAAAGCGAGGTAAAGAGACAATTCATAACGATCAGCTTTTTCTGGAACGCGTAACAAGAAGCCAGAATTCACATATTGTGAATCTGAGACTAAGTTGTGCTCCAAGACAACGTCCAGTAGGCATTTTGCTGCACAGAGCTGATCGTAAGACGGCTCTTCTCTCCTTGGCATTTTTCCTTGTGCTTTTATTTTATTTTCTTTTTTATTTTTCCCCAGCTATCTACTATCTCCTCCAATCCAACTTCCAGCATCGATAGGCTTGAACTCTTTGTGGCTTAACCTCCTTATCCAGAACAGCTATTACTGCCGCTCTTCAGTGCCCGGCTTCCCAAGCCTTCATTCCTTTGGCGTATTTCAGCCTTCCTGTTGTCGCTATCAGCCTAAGTCTTGCTGGCAGGCACTTCTTGACACATGCAAAATACAATGCATGTCCGGTCTGATAAGGAAACAACACTGCCAAGAAAAGGGGGTTAAATCTCTTTGCGAAAATATACCCCCAGCGTTTCGGTTTCCTAGCAGACTGTGTATCTGCCCTTTCGCAGATAGCATAAACATTTTCCTGTTCGCTGCATTTGTACTTTCCAATTTATTCAGCAATACAGAAGGAACAAAAACGCTTTCCACAGCGTGCAATAGTTAGGCAGTAAGTAGCCAACTGAAAATGAAAGCAGGTATTTCAGATCATCCTCAGATAGTTGGAAAATGCACACAAATTTTCACATCTACCTTCTTCTGGTAATTTTTTATATTGCTGGACAGTTAGGAATGCACTGATTCACATTAATCTCTGGTTACACTCATCTAATTTTTTCTTCCAGACAGCTGGGATAAGACTAAAACATTTTGAAAGGAAAAAAAGAACCGAAACAACAGACAAAAATGGACTGTGCTGCCATGTACTGCCCTTAGGACTGTTCGGTAGCAATGGAAATGCTTGTAGTAACAAAAAGATGTTCATAAACTACTACATATTATGCCAATCACGTTTTTAAATTAACTTTATGGTATTAGCTATCATATATTTGGTGTTATAAAACTATGCTCTGGGACATTAGTGCCATGGGTGTTTGCAGCAACAATATGATATCTCAATTTAACATTAAGAAATGCTGACTTACTGACATTAAGAAATGCTGAGTCAGACCTATGCAAATAAGTTTGGGGTACCACAAGAAGATGGTCAGACAGAGATTTAAACAATTGCTTTTGTCCTGCACCGCTCCACCAAGAAAAGGACTACATACAACCTACATATTATGCTCAAACAAGTTAAGGAGACATGTTTTCCTTTACAGTTGGATCAAGTTAGGAGACGGTTAATCCCCATGGCTCAGCTGAACAGCAAAAGCCCAGTGAGCTCTAGATGCTGAAGTTAATACTTGGCTTTCATTTTTGTTCACAGGTGGACATCAATTGCTTCTACAGACTTCTACAGTTATTTTTGCCTCTCGAGGGATAGGAAAAGAAGGGAGTAACAATGACGAGGCTGGGACAATGCAGCCCACGCATCTACCATTTCAGGCTGAGAACCCTAATGGCATTCACGAAGGAAGTACGCACTCAATAAAACTACAGCATATTGTTTTCATCTGACTTTCTACTATATTAATAGTTTGGCTGAAGACGGGAGTATCACCATCACGAGGAACATGTAAAAACAAGTTAGATATCTGACAGATATAATGCACCATAGTTTGTGGCAGAGACCCAACTCCCACTTTTATAGGGCCCTTGCTATTCCTAGAGTCTATGAGGTAGAATTTCAGTTGGGAAAATTTATAATTAATCAATTTGTTAATCCACCGGTTATCTAACTTTTGTCATCACCCACAGATTTGGAGGCCCATTTTCAGCCTGCATGTGCAAACCAGCTGGGGAACCTGGGGGTTCGTCCATTAGAGTAACAAGATGAAATGTCAGGTCCATCAAGGGCTGTCTGAGGTGGGAATCCTCATACACAGACTATCAAATCCATACAAAACATGGCTAGAAATAGCCAAAACCTGTCAAGTGGCATGTTGTATCATCACATTTACTGAAGTAGATGCAACGATAGCACAAAACTCTTTTGCAGGGGTATTACTGTACTGACAGAAAGATCAATTTTGCAGAATAGCTTCATCCACATTAGGAGAAATGTAAAGTGTCGACAATTTTTCAAGTAACTGAAGATTTTTATTTAATTGACATAGCTCTTTTCTATCATCTTCATGGCACAGCAGAGCTTTACAAGAAGAGACCGTTTCAACATAGCTTATAGCTGCTGCAAATCACTATATAACCTGATGCTTGGATCTGCTCTACAACTGAGACCGGATCAGCTCAGTACTTGAAAGAAAAGAGCAGCAGAAAGTGCACCTGTGTTTCAGGAATTAATATCTGGACGTTAGTACTGCTCCAGCAGAATACCGAAGAACAAGGGGCAAGAGGATCAATATCTCACTGACAACCCACAGCCAGCCCCTGCTCTGTGGTCTCCACACTTTGATCATAGAATCATTTCAGTTGGAAGAGACCCTCAGGATCATTGAGTCCAACCATAACCCAACCCAACTCCAGCACTAACCCATGTCCCTAAGAACCTCGTCTAAACACCTTTTAAACCCCTCCAGGGATGGTGACTCCACCACTGCCCTGGGCAGCCTGTTCCAATGCCTGACAACCCTTTTCATGAAGAACTTTTTCCTAATATCTGGAGCAATCACTCCTTGCTTTCAGAAGCAGGGGAAGGAGAGCTCCTGCCCTTCAATCCCTTGGTAGTATTACTGGCATTACAAAGACTTTCATTTCCCTGGGATCCTGTTGTTTGGCTGGGAGGTGCCGGGGTGAGTCACTGAGCCACCCACCGCAAAACAACAGGAAGAGTCACAAAATCCTTCAAGTAAAACAATGACTGGGAGGTGTCTTCATCCAGGCTAGACAGCATTTGAAATGGCTTTGGAAATATGCTTCTTTCAGGCTAAATTATTGGTGTATTCCCTCTTCTACAATGGATTTTTTCCCCACAAAATCTTTCGAAGCGTAGCACTGATGGAATACTATTTATCAAACTACTTGCTGAGTTCTTCAGCATTTTGTTGAAAGATTTATTTGATAAAGAATTTTTTCAACATTTGATAATCTTCAAGTTGGTAATATATATCCTTTCAGTACATGTTTTGGAGAGTAAAGAGCAATATTTGCTGAGGAATTTAACTCAAAATAATGCTTTCTGGTGTTCCGCCAGACCAGATCTGCACTCAAGCCAGACCAGATCTGCTCTCCAGCCAAAGTTACAGGGCAGATTCTTCCAACCCTTCCAGACCAGTCTTACTGTGCTCCCAGGGAAGTCAATTAAAAAACCCAAACCCAACCTTTCACCAATTTCAGCGAGCAGTGTTAGGGCTGATCACTTTAGAAAATCCTGCTCACATCTGTTCTACAATTATTGTATTGACAGGTTAACAAATGAGTGTGTAATGATCATTCCTGTTAAATTCAGCTGGACATCTTAACATACAAAGTTATACATGTGATATATGTGAGTGTTCATAGAATCAGGCCCTGGAGACAGAACTGTGGCATGCGAGTAGAAGTCCTGCATTTCTATTTTCTACAAATCTCCTGCATCCTACTTCACCTTCATATTGCATGCCCATACACATTAGTGCGCTGGCTTCACTCAGAGTGGGAACTACATGGGACAGGTATTGTCTTTATTTCCACTGGGCATTAGCCCAATTTATGGGACAGGATGGAATCTGCAAGTTGGAAACAACACCACCAACAACAGGAATTTTCCATCACATCAGATCTAGGACTGAGTTAGTTGTGCACTCACTGAACCATTGGTCTGTGACATTCACTGTGCATGAAAACCGGTGAGTTTAGGTAGTACACAGTAGCAGGGCACGGAACAAGAAGCACAGGGCAGGTTTACTTTAAAAGGTAGGACAGACGTGATCTCCATGTCAACAAAAGCTCCACATACCGTCCTTCTGCACCTCAGCTGCTCCTTGTACAGGAATCAGCCATCACTCTTAACTACACAACCTTGGTGATGTGACTGACCAATACCTGGATGCCCAACTGTTAGAGGAACAAGAGTACCCCATTGCATATAGACACATCATGGTAACTAAGAGAGAAGACGCTTGGACAAATGTGGCCGGTTCTCCCTGGTTTGTTCACCTCCCGTAGCACCATGGAGCTAAAGACTCAGCTGAATGCTTCTTTTTGTCTTGCATTCAGTACCGTGAGACTTTCGACATTTTGTTTCCCAGTTCTCAACAGTTTTGAGATGCCTTCCATTTCCCTGTAATAAGCGTTACTTCTGTTTGGTTATTTTTTTCACCCTCTGCTGCATCTTCATTCACTCAAATTTCACTTCTCCCCTTTGTACCTGCATTGGTAACATTTTTCGTTATTTATGCAACAGGCAATGTAGTATATACTCAGCTGGAGTGGGTTCTGGCCATATGGCTACCTGGCAAATCTACACAACTAAGGTCTCACTAGCCAAATTATTTTCTTGGAGACCATAAAAACAAGATAAATAATTGTCCAGGAGAGAAAAATGAAGATAGTGCTCAAACTTCTGTAGCTGGTTGATATTCCTTCTTAAGTTACTATGGAAAACTACTTAAGATGTGGAAAAGCTAGGGCTATTTTACTACTAAAATCCTCCTTCAATTTGATGCAGCTATCGCCTTTCGCCAAACGCATTTCCTTGGTCAGGAAAAGCAGGGAAAGCTGCTGGCAGCCTTCAGTCAATACATCTGAACTCCTGTGAAGTTTGATGATGAGCTTTGGGATGGGTGAGGGCAAACATTTCGCAAACACAAGACATCAAGAGAACCTGGGAGTCCCGGACTTGCATTTAAAAAAAAAAAAATTCACAAAAATAACAATATATAAATTGGAAATGTGCTAAAACTCACCGTCAGCATGCTTCAAAAGTGAGTGTCTAATGTTAGGCTCCTAAATCCTTTTTAGCCACCAAGATTAGTAGCTTGATTTTTGCTACTGGTAATCACCCAGCAGGTTCTGGGAAAGTAGCTTATTTAGGCACCTAAATGTGGGGTTTAGGAGCCTAATTTAGTCTCTTAAGTCTGAAATCTTGGCTGCGCATTCTCAGCCAAATAAGAGCACGAGTATTTCCAGTGACTATTCGAGTTTTACTTCCAGGTTAAACACTAAATCAGGAGGGCTCTAATTTTCTATTTCCATTTTAGCTGCAACCCCCAATCTCCCCATTGCCGTAGTTATTCTGTGGGTGGAGCGGAGGAAGGGGAGCAGAGCCTATGGCAGGGCCCCAAGCACCAAAAGCAACCCCAGTCTCGTTTCCTTTCCTCCCTCCAGCTGCTCGTGAAGTTTTCTCAGGTCTCTCCGCATTTCCCCCAGTTGTTTCCTTCCTTCCCTCTCGTTATCTATGTGAAAGCCACTTGTGGCCTGTCTGTCCAGCCTTCAGAGCTCTCACACACATTTCGGTGGCACCATTCCCACCTCCTGCAAGACACAGGACCCCTGAGGCCCCAGGGATCTCAGACACCCCAGCAGCCAAAACCTTTTGCTGCTGAAGAAATGGGTTTGTCTCTGCTATGTAACTGGTAACAGGATGCCCTATGGGGAATTGGGAGGTTAAAAAAAAATAAGCTATTTTAATTGGCTAGTTTTAAAAAGGTTCTGTTTTCCTTGTCAAGACCCTCTGGAACACAGAAAGCAGAACTCCAGGGTAAGGCTACACTTGAAACCAAAACCTAGGCTAAATCTTAAGCAGAAGCCAAAGCCAAACCAGAAGCCCAAATCAAAACCATATGTGTAACTCTATTCCTAGAAAGTCCTCTTTTCAAATAAAAACGTAATTATGCTCCTATTTTCTGAAGCCACGCCTATACATAAAAGCTGTAACCATTTTACTAACCCCTTTTAGAAGCTGATTTTTATTTTAATTAGGACAGCCTTTTAATGTCCTTTTAGGTTATTCTCAGCACACCTTGCACTGATTTGTCTAAAATCATTCATTACAGACCAGGGCAGCTTTTGTCCCTGGAGTCCTTGGAGTGAGCATATTATATATTTTTCTGTCCAGATACTTTTTAGGGACTACATCTGAATAATTTTACAAGGAGAAAGAATCTTCCTGAATTCCTTAATTGAATTTAGTGTAATACTTGTATTTCTAAAGGAATTAATGTAAGTAAGTCACCCTCTGCAGGATTGCAACGTGGCTTGTAGGATAATAGTGTCGACTGGTCATAGAGAGGTAGGGAATTAATCCAAAGGGGCACTAAAAATAGCATGAAGAAGTTTTCCTGAGACTGTAGCCACCCTACTCAATAAAAAGAGCAAGGTGGCAAACGTGTTTGCAGACAGGTCTTAGAAAGATTACAAAACAAAGATTAAAAGGCAACTGGTGTGAGCTTAAACCTTTAAATATCCCTTAGATAAAAGGAGAAGAGGTTTTCACAGGAGACTGGAGCTCCTGCTTTGCAGAATGGCTTTGGGTTTATTTCCTAGAACTGCTGACCCTCTGAAATCCCCTGCAGTAGAACTAGCAGGGTGATGAAGAAAGTAAGATGAGGATGACAGTGTGAGACAACATAGATCGATGAACGCATGCAGTGTGCTGTTGAAGATGTCTTTTCAAGACCTCACCCATACACAGTTGATCCACAGGTTTTAGTGCACTTGTGTGCCCAAATACAAAGCTAAGAAACTATGGAGATCAATTTTCAAGGGCTTCCCCTTGGAGCATTGCCATGCATGCAAGACTCACGTAATAGATTCAGGGATGGCCGTGTCCTGGCTTTAGTTTCACCATCATTGCAAAATTAGTAAAGTGATAAGAACTACTTAGTGGAAGATAACTGCAGTAGCTGAAATGCAAGATGAGCTTGTTCTTCACTTTGATGGAGATTAAAGAGCAGCTTATTACTCCAGCAAAGGAAGCTATACGAGCAAACATTATTACAACTGTCAAAACACCCCACCTAGGGTTTCCCTAAAGCAAAGCCCCATAGTAATGAGTAGAGCTTTATTTGTGTTTTCAGTCCTTTCGTTAGTCAGAGGCTTAACAAAACCTCTCAAAAGAAAGCAGGAAGGGCTGTGCACTGATTCTTGGTGATTCATTGATTTCCTTCCTTCCATTCCCAGCTAGAGCTTGACTGGACGCGTCTGCACAATAGCGTGCGCAGCGCTGCAGTCAAGTAGTGCCCAGCACCAGACAGAGCCACCAGCCTGCCACCTGCCTCCCGTGGGAGAGCAGTGACAACACCAGCGCCGTCCTCCACAGACATCACCAGGGCCTCCTGAAGAACCGTAGGGCTCTCTCAGCAATACCTCTCCTTTTAAGCGGCACTCTGCATTCCCTCCAATGAACCCTGCAGCAGACAAGTGTGACACAACCGGGTGGTCACCACCTTTGCCTTGCTTTCATTGCCTGACAGACCTCCCTGTTCCGTGTCCCTGAGGAGCAATGTGATGGATCGTCAGCTCAGATTGCTTGCTACAAAAGTTGTAAAATAGGAAAAATGTAGGTTTTGAATACATCTGAAGGTGTTCTCTTCTTTGAGCTCTCATACAGGATTTCTCTGAGGCATCTCTTAGCTGTACTAGTTCAGATAAACTCAGTAAAACCCTCCCACCGAGCCCTGGCTTCCAAAGAGCTTTCCCCTATTCCAGTTAGATCAGTTACCTGTCAGGGTGTTACCACATGAAAGTCCATCTTCCCAGCAGCTCCTGAGTCCTGATTTATCCTTTAAAAGAAAAATCAGTCTAGAAGAACTCAAATGTGGATGTGGCTTAAATGAGCTTGTAATGTTTGCAAGGATATAAATGAAACAGCATCCCAAAGTGTCCTTGAGAAGTCCTGCAATAAGTTGATTTCTCTGGCTGTACCCCACTGCCCCAATTTTAAGAAAAAATGGAAAAAAATAAAGCAAAGTTATGTTCACAACACATTTCATGGCCATGAAACACACCAGGATCCTCACATCCCACTTGAAGGGCTGCCTGATAGTCCAGCTATATGGAAGGAATTGAATTGCATTTTGACCTCTACCTTTGGAAGCCCTGGATTATTTATGGGATAATTTTAACAAACAAAATCAAGAACTGTTCAAGCTGGCTGGAATAAATATTTCAAGCTTCTTGTGCGCTAAGCTCTAACTACCAATGTGTTTTTATTAATGGTCAGAGTAGTACGAGTAAATAGATGTATCACTGCAGTCAGACATAGAAAAATCATAGAAATGGTGACCTTCTATAAAATTTTTGTCTGAAGTAGTTGACATTGGGGAAGGACTCCCACTGGACTGGTGACTGTAAGCGGGCTTTGATTTAGATTAGACTCTCTCTATACAACAGTTCCCTGACCTGCCAGTGTGGAAATCCTATTGACTTGAGAAGGAGCAGGGATAAATCCCTGCTGAAAATGCCACCCTTAGTCTTCTTTTGATCTTCAAACAACCCATGTAAGCTCAGTGAGACTATTTCAAAAGAAATTTTAAACATATAAATAATAAAAGCAGCTCCACAGTTTCATTGAATTGCTTTTTCAACTCGTTGTTCCTTTTATATCTTGGCCCTTCTCTTTCAGCAGTTTTTTACACAAAATAAACAGGCTAAACATCATTCCTGTGTTACAAAATGAGTTGCGTAATTCCTCACTGTATAAATCCAACTGGAATTTTCTCAATAGGGTGGTAAGGGGCAAAACCTGGCCCCTAATGGCTGTAACACTTGCTTTGTTAAGAGCCACGGCAAAACAGCTACTGAGTTCAATGGAAGGCAGAGCTGCCCTTCGGATCCTACAGCCTTTATTTGCATTGCTAGAGTGATCCAACTGCTCCATTCCGTTTTCCCTCTTTTGAACAGGATCCCATCATCTGTTCTTGTCCAAACTTTTCCCTGCATCCAAAGTTCCGTATATTCAATTTCAGAGTCTTATCGCCTCGTTTGCAGTGGCACAATGCCACCCAATCTCCTAAAAGGACATGGCTCAGCACTCCGTAAAATCAGTAAAACCATTTCCATTGAGACATCAACAATGTGAACCAAACACAGATCCAAAATTGTGAGCCTTCCTCCATGGCTCCACTGCTCTTTAGCCTTCAATTCCTGCCTCCTCTCAGGAATTCTCTCAGTATTTTCTTCGAAAGCTTTTGAAACAAATCTGATGAAATTATTTTTCTCTCTGCAGCTCTTCAAGGCTCTTTAGACAGAGCGACCAAACGGAATGAAAATAAAAACACTTGGCATAATGTTCTGTAAACAGAGGTTTCAGGAGTGTTGTTGTGAATAAGATAGGAACTGCTAAGCCAGGATAGGCGAGTGGTAGCTCTGCTTCTGTGTAGTTCTGTGGACTGTGGATCACACCTAAGTGTCAAGCACTATTTCCACATATTCTCTTCCAAATCACTAGCGGAGATACTGGAACTAGCTATGCAAAAGTGTTTTTTTTCATGATGTGAAAGCGAAGGGTCGCTATATCCCTGGGCCAAACAGAAGGGCAGGACACGAGGAAGAACCACAAACCCATGGGTTTTACACAACTGTCACAGGAGCCAATGCTGAGCTTCACAGCTGACTTTATAGGTCCAGCAGAGCAGCAAGGATTAAAACACCACCACCAAAGTTCTTGAAGGGAACATACAGACCCAGCTGCATCCTGTAAATCTGTGTGTCTTCGTGTTTTGCAGCTCTTTGCTCCTGGGAAGGAATGCCTTTGCTCCATTCTTGTTTCAGACTGACACAACTTGAATCAAATTACTTAGTAAAATATCTGTCTGCTCCAATTCCATCACTTAGGTATTTTGTAGAGAGGAGAAAATTGGCTACTTGTTCTTCTAAACACAGTGAGGAACTCCTCACTTACTGAAGTTGGCTGCTTGATATCACCCCCTAAAAAATGGTTGAAGGTATCAGTAGCAACACTGTCTATCCCTACAGGTGGAAGTCCTGAATCACACTTCAGTTCTCACTCATTTCCAAATCCCACTGACTGCCCGGACTGCAAGTGGCTCAGGATGTGCCACCACATGTATAAGGGACGTGCATCATTATTGTGTTAATCTATATGTTAACATATTTTTAAGTAAACTAATGTTTCAGAATAAAATACTGTCATTTTTTGGTTTCAAAGGCGATTTTTTAGTTAAAATGGTGGTTAGCTTCATTCTTTCCTTTTTCTTTTCTTGTTGCAACCCTTCCATTCCAAAATCAGAGATGCCAAACTTTGTCCTGAAGGAATTTTCCTAGCAGAATTGCGTCCCACATACTAATAGTATCAGCATCGTCCAAACTGGATAATTGGCAATCTCAAAAGAACTGATGGGATCTGTTGCCTATATATTACTAGCTCAGGGCAATGTAATGGCCAGCACTAATTGATTATCTTTCTTTCCAGTCATAGACGTATAAATCATAGTTAATAATTCTCTCAAGTAATTTCTAAGATAGTGTCTATAGTAAGTATGCTGCCACAAGTAATGCCTTTGATATGCTGTCTTCCTAGGACAGACAGAAAAACATCATTCTTCATCCTGCCATTAAACACAGATTGGAGACTTAAACATGTTAAATCAAAGATCACACTACAGTGCTACATGATGTATGGAAGAAGGGACTGCATACACATGAGTTCCATTAGAAAAAAGCAGACACTATTAAGATGTAATGATCAAAATGCAGCCTCCCTGGCTCCCACTGCACTCAACTATACAACAAAAGTAAAGAGCTACTCTCACAAAGCTCGGTGTAGAAAGTGTGGCGTAACTGAGTTGTGGAGTTGCAGGACTTTTAAAGCTGGTTAACTGGACATTTAAAATGTACTAAATATCTATTGAAATACAGGCCATAATAACCCCTGGAGGAGAAGGTCTTAATAGCTTTACTTATTTATGTATATGTGTATATATATGTATTAAATACATCATAGAAGCATTGCTAGCTGAACATGTTAAATAAGAATAGGAGGAAAACTACTTCTTACAGAAACATAGATGACTACATGAAAGCATGGGTGAGCGCAAGCTGTAAATGTGCAGCAGATTATTTTGCACAAAGATTTAAAAAAATAAGAGGTCAAAGCTTTTTATTTAAAGAATGTTCTGCAACATCCCCAAACAGGATATAGACAACATAGCAGCCACAATGAAATTCTCTATCTCCTCAACTAAACAAATTACGTTAGGTAACAATTGTAAGAGACCGATAGAAACTGAAATAACATTCCAGAACTTTTAGGCTGGTTGATCTGCACTGGGTGCACATCACAGTAGGAAAAGCAAGCAAATCTGGCACCAACCCAGTTTCCTTCTCTCAGAGCTGGCTGGTAGTAGCTGGAATGATTCTGACATTATTCTGCACCAGAGCGGCAGAGAAGAACCATCTGGAGATACAAAAAGCCTCTTCACCAGATGCCAACACGGGACTCCTTGTCTGTTACCACCAGGGCTGGGTCTGTTTGGACCAACAAACCAAACGTATCCCACAGCATCCATGTGGGTGTAATCGTTACTCTGCATACAATCATTATGTTTCTCTATCCTAACCTCCTTCTGTATTTAAATGGAAGTGTTCATGACAAGTGAGGCAGGTGGACCAAAGCCTGAGCAAATCCAGAATACGTAGTCTCAGATTAGACATATGTCCAGCAGAACTGTTATTTGTATAACTACAGAAGTGTGTGACTTTCCACAACCTTTTTATTGTTTTCTTTCTCATTCTTTAATGAGTCAAAGCTGGTGGGAATTTCTCCCAGGGATAGAACTGAGCGGAGTGCTAAGTAAGTTAAACATCTCTTTGTTTCAGGTAGTGATCATTTTAAGAGATAATTTATATCAAATGTATATTAAATTTTTATAAATAATGTACTGCACTGCATATACACACACACACATATGTATGTAAAAATCGCAAGCTGTTCCATCACAGTTCATCAGGAGGAGAGCCAGGGAGACAGCCATTACTACTGCGTAAAGGAATGTGCGGGCTGCAACATCAGTCCCTGAAAATCGGCGCCTTTCATAAAAATTCAGATGATTTATCACCAAAAAAATGACACTGGGGATTTTCAGGTGCTCTGCCCTGGCTTGCCTCAAATTGGTGGAACCAGAGCTAAAATAATGCTGAAAATCATCTCTCATTCGGGTCAATCACACCGAGTTGGTTGCTAAATTGCATCACACTTCCAAACGAGTAATGAAGTCTCTGGAAGGGGTTTCTGCTGCAGAGGGGAAGAGTCTCTGCCGATTGATTTCACAAGGGGTGTGATCAGGCTCTAAGTTCAATGACGAGAAAAGTGGCCTTGTGTACTATTGAAACTCTTTTTTGCTTCCAGACATCAGGGTATGGAGGTTTGGATGAGTGAATAGGTGGACCATAAACAATGATCTCTGCTTCCACATTTACTCAGGAATGCTATACTTGGCAGTGCATGTTTCCAGTAGCGGAAAGCTCCCTTCCTGATGTCAATATAATATTTGGCAGTTAATACATAGTCCCTGAAGGAAACCATGGCACAGCTTGAACACAGTGTGCAAGGGTCTACGATGCTCAGATACACTGGCTAAGCTCTTATTTTTCAACAAAACTTACACCAAAATGTGCAATAGAAAAGAGAGAAGGTTCAGGCACACAAGCCAAGCAGGCTGTGGGCTGCTATTCCAAAAACACTGACAGCAACTATTGGAATATTTTCTTCGCATACGAATGAATTGCAATAATCCCTGAATGAAGGCAGGCTTGTGAAATAAATATTTTCCTTGTATAACATTGCCCCGTGGATTAAAAAGCAAATTAAGTATGAGCCTGTGCCTACATTATCTAAAGCTCCAGGACTGCAGGAGCCACTGTCTTGTACAGCATAACATGCGCACCGCATCATTAATAAGTGTATAGGCCATTATACTCTGCTCCCCTTTCAAGCATTGGAACAGGCTGCCCAGGGAAGCGGTTGAGTCACCAGCCCTGAAGATATTTGAAAGACGTGTAGATATGGCACTTAGGGACATGGTTTAGCAGTGGACTTGGCAGTGTTACGTTATCATTTGGACTTAATGATCTTAAAGATCTTTTTCAACCTAAATGATTTTTTAGGTCTATACACAAAAGAGAAGAAGGATTTAAGCCACAAAAACATCTCCCTGTTATACCAAAAATGCATGCAGTTTCCTTGGGAAAAATCATGACTCCTAATTTGTTTTTGAAGGAAGTAATCTTTTTTCTTGGCAGATCTGATAAAAACTGCAGCCCATGATTGTCTAATCTGAAGGTCATGTCACACTCAAATAACTAACCTATCTACACGGTGGATGGAAAATCTGCTGTCACCACTCATCATGACAACTGTCGGCAAAATAAAAGCAATGCCACCGCCTGCCTTCCTGGTACATCCCAAACTGTCTGGATGGTAAAAATAATTCCTAAGAACAAACAAACAAGAAGCTGCAATATGTGGATATGCCAGTAAACTTTCAGACAGGAGAGAAACAGAGGTCGAGAGGAAAAGGAACTCAAGTAATAATCGTACCTGTGCAACTACAGGAATTTAGCCATGGTCTGTTTAGAGAAGCAAGATGGGAAGGTGGTGTAGCTCTGAGGAGCCAACGTTCCATGCTGTGAGCAGATGTGCTAGCAACACCTGCTCTTCCATGGGTTTGGGTTGCTGCCCTCTCTCCCTTTCCACCTGCCATGCTCTTCCCCAACCCATGCAACGCTTTCCCCTACTCCAAAACCTCCACATGTGCCCCCGCCATGCCTGACCCCTCTTACCAGAACAACCTTCTACCTGGACACCTCTTATCAACTCAGCTCCAAAGTGCGTGTGCGGACCAGGCAATGGAGAAGCCAAAGCGCATGGTCGGCAGTGCCGATTTCCTTCACGAGGGACGTGACTCGGAGCGTCTCTGTCCTCTCTCCAGCACCAGTTTTCATTTAATTCTTCAGGGCTTTATGTCTTGGAGGTCTTTGCTCTCGCTGCCAGGTGTTGGTGAAGTTACCTGATGAACCCGGGAGCTGCTGGGTGCAGAGGGATGAGATACAATCCTCAGGGAGGATGGCAGAAGCTCTCCTGAGTAGAGTTACAGGTTTTGTAGCCCTGGGTGGAAACCCTGCCAGTGCTTCAGACAGTGGCTCCAGGCTCTCCTTGTGAAACAGAACCATGCAATAACTACAGGTTATATATAAAAATACCAGTGATGTTCATAGAATCATTTCAGTTGGAAGAGACCCTCAGGATCATCGAGTCCAACCATAACCTAACCAAACTCCAGCACTAACCCATGTCCCTAAGAAACTCGTCTAAATGCCTTTTAAACCCCTCCAGGGATGGTGACTCCACCACTGCCCTGGGCAGCCTGTTCCAATGCCTGACAACCCTTTCCATTAAGAATTTTTTCCTAATATCCAATCTAAACCTCCCCTGGCACAACTTGAGGCCATTTCCTCTTGTCCCACCACTTGTCACTTGGGAGCAGAGCCCAACCCCTCCATGCTCCAAGCTCCTTCCAGGCAGTTGCAGACAGCGATCAGGTCTCCCCTCAGCTCCTGTTCTCAGGCTGAACAGACCCAGCTCCCTCAGCCGCTCCTCATCACACTTGTGCTCCAGCCCCTCACCAGCTCCATTCCCTCCTCTGCACTCTCTCCAGCACCTCAATGTCCTTCTTGTGATGAGGGGCCCAAATCTGACCCCAGGATTCAAGGTGCAGCCTCACCAGTGCCCAGTACAGAGGTACAATTGCTTCTCCAGTCCTGCTGGCCACACTGTTCCTGATACAAGCCAGGATGCTGGTGGCCTAGTCCAGATCCCTGCTGAAGCATACCTTAACAAATCCCATGTTGAAGCTGTAAATAACCAGGTGTGCCCAGGCCCCGCTTTCCATGGGGTGCTTCAGGCAATGAAACACAATAACTATCAAATTGTACGGTGCTGCTCCAAAAAGAAGAAAAGGCATTTGTTCCCGCACAGCAGCTTGCAGGGGTGAAGTGCTGGCGGGTGGGAGATCCCTGCTACTTCCCCAGCCCACAGCAGATGGCACCAACATTTAGTTAAGATTACAGCCAGTTTCTAACTGCTCACCATGGGCAGGAGGTACTGGCAGCTATAAACTGAATGGTGAATGTACCATAAAAAATATAAAGTACATTCCTTGTCAATTCCTGAAGAAACGCTGTGGTTTTTATGCTCCGTGCTGCCTTTCCCCTTGCAATGTACAGCGAGCCAAAACCAGCAGCTAGTTTGTAGCTACCAAACTGATTTTAGGCTTCATTTTCTGTTAATCTATTGCTTCCTCTTGCTGAATGAGTGGTCCTTACCTTAATTTGCTAGAGAAGGAAGACGACTTGACTCACTCAAATCTTATCAGAGCAAACCCAAGCAGTATAATGGTAAATTAAATCACCTGTGCTAATTAAACTATTTGAAAAAAATTAGGGAAATTGAAAGCAAGTGAGAAAGAGAAAACTACTGTCGAGCTGCTCTGCTGAAGTGAGCACCTGAAGTCATAGATGTGCCTTCCTCCTCTGAGCTTTTGCTGGGTTAAACACAGTATTTCCCCGGGTATTTTGCTGTTGCACAGGCAAACCTGGCAAGGAAATGTCAAACGAGAAAGAAAAACTTCTCGTGGTTACCGTTTATGTGAACAGCGAGTGTTTGCCACACCGCTGCAGCAGCACCATGGGTTTTGTGCAACAGCTCAGTAAGCGCTGTGTCCAGCACTGGGCTTGGAAGCATGCTAGAAAGCCAATTTTCTTTGTATTAACAGCGAAGTCTGTGGTTGAATTAAAAAGAGAAAGAAAGATAGAAAACATAGAAAACACCCTTCTGTCAGGCTGCTCCTGGAGCTGAGGAACCTGAACCAGGACGCACAGGCAGGGACATAGGGAGGGAAGGAGTGGAGATGCTTCCCCCCCAGTGAGGACACAAGTGGCTTTGTCTCAGCTCAAAGCTGCTGGTGTCCCCCAGGCCATTTTGTTTTTCATCAAGCCTTGTGTACATGGTATCAAAGAGCAGTGGTTTACATTTAAGCGGTATCTTTAAACACAAAGAGCTCCACATGTCTTTACAGTCTTTGTATCTAAATTACGCCGCCTCCTGCTGAAATTCAAACAGATATATTTGATATGCAAAACAGCTGTAGTCTAATTAAAAGCACTGCAGCTAGATTGCTCTGCATGCCACCCTGGTATCCAAAGATTATTTCTTCGTGTACATTTTATGAGTTAAACAGTGCTTGTATGGGAGGATAACTGCATCATCAGGACACAAATGTAAGACAGAAAGAGAGATCATAATCTAATAATAATAGTAAATATTACAGTCTTCATGAATTTATAATTGTAGTGTCCCTTCTGGATTGAGACCATAACAGTGCTATCACAGGCATGTCCCATTAAGAATTCAAGACACTCTGGTAAGGAAGACCACATTTTGTCTTTTCTGAAAGGAGTGAGAAGTCATTTTGCACAGAACCATCCAGAACAGGAACAACTGTCAAAGGTTTGCTGTGCTCAGTGCACAAATCTCTCCATTGCTCATGGTAGCAGATCACCAGGTATAAGATAGCATGAAAACACAGAGAACTGAGGAAGTGATTTAAATGTAGTGTTTCAGAATAAAACACTGTTGGAAATACTTTTGGTTCTAGGAAAAGTGGAAAAAAAACCCAACAAACAGAAAACACCAAGACAACTGCTGCAGAACTAATGAAGTTTTCCTAGTCCTATTCATATGTCGCTTGTTTGTAGCAAGTTAAATGGTACTTCCCAAGGACACATCTGTAGCTAAAGAGATACTCCTGGTAGAAGAAGAAAGGTATAACTCATTAATGCATTTGGTCCTCCTTAAAGTAAAGATTTGCTTGCAAAGTTGTGTCACGGGCACTAATACCTGAATTCATAGGAATTTTTTTTTTGTTAGTGTATTACTTCTATTACTGGCAGCTTGATTGCTTCAATGAAAAACAAGTGAAATCACATTTAGAATGCTTGAAATATTTGAAGTATAATGCAACAAAACTCCAATCACTTGCAGTTGACGATGCTAACACTAACTAGCAGCCACCAGTAAGTCTCCAAATGAGTGATAAACAAGAATGAATATTTGAGCCCAGCTAATTCTCAGTTCATAGCTGTTGATATGTTTAGTTGGTCACAGATAAGTAATCTTTTGATCATGGATGTAACAAAATCTTTTAAATATTTTTCCTTACTTCTCAGGCAAATTTTGGAACTACATTTGACATCCCATTCCATCTACTTGGAATACATGTTCCCACGACCTGGTTAACACTGCATCCTTCTCTTGGAAGATCTTCATCATGGTCCTGCTATTATAATTTACTCTTTACATTAAATAAAGATTGTCCAACAACAGTTTCTAAGTAATGCAGAATGCAGAAGAGGGAACAATAAAGAAACATTCTAATGACTGGACACAACCAGTATTTCTTTCAAAATGTGCCTTAAGAATTTTATAGTGTGGCTTTGAAAAACAAAACAGGCTGGTTTCATACATGCATAGAGGTAATTGCAATGAAGAATTAATGACTAATTACTTCTTCATAAATAAAATCTTGCTTTGAAAAAACTCCCACATCATAGTGAAGCAGGAAGACTAGAAAGGATTTTTCTTTCAATGCAATTAACTCTCACTGTCTGATTAAGGAAAACAAAGTTACCTTAATAGAGATAGTTCTCTCCACCCTGAAAAACAATCAGTACACTGTAATACTTTTTAAGAGCTCAGTATCGTTTGTGTGAAGACGAACATAGACTGCGTATGTGCTCATACTTGAATCAGGTAATGGTCTGGTATTCCACAATTTACAGACAACTATAAACTCATTTCTGTTTCTGGACTTTTCCCATTTTATACACTTTAAGCAATCTTTTACTTATGCCAACATACCTGGAAAGATCACAGAAATCTTCTAAACATTGATTCTTTGACAGCAGAGTGGAAAACAGGAGTCAGCTCCAACCATTTCTGTCAAGAGCACTATAAAGTGACTTCAGTGAACAGAGGTATTTGAAATATATTTGAAGTAACAACACTTATGGGTGAGCCAAGGAGGGAGGGAAACAGAAGCCAAGGAGACAAGGCTGTAACCCAAGGCAGACTTCATTAATACATCGAAAGGGCAGTGTCAGGAATGTAGAAGAAACTAAAGCAGCCTGAAGTGACTCTGTATCGAGCTTTGAGAAGCTCAGTGGAGCAGCCCAGTGCTATCATGGGGCAAAGACATAAGAATACTATATTAAAGTACCAAAAAATACCTAATTTGGTGTGGATAGAAAGATAACTGTGGTTACTCCTTGTAAACGCAGGATCACAGAAGAAATAGCGTTTTGCATATAGCCAGGATTTTCCCCTGTTTGCAGCTTCTGTGAAAAAGCTTTTTCCACTTTAACTCGCCAGTGCGTGAGCTAAATAAATATGTGGGCAATGGCAGTCCCTATCCTACAGGGAGCACGCTGGAAAATACGTTTGTTCAAAAAACACTCAGTGGAACAAAAAATACATTTAACTCACAGTTAAGGGGCCGCAGAGTTCAGCCACATTTGACCAACTTACTGCACGCTGATTCAAGCCTGCCAAAGACAATTTGTTGAAGTTCAGTAAACACCTGACACACGACAGCGACGCAGAGCCACTGCTATACGTGAGCATCTTCCAGATTAACTCTTTGATAAGCAGAAATTTTCTATTGTGGATGCACCCCAATCACAAACTCTTCCACAATACTTCTTAGACATCACACCTGGTGCTCTAAGCTCCGTTTAAGCTAATGGAGCTTTGAAAGTCCTTTCTCAGCTTTGGCTGATGCCCAGAAGCCGTGGAGAGCCGGAGTCTGGAGCGCTGCCCTTCACAACACCGGGAACGCCGAAGCTGAGCGATGGTGTGGGTACAGCTCTCAGGAGCAGCTGCAGGCTGCTGGTCTACGGTAGAAAATGGGGACTTTACAACTACCTCCCTTTTCCTAGAAGAAGTGGCCAGCGTCACAAAGATGGCAGAGGCCGGTGAGTCCGGAATTGTTATTCTTGTGCCCAGCTTAGAGCTGGAAAGAGATGAAGAAAACTTCATACTGATTTTTAACCAGTCCTATGAATCACCATTGGAGAGGAACTACGCTGTGCTGGCTAAAGAAAATAAACACTTGGCATAAATGTAAAAGAAGAAGGAAAAAACTTCTCTTTGCTGTTTTTCTTTCCTGTTCTGTTAATTTCTTGATGCCATTACTTCACTGTCTCTGGGTGGTCACTGCTCCTGTGCCACAGTCCTCTTTTAATACTCAACTTGTTACCCCTCTTCAGAGCTCCTGGTTCTCACAACCTGCCTTCAGGTTTTACCCAGTAGATTTCCCCTCCTCCCAAAATCTCCTTTGTCACCTTGGCTATCTTTTCGCCTTCCTTGGCTCTCCTTTTCCCATCAGACAGATTGTTTCCCAAACCTCCCGCTCCAGGTTTCCCGGTGTAATGTACTGGCCGTGTCGCTTTGTTTGCATTATGTCACCCCATCGCAGGCGGCCCCCAGCCCAGTGAGGACTTAGAAAGGACAAGAGTGTTATTTTAGCTCCAGTGGAAGTTGCCTGAGCTGCCAGCTCTGCTTTGTTATCCACTCTGCCTATAACTGAGAGATGCCTCCTACACTGCACTCAAGGCTCGGTGGATGATCTATGGGGAGAACATCTACAACCTGCAAGTGGGGGAAACGCTCCAGGGCACATCTGGCAGGAGTGAATCTTTAAGCTGTGCAGTCATGAGAACCAGAGTCTCTGCTGAATACAAGTGTGCTTATGCTTCAAGGGGTTATTGTTATGATTTTTTATTTTGGCTAAATGTGCTCGTTTTACCATATGCTCAGCAAACAGCACTGTGACCTAACTGCTGCCATCACGCCAAATTTCAAAGCAAAGTGATGGCGGTGATATTTTAATATAGAATAAAACACACACACCCCACACCCCCCCCCAACTTGGCTTTGATCTAGGAAAAAAATACATCATTTTTACTTATATTCTGTGGCAACTGCTCTGTGCTATCTGAGCATGATCAGTCTCATCCTAAGTGGTTAATGTCTGGCTAAACTGTAAGCATCTAAAAACAGGATATTACAGCAGAAAACCGGATAAGCACAGTAACAGTGGGAGCTGCAAGGCCCTTCCCAGTTATCTCCTCTCCCCCGCCCATCAAAACACGTAGAGATAACATCTGAATGCATTCACGTCTAGTTTAAACCCCATGCATGTTCATAGACAAATTAAATGCAGATTTCTGGCTCCTGGCGTGTTTTGTTTGCAATTGTCAGTGCTGCAAAACCTGACGCAGACATCCAGGCCTGTGGTGGAAAGGGTGCTTCCTAAAGGTGTTCACATCCATACCACAACACCAGCATTTCCCATGAAACAGGGAATGGCCATGACAAACGGCAATCGAGCGACTCCAAGCTTGACATGCCACCTCCTTCCCCAATTCCTTCCTTCCCATGCAAGGTAGGAGAATAATCTCATCTTCAGCCTCCACATCTTGCTGGATAGGGAGCTGTTTACTTATGTGTTTTTAGAGCTGGAGACCCTTACAAGGGCATAGGAACTGATGGGACAGCAGTGGATGAGTGAATAGAACCACCACACCAGAGCTAAACTTATTCTCCAGGAAAGAGTCTTGTTTCATGTGACTTAAGCCACGTTGGCTTTTGCTGTTCAAATCTGTTTGTTCATTGTGTCACCACAAGAAAGGGAGAAAACTTGTCATTCTCTAGGAATTTAATCTTTCCATGAGAATTCCTGAAGTTCCTCTCTTTATTAGATTTCCATTCGACTTAGTGGTTTTTAACATAGATGTGCCTAGAGCTGTCAAGCACAAGGGTCATCTGCTTTTCCATTGCATTCAGCTGCTTCCATGCCAAATCTCAACACGTCCAGAGTCATGCACACTTCTTCCCTGCTTTAAAATAAGCAAAGGAATCCATGTTTCCCAGAAGAGCCATGAAAAGAAAGGAAACCGCTATAATAAGGCACATTTCTTTCTAAAGGAGAGAAGTAGCAGAGAAGGGAAGAGGGGAAAACGCTAACGTAGGATGTGCTCATCCTACTAGCCTAGCAACAAAACACACTGGAAAGCAACAGCGCCTTCGGCATTAAACACACTGGAAGTCCTCATGCCAACAAAGCAAAACAAAAACGCATTTGTGATAGGGAAATTTCATGTTAACTTGATGTATGTAATTTTGCCAGTGCCACCACTAGGGAAATAAATCCTGCAATATCCATCTTATGCGAAGATCTGTTTACCATAACAAGATAGATTTGTGCTGGAAATTTTTTTTGTCAATATATCCTTTGTTAGGCAGTACCTTCATCTCCTAGCAACAGTGTGGGGAAACCCATCAGGGACATGGAATTTAACTGCAAAAATAAAGGATGGCTCACTGTAGCTTGTACACTTTCGGAAATCTTCACTGTCATGCAAATACTTCCATGCACTTACAGTGTTTGTGTCCACTGACAGACCGATAAATCAAACTAGAGGATGGAAACTGAAAAACAACAATGAACAAACAACAGAATAACCCCACACCACCACAAGACTCCCTCTGATTAAAAACAAATTGACCAAGGCACATGAAATGCTGAAATAGCTGTTCAGCCTCTTGCGAAAGCTCTTTCACACCCATACACATTGCCCATACATTGTGGGAAACTGGATGCACGCACACCGCATTTAAAATGTTTAAATGTCATCAGAAAACAGTTCTTCCAGTCTCAGAGATTTGCAGAGTCATATTTCAAAAGGTACAACAGCAATAATAAACCCCTAGTGAGCAACATAGAGACCGAGCAGAGGGGTGCAGAAGGTGGCAATGCTCCTCAGGTGCTGGTGTTTTTCAAGGCATGTTCCAATCTCTGCTTTTATTTTATTTTTCTCTCTTCCCAGAGGGAACCTGTGCTCCATTTTAAGGGAGTGAAGGGTGAGCTAAAATGCTTTAAAAAGTCTCTAAGGGATCTCTGTGAGTTGAGCTCTGCAATACCCCTTTGATCTGCATGCCATTCTGCTGGCTGTATTTCAGGGATGAGTTTGTCCCCTAGGCTGGTCCCAGGAGGTGAAGTTGCCATTGCTGCAGCTCAGTCGCAGAAAGTCTGGTATGTGGAAAAAGCCTTTGCAGAAGGGATGTTGCTGGAGACTTTGGGGAATGAGTTTGAGGCTTTCTGACTAACAGTGTCCTCCAGGTACATGTGCTGTGCCCCCTAGCTCCTTATGCACATTACAAGAGCCTCTGTGCAAGCACGGGTGGGTGATTCGCCCCAGTGCTCCTTATCAGGCAACACAGTCTGAACCAGCCCCTCACCCACACCAGCTTCTTAGGGGTATAATTCAAACCCCAGTAAAGACCCCTGAAGTCATCTGTTCCCAAGAGGGGCATTAACAGCATCATCAAATCCAAAAGGGTTCGTGTCTAATTGTGCCTTGTAGGTGTGCAAGGGCTATGGGAGAGGATTGATTTGCAACAGAGCAAATAAATAGCTCCCAATACAAAAAACCCTATTGAGATCTCTGCCAAACTCCAAAAAAAGCACTTGGGGAGACAAGTGGGGGACAAAGTCAGTCTTTGGCAAAAATCTGTGCTTCCAAAACAGAATCAGGACCCAAATGCTGGGTGTTGCTGTTGTGCAGGGGAGATCTGAGCAGGGACCTGAACTCATTTCTGCCCATCCCTGGAACAAAAAGGCTTTTGCTGCAAGAAAATGCCAAAACTTTCTGTTCTCACTGCCTGACCCTCAAGCATCTGTGGAGGGCACAGGAACCACCCCAAGTAAACCTGCTGCTTTAAAAAGGCATTTAAATGGGTGTTTTGCTTGGCTTCTACCCTTCGATGAAATTAGCCTTCTGACTTGGGCATAATGATTTTAGTCAGTGTGAATTTATTTCCACCTAAGTTGTGTTTGCACTTGAACTTTTTGCTATTGACTCGCACACATGTTCGGTATATAGAGCAAACACTTTGGAGTGAAACAGCATCATACACAATGAGTCATCCATGCTCTGGTCCCCAGCCATCCCACAGAGAGCTTGTGCTGTCAGTCACTCTGTCATTTGCAAACATAGCTACAAACACTCAAAAACAGACAGTTATCTTGTATAACACCTTATGGAGAATCTGCCTTAAGCAAACGGGAGCTGTGTTAATGTATTTCTGGAAGAGCTAGAATAGAACTATAGATTTTTTTGTTAAGCAATCAAGTTTCGGACAAGTTCTGTCTAAAATAATGCATGTGAGTGAGATGATTTTTAAAATAATGATAAATTAACCTTTGACTTACAGCTGAACCTGTCCTGGTTTCTATGGCAATGTGCAGCTATCATCCATCATTAGCTTCTAGTGTGCAGGAAAAATATGCATTTACTCATCCTGGGGAATTGCACTAAATATATTAACAGTACTAACTCCAGACATCCTGATGCCACTGTATTATTGACCGATAAACCTTAAATCCCTTCGTCATGTATGTACATTCACACCAGATCTAACACCAGTCAAAAATGCAGCCCAATATTTGAGAACTGAGGCATTTGCAAAATTGGGGTGTTACCGTTTTGTCACTTATTTGGTGAACAGCGATGCCAGACAAGACAAACAACACGCCTTTACAGGAAAGAAATTTTATCTATATATATATATATAGATAAAAAAGGACTATATTCTCCCTTAAACCATCTGGAGATTGGAGTAACACATTGTTTGTGTGCCTTCAGCACCAGGGCAGATGTCAGTCAGTGTCAGCAAATACTTCGCTTGGCACATCACTGCAAAATTTGGCATCTCTTATTCCCTACATAAGCAGCTTGCCACTGGCATGATTCTGCATGAAAAATAAGCACAAGAATTGTTACCACTAACGAGATTATTATACGCATTCTTTGATATTAAAATGTTCGCTAATACCTGGTTGCGGAGTGAAGATAATATGGTAGATAGCTCATTGCCGCAAAGGACAGTCCAAAATCTTTTATACCGGGATCATCCTGCCATGAAAGAGGAATCCAAAATACACAGATATGGAAGTACATGCTGATGGATGCACATTGCAGAAGTGTCAGAGGTTTGTTGGTCAAGATCTAGTATAAAAAAGGACGACCAAAATAATCTCTGATAGGTTTTTCCTACCTGAGCCAGACGTGACCTTTGAGAGCCCCCTGACATTTTACAGTTACTTTTCAGCAGATGCTGTGATTAAACAAGGTTAGAAAGAGCCAAAGCGGTGCATGATCCCCTTTAAAAACGTGATTGCCTTTCAAACAGCTATTTTTCCCCACAGATCCACTATCGGAGGACTTAGGAAGCCAAAGCACCATTCTGCCCTGAATCATGAAGCCCAAAATGCGGTTGTACACTACCCCGGTTATACTAATGGAGGCTGCAGGCTGTCAATTTTAACCCAGCGTCGATTTTTTTCTTATCAGCACATACTCTGGCTCCGGGGATAAAAATCTGAAATATTTCAGAGCGCAGATGGCCCAGCTTCTGCTCAGAAACATGGCTTTTCATTCCTGTGCAGCCAGAAACAAAAGCTTCACATCTCTTCGGAGAACAGGCATTGCTTCACGACATTTACAGCTTTTCGACTCAGTAACCAGCTCCTCCCTGGGGGATCTTTATGTCAGGAAAGACAGAGGGGAAATTGTTTTAAACTTCACACTTAAGTCCATATTGACATACAAAGCCCATCTGCAGAGACTTGTGCTATCTCTGAGGGGAGAGAGCTGCTACCTCCCCTACAAATGAATTCATTTGAGTGTGTGAAGATTGGCCTAGAATGAAAGAGAAATCCAAAATCTATGCCAGCAAGACTCTATTCTCAGACCTCTTTGCAAAGAAGACAGCCTCAACTTCTGCCCGCATGGGTCCCAATAAACAGAGCAAATCAAATTACCCAACACCAGAATCTGAATCAATGCAATTTTTTTGGTGCAATCAATACACCCTGCTGTTCCTCATTTATCTCGTTCAAAATTGCAAAAATTAAACACTCACACACAATAAATTCACTTTCCCCAATAAATTCATTTTCCCCAATATACTGGGAGTGTACTAAGGAAATTCATCCTGTGATTGATCGGAGTTGCCTGAGGATCTGTGATCAGCACAGTGAGGCTCTTTTCCTTGAATAATATATCTATATATGTGTGTGTATATATATATTTATGTATTTTTCAATCTGAATGGGAAACATGGGAGTTTTGCTCTCCTTTTTCCCTACCCCACCCCTTTTTGATCTGGGAACAGAGAATTCAAATTCCACTCAGCCCTGTCACAGCGAACGGTTTCCAAACCATCTGCCATCTAATAAAACAACCCGTCTAGACAAACTCCAAGCCATGCAACAAATCTGATATTACACTTGAAGTCATCATAAGTATTAACAACCTGCCACTGTTAACCTGTCAAGCTTCTTCACTGGGAAAAGGACTCATATTTACAGTCTCTGCCCTCCCTACTCCAGTATGGTGGAAAGCACAGTATATTCAGGATTTGCTGGCAACCTGCTTTCTATTCTCTGCCTCTGAGATAGTGAAAAGGGATCGCAGCTTTACTGAACTCAGACTCACTTGTGAGAAATGGATTTTAAATATTGTCTGTCTCCAATGGCAAGAAAAACGAGCTTTGTCGTGTGTGAACTGAGAGCTTTTCCTTCCCCTTCTTCTTGCTTTTATTTTTTTCTTTCCCTAAGTGAGTTGATTTGAAAAGAAAGCTGCCATCCCACCTTGATGAAAGAGCTCTTAAATACCCAGAAGCAGTGACAAAACAAGGCTCCGTTTTCCAGGCATTTCAGTGTGCAAATCAGAGCCATGGGCAGAGGGCAGCAGCCTTTCCAGGGAAGGGTCACAGGGCCGAGAAATAAGTTTAGTTCCAGCTGTTTCAGGAAAGAGGTTTTGAAGTTCCTTTTTGTCAGGAAATCTGGGAAACCAAGCTATGGAAAAGCCAGTAAAAGGCTGTCCCAAATTTCGCTTTATTCTGTTCAAGAGGAGTCAGCTATAGGATTAAAAAAACCAAGCAAACAATAAGCACAGTTCTAAAACACTTAGACATGGTTACCTGTCTGGAAGCTCTTTTTCCCCAGTCTTTAGTAGTTTGGTCCACTGGAGATATATCCGAAAAGAAAACACCCCTGGCAGGGTCTGACCCAGCACCTCCTTTAAAGCTTCCATCACTCTGGAGCTGAGCAGACACAGAAATGAAGTCAACGTGAGTTAGGCATCTGTTTCCAGTGAGAGCTCTTGCCAAGCCTACAAAACGCCGGTCTATATCAGGATGCCATGTTACACCTGATCAATGGATCAATGTTTGTCTGAAGTTTTGCTCAAGCATGCAATGCTAAATTCCCTCTCCGTGGGGGCAGCGGGGAGGGTGAGAGGGATAGAAGTTGATGAAGTCTCTTTTGGGGCACATTTTTGCTGAGCAGTGGCAGAGTCCCAGGGTATGCCCAGAAAGCACCTGGTTGTTTAGGTAAGGGACCTATCCACAGAAATAGCCTGTTACCCTGTGGTTGGGCTTTCTTACCAGCAGAGGGGACAGGTGGAGGTGTGGGGTAGGGACTGGTGCCCCGACACAGGAGGACGATGTGCCCTGAATGCTTAGAGACACATGGTGACTCCACCACTGCCCTGGGCAGCCTGTTCCAATGCCTGACAACTCGTTCCATGAAGAAATTTTTCCTAATATTCAATCTAAACCTCCCCTGGCACAACTTGGGGCCATTTCCTCTTGTCCCATCACTTGTTACTTGGGAGCAGAGCCCAACCCCTCCATGCTCCAAGCTCCTTTCAGGCAGTTGCAGACAGCGATCAGGTCTCCCCTCAACCCAGCCTGAAATGGAGGATAAATTCCTAAACCATGAACTCTGATCACTTTCGAAGGCTTCTCAGATATGACCGGTGAGGTCAAAGCATCCACTTACCCACTCTGAGAAAACGCTGATCTTTGTTTTCAACGCCGAGCCAAGTGTGAGCAGCAGCCATTCCGGGTGAAATTGTGCTCAATTTTGAGAAAAAAGGATGGTTGAGACAAATCTGAAACAGAGAAGCATATTTGGACAGTGGAGTGAAGCAAGTAGCTTCACTCACCCAAATGGGATGAGAAGATAAAGTTAGCGACACCTTGGGAGCCAGGGGTAAAAGGAGGAGTCACCTGCACCCACCTGCAGCTCCTCTTCTGCAGTAGTCACAGATGTGTTATTTACGATGATGGATTCGGTCATTAGATACTTTGAGATTTGCTTTTGTGATACGTCACCTCTCATCAAAGTGAGTCCAGGTGAAGGAAAGGCAGTGGGAAACAGGAAAAAGAGCCCATAATTAAATCTTGCTGGTCTTGGTAACTGGAAGTAGAATGAAACAATTGGGTGTTTGGAAATGGATTCTTCAGCAGCTTGATGACAAATTACAAGACAGCCATGTCACCTTGGGCAGCACAGGCAAGACCACTTAAAAACCTATTTAAATTCTAAGAATTATAGCTATATTGATTAGGAATTACAGTCAATTTAGTGGTTTCCTTGTAGTAAAGTAGAAGTAAGCTGTTAATCTAACTGCAGTAAGCGTTATAAACACATCCAATTTTGATTGAACTGTTACCAATGTAAACATATCATTACAATGAAATTAAAGTAGTAGCAACAATTGTGGTATGAGGTTCTAGCCAGATCTCAGCGACATTAAGATAATAGGTAGAAGTGAAGAAAGTATCGATCTTATGTGACTAATAGGCTGTTTAATAAAGGAAGAAAGACACATTGAAGAACTGAAGATAAGAAATATTATTAGCAAACCTGAAGTGCTGCTTCACTGCATGCTTGAAATATCACAAGATGCTAGGAAAGCTCATTTACAAATTAATATTCCTTTCATATTTATGAAGTATGAGACTCTAGTGTAGTGTATCTGTTAGTGGCACATAGAACATTGAAATGATATAAAATAGACCTAAGTGTATCAGGGGGGTTTACATTTTTATCTGAACATGAAGGAAGAAAGTCATTCCATTTAGAGAGAGAGCAAAATGTTTTTTCTTTCCTTCTCACTTAACATCGTAAATCATGTGTTTATGTCCCTCCATTTTTCCATTTGTAGGTTCGAGTTAATATTGCTGTGACATTTATAAGGACTGTTCTGAGAAGAAAGTAATAAAGATAAGGGGGAATTCAGCTATTGGAGTGCCGATTACCATCTTAATTATGCACTTCTTCTCATTACATCTGATAGGATGCGAACGCTCGCTGTTTATTTTCTGTCTGTGGAAGCTCTGCCCAGTGCAAACTCAGATTTCTGCCGCGAGGATAATTCTGGGAGAAATGTTTCCAGGCTCCACATCCAGCAAGTGGGAGGTGAGGGGACCCGTAAATACTGGTGAACGCTGCTCCAGGTTGCACGATGACCCAGCTGCAAGTCAGTCAGACACAGCAAGACAATAACTGTGCTCAGAGGAAGCCATCAAAGACTTCCAGAAGAAACCTGCTCTGAGATGAAAGAGAAAATTATTATGGTAATCAACTTTCCTAAGAGAAAAGGAAAGCGATTCCGCTTTGGGAAAATTTCCAGTGTTGAAGAAAGGGGGGAGAAGGCTGGGAGAGAACACGATAAGGTCCCGCACGTTCAAGCTGATTGTTCACATCTAACAAACATAGCCCCAGCCTGTTCCCATTGTCCTGCAGCTGCTGGCTCCATCACGCTCCTTGTGCCTTTCCTCGTGGCGGAGCGGCGCGGTTGCCCAGTTTCCTCGCCTTCATTTCCTAACGAGACCTGCGGTGAACTGTAGGAAAAGCACTTCAAAACAACACCTTTTGCTGGGGACATCCAAAAACCCAGGCTGGTGTCTCACAGCGGAGCAGTTTCAGGTAAGCACCAGTGCAGGTAGCTGGGTCCTGTCCTGATCAGGATCCCATCGCTTGCATATGGATATATTCTTTTTGAAGTCCTGGGGGACAACATTAACATTTACGTGTAGTTCAGGCTTGCTCATTAGGTGACAGGAGAAGCTTCCTGCACTCAAGGCCAAAAAGATCTTAATCTTGAGAAAAGAATGCACACAAATATGTGAACATTGTGTTTAAAAGGTCTCCCTCACCTCCATGTATTTAACAGCAAGTGTTAATTCCCCCAGGAAACATTCTTCTACACGCAAGCAGGCTTTGGATAAAAAGCAAAAAGTGGGGGGGTGTTCCTCCTCCTCCTTTTACTGGTCCTGAAGCCATTTAAGCTGAAATACCAAATTGACCTGATGTGGCAGGATTGGTTGTTCAACAAGCCTGCCCAGGCCTTGTGGAAATAAGCCACAGAAATCAAATTATCATTTGCGAGAGGGATATTTTCTGCATAGAGAAGTTAAACATCATAGCAGAATAACTGAACGCTATAATATGGTTGAAAAAATTCCTATGAATACTTTGGAGTCTATTAAATCATCTTTAGCTGAATTTTTCTCTTTCATTCCGACCCCAGGGAATTACAGAACACTTTCCTATAGAGAACTTATAGGGACCAGTATTTTGCATCGATGCCCTTCTTCCAGCATGGATTCAAGATGCAAGTCCTTCTCACATCCCATGAAACTTCTTTTTCTTTAAGAAACATTTTGTTCTGTGAGAAGTTCCATTTATGCTGAAATAATTTCAGAAGTTTCAAACAGAACCAACAGAGGCAAAGATTTGCTCTTCCATATGGTTTGTTGTTGTTATTCTTTACTGTTTGTCAATACCTTAATTCTTACACTGGACAAAATCCGCTTGAACAAAATTCTGTGTGTGAAACAGAATTAACTTCTGGAGAGAGAGGTGCTGGATAAGAAGTCCAGAGAGCTATGGACCAATCTCAAAGGTATTGCGAACCCCTCTGCCTTGGTATTTCATCCATAAGTGGCCTTTTGAGAGCAAGTTGCTGGCACCCAGATGTAGAGGAGCCCTGCACACAAACAAAAGAAGAAAAGCTGTTTGAGAACAATCAGCAAAGGGAAGAGCACCTGTGAAAGCATCCTCAGTAAAAAGAAACACTTTTCCAGCCCCAATTCTGCCTTGGCAATGAGTTTTCTTCCTGGACATCCAGCCAGAGAGATAAGCTGCACTTGGGTTCACCTTACTCGCTGCCAGATCTTCAGTCTCAAAAACACTTAGTGCTCAACAACTCTTAATGCAAGTGTCAGCCTTCTCCTCTCCGCTCCAATATTTCACATAGCTTGGAGTGAGGAAGATCTTTGCAGGCATTTCCAGAGCTGCTCGCAGCCCTCGGCACAGACCTTTCCTGCTCCCGGTCTTTACTGTGAGCACTTGACTTGAAAAACTTAGAGGTTGGATAAATGCTTTCTGCTTTTTTAAATAACAAAATAGGAGAAACTATAATATAATGACCAGTCCATGAATTATCCATCACTTCAGGCAACGTCCCATCCAAAGTTCATTCAAGTACCTGGAACCCACAAATTAATCAGGGTCTTAAAATTGCTGATAGGCTCTATTTATTCAGAGTCTCTTTTTACTGTAGCTTGACCTAAATTCTCCAGTAGTCACCGAAATACATAATTTGACCAGAGTGAACATAAAATAAGCTTACTTCAAATGCTACTACTAATGCTGACATGTATTTTGTGAATAGCAGCTTTTCTAATATTTCTGTTTAACATCAGAGCAATATAATTGTTCGGTATCAAGCCCTTTGAATTTGTAATCCAGAGTAAAGCTGAAATTAGAAAAAACTGCATTAATTAGATAACAGAGAAAACCAAAGCAATTGTCATATCTACCTCATCAGCTATACGATTGTTTCAAACATGCAATACCTCATTAAGTTGAATGAAGGACAATAGAGATCAATTTATATTGATTAACTGCGAGGAAAAAAGATGACATTAAATAAATGGCAGGTCAGTTCCTACTGCATAAAAAGTGAACTGTGATGAAGGCTTAGGCAAAGCATTTTCTTTCGAGTTTGTCAAAGCCCAGTTAAAGAAGAAAGCAAATTTGTTCAATAGGCAGTCCCTGTTATCTTGGGAGATGAGAAGATAAGAGCAAAGATCAGGTGTGCAGATTAACAGGGCCTGTGGTTAAGTCCTGATGTGTATAGAGAGATGACATCCAGAGAAGTAATCCAGTATGACCTCCTCCTAATCACTTCTTTCTTGGATACTCCTTGGACTAAGTTGTGCATTTGCTGTCCCTAAAAACCTCTAAATCCTTGCAGATATTTTTCATTACTATGGTAACTGTTTTGAGAGGAGCTGGTGATACAATCAGAGACAACCGCCACTAGACAAACTAAATCAGTCACTGTTTTATTAGTTTTATTGGCTCCTTCATACTCACACACAGAGCTAAATAGGAAAACCCAGTCTGCTTGCTCCCCGGCCAGAGGCAGTTTGCACCTCGAGGTGGATAAGCTTTGTGTAATGAGAAGGACTGGGCTTTATATCCCACCAAAACCGGTCACAGCAGCTGTCTAAAAGTATCAAGTCCTCCAGTAGACCATAATTTATTTAGTTTTGTCCTCAGCCACGTCAGGTAAGCCTAAATAGAGCTGTGCTTCAGATTCCCAGCTACTTCTGCCTGAGCTGAGCCGAGAACTGGAAGCAGCTTTAGCGCAGGAAAGGTCCACATCTGGACATGCGCACAGCTGCCCTATTTCAGCACTTTGCTCTTATGCCTCCTTCAGGCTCAGGAAATGAGATCGGGAAGCTCCAGAGTGAGCTTCGAGGAAGACACCCCTTCTTCATGCTCCTATGGCTCAGCAATTACAAAAACTCTCTTCGGAGATCAAAAAGAGGCCTTTAAAATTTCTTAACTGGTTTTCCCAAGGACTACCCTGTGCAGCGTTGCTGTGATATTTTGCATCAGGACTATAACTCAGGCAGGCTGGCATCTGATTGTTCGCTCCTTTTCTTCGCCAGTTTTCCTTCTTTCCTTGTTTGCATGCATGAGCGTTTAAAAACAACTTCCCAATTCTTAGACGGGATACCTCCTGATATCTTAAAAAGTACCATCGCTCCACAGGCAGAAATATGAGAAACATCTCAAATAAGATGCCCAACTATTTGCCCTGAGACACAAAGCACCTATCCTGTCCTAGGCACCTGGGTTTCTCTCCCTGGGACCTCAGAGTCAAGCACTGCAATGCCAAGGCATTTAGGTTGTTTCTTTGCTCCAGTTGTAAGACCATCACAAAAGAGTTTGCAGTCCAAAAAACATACCAGTATTATTTCTGCTTCCCCCAGGAGAGCTTTCTCAGGCACATTTTGGAAGGATTAAGTACACCCATCCTGATAAGAATTTGATGATGTTCTGAAATACTATAAATGCATTGGGGAACCATGCTACTGATACTCTCCTTGCCAGCAGCGTGTCCTATAATAACCAAGAAAACTCCTGCGCTGCCTTTTTGGGACGGAATGGAGAATTTTGGGCAGAGAGCAGCAGTCTCCCATTCTCCTGCAGGCTGCTAAATAAAGCCAAACCAGCCATGCAGACTTCTGCAAAGACTCACACAGCTGTAGTCATGCTTCCTATCAACGCAGATGTTTTACCAACCAGTTTTCCCTTCAGGTCTGCTGCAGATCCCTGTGATTACCAGTGCCACCTCCTGGTGCCAAAGCATATTGAGATCCAACCGCGCAGGAATGGTAGGAGGAAGAAACACAAAATATCCCAATCCGCACTTCCCGCTCAGTTTTTGTTGATCTCTATAGACTTTTATAAACAGCTATTTATTTTACAGGTAAGCAAAAAGTTGAATGTTCTTGTAGTTACAAATGAATGAAAGGGCAGCGGAGCTGTCAAAGGCAAGAAGTTACAATGGGTTTTCCTTTTCAGGGTATCCATTAAAAAGCTGACCCCCAAACAGAAATACACTTATTAATGAAGCCGAACAAGAGAAATCTTGGGAGTTTAAGTTTTATCCAGAAATGTCTGCATTCATTGCAGGATTGAGGAAATCCTTGCAGCATTTATGAATCTTGAATACAAAAACCTGAGATTTTGAGTGAAGATTTGAAACTGAGGTTTTTCCGTGTCCCCACAGCTCAGATATACAATTTACACTGATTTATCCAGGAAAATGACAGGGGGAGGACAGAGCTGCTGACAGGAAGCAGAACAGGACTCTGCACAGGGCCCTGCCAATTTTCCTTCTTGTGGTGACCAAAGATGTGCCGTTTCTTCCCATAGCAAGTCAGGTGGTGTCCTCAGGTACTGTTTACTTCAGTATCTTTATTGCCCTCAAGTAAAAACGCTTCAATCAGCCAAGTAGACAACCTCTTCTCTCCAGGAGAGGGCAATGAAACACGGCTCAACTTGGCAAGGAAAGGGCCAGTGCACCTGGACCTGCTCAGCAACCAACACAGACGTTGGCTTTGGTGGCACAAACCCAAGGCAGGTTCAACGGGAGGAGTCGCGAGTGGGGTTTCACGTCTCAAGTGCTGTAAAGTGATTTGTGTCACCGTTTCCTAGGAAAAAATAAGTTATGCAACTGCTCACTTGCTCTCTGTCCACAGAGAGGAGGAAAAAAATGTCATTAGGAGGCGGTGTTCACTTACACTTAGGTTAATAGGTCTCATTTGTTCTGCCTGCGTAGAGGGAAGCAGAACCAATGCAAGAACTTGTAATTCTCCTTGATAATTAGGATAATGTGATGCACCGGCCCTCAATCATATTTTTGGATGCCACGGTGTCCATGACACGTCTTGGAAAGACCGCAGCTGTGATTAAACATTTTTGATAACCCATAAATATAATATTAGTTGCCTCAGTTAGGTTTCTGATAACATCATTCATTTCAGATCATTCAATTAGTGCAGACAAAGGGGCTCTTTCCAGGAGACATAATGTCATTGTCTCTGGAAAGGAATGTACTTCCCAATGACTGTTTATCACTCTGTAATTACAGTGCTGTAGCAGCCATGCTCTATATTACAAGGAGTCCTTTTTGTGCCCAAGGATCGAGCAGTTCTTTGTTTTAATTTATTTTCCTCTTAAATACCTCCCGCTATTTAAGCAATAATTCCCTGTAAATCAATTGTTAGCAGCAGTTAATGACTGGTTGGTTAATTAATAGCTGAAAGCAAAGCTGAGGGTGTTCGCCGTGCTAACAAACCAGCAGACGTTAACCGTGGGATTATTGCCAACGTACCCTACAATCAATGACTTCTCGCAGCAGCACGGTAGCCCATGTATCATTTAAAGAAAGGACTGGCTGGGTGGCAATAGGTGGTGGCATCAGGAAGAATATTCACCAACTTGTGGGTTGAGCCACATGCCCCTAAGCAGGCAGCGAGGTTGGAGGGTCTGGAGCCTCAAGTCCCCACTGATTTTTGGGGAGATGCTCATGCATTTCAGCTACCAAAACCAGAAGCTGCACCCTTGCGAGCAACATGACAAAATAAGTACCTTGTTTTTTCGCCTGTGTCCGGATCTGACTCTTCAGAGTACTTTGGGGTGTCTGTGTTCTGCTGGAGAGCTGCATTAAGATGTTTTTAATGCAACAGTCTGCTCTGCTGCTCTCTCCAAGGGACAGGTTCTCAGATAATCTCTTTTCACAACATTCTCAATTAATATTTATATAACCCTATTTTGTCTCTTATCTTCCATGAAATTAGGTTTCAAGTGATGCTGCCATGGAGAAAGAAGGAGAGTCTAAAGCAGGCAGTAATTGATGCTCACAAAGAGAGTATGTGTAATGGACCAGCTGGCTTATTATGAACTAAAGTACTGCAGTATCTTCAACACAGAGAATAGCATCAGAGAATAAATGTTGACATTTTCACGGTGAGCAATGCAAGACCATCAAATCAAACAATTTCTGGCATATAGTCAAAGAAGTGTTAAAATGGAAACTCAAGTGATGAGAACATTTTTTGCATTTCTTTTTCCCCTGAGTAGAAATACAGAGTTGTAGGAAAGCTCATGGCATGAGTTCCCTGCACTGACACGGAGCCAGGGGTTCCCAACGAGCACTGTCTGACTTCTCTTAAGGAAAAAGACCCACCAAGGAACATCTTTGCATGACTGCACCAGCTCTTCTCACCCTCACATTAATTGGTAAATCAGGATAATTTCTGCTTGCTATCCTCTCCACAACCAAAGAGAACAATTGCTCAGTCTCATTCACAACCACCACTCCTACCCAGCACATCTGCCACGTTACTCTCTCAGACTTCTCTTTCCTGAAGGGAACAACCCCAATTCCCTCAACATCCTCCCGCTATTTGTGCTTCCTGGTGTCCTACATTCTGACTGCTCCTCAGATTTTCTCTTCATCTGCAGGAAAAGGTGGCACCCACTACTGGAATCAGATCCTCTAATCTTTTACAAACATGCTGCTGTTGTTTGGTTAATTTTTCCTCCCATATAAAGTCTCTGCATCCCTCCTTCCCAGACACAGCACTTTGGACTCTTCCTGATAGAATTTCATTTAAATATTTGGGAGTCGTTTCTCCAAGCTGTGAAAATCATTTCAAATTCAGATCCTGGCCTCCTAGGGCTTGCAGCATCTCCTAATTGTGTCATCCACATATTGCGTTTGTTTGCCTGTTCCGTTGTTAATAAAAAAAATACTTGATAGAACTGGGTATAAGATAAACTGCTGAATGACCTACTTGAAACATCCTCCCTGACAGTGATCCAGTGCTATCGGTTGCTGCAGAGCTGTTTTCAACGGGCTATGCACCTACCCCCTTGTAATTATAGCTATACCGTATTCCTTAGTCTGTCGTATGTGTCAAAAAGTGTCACTAAAATCAAGCACTACTGCATTTGCTGCTTCCTTTTTATTCACTAGACATGCCACTGTGACAAAGGAGGAAATTAGATTGATTTGACATCAACTGTTCTCGACAAACCTGTTTTCCCTTTATTTTTTTTTTCATTCATCACCATATCAGCTGGCTACTTGCAAATCGATTGTTTAATGATTTGTTCCTGAATCTTTTAAGGACTTAAGTTAGATTGACAGGTCTGTAATTCCCTAAGTCCTCCTTTCCCCCCTCTTTAAAATATAATAATACACTGTTTGCCCTTCTCTTGTCTTCAGGGACCTCCCCTCTGTGAGTTATTAAAGATAATCACTAATGGTTCAGCAATTGCTCCAGACAGCGTCTTAAGTACTCTGGAGTGAATTCCATCAAGCCCGGCTGACTGGTGTCCATCTGTCTTATCTAAATATTCTTCAGTCTATTCCCCTCCCCTTCCAGTCTGTACTTCTGCCTCCTTGTAAAACAAGCTTAAACGACTGGTTGCGTCCGCTGGTGACTGATGGACTTGATAATTCAGAGCAATTTTCTTCAATATATCCTTTAATATTTACCAAGGTTTATATTTCCATTCTTCATATTACAATTCTAAAAAAATAAGCTTATCAACTCCTATGCACCGGCCGCTAAACTGAGACCCTGCTGCTGCTCTCAAGGACAGATTCACGGCTGAGGGTGGAGCGGAAAGAGGAAACACAACTAAAAGATTCATTCGGAGCTTCAGCATCCACCGACAGACCTGTACTGATGGCAGCAGAGGTTTCCATTCCTTCCCGAGCTCTTCTTAAATCATAACTAGCGCCTTCGTATCTGAGAGCGCACCTGGGCAGCATCTGTGAGCCGAGCGATGCCCGTAATGAACAACGGTGGTACTACGCATTTGAGAAACTGCTAAGTACATGTTGGGTTTTGTTGTTGTTTCAGTTTTTTGTTTGTTTTTGTGTGGGTTTTGTTTGTTTGTTTGTTTGTTTTTCCAAATAAATCATCAAGACCTGCCCAAAAGTCACGGTGGGTGGACACCCACCTTCTTTGCTCTGTCAGCTGCCTGATGCTGTAGCACCCAGAAGGAAGGTCGCTCAGGTTTCCATCTGTGATAGCCACACAGAACAATCTTTACTGCTGTCCTTACTAAAGTCTTCCTTTGCCCAACATCCCCCTTAATAACTCACAATCATTACAGAGCTGAGTGACAGTGCTCGCACACAAAGGCTTTCACTGAAGCAGGGTGTTTGTACAATCAACACTCTCAGGTTTGTTTTCATTATCAGTTTGAGAGCTTTCCGCCAGAATAAAAGATATTTCATGACAACAATTACTTTTTAGAAGTCTGCAGGTTTAAGCCCCAGCCCATCCCTAACAAGTCAAAATGATTGCAAGAAATCAGCTTTTAAATGAAGAGTGCTTGGCTCAAAATGAGCTTGAGAAGAAGCTGGCAAGGAGCAGGAGAACCTGGTGAACCAGCAAAGATGCTCTCCCAGTCCTCCCTGTCTCCTCCATGTGCCCGAGTCTCGCAACGCACACTTTCTGTCTGACCCCACTAAGCCTGGACCAGGCAGTGCTGTTTGTGCCAGAGTGACGCTGATATTTGTGACCCATCTGCAAGTATCCTCTTCACCTGATGCCAGGAGTATGTTAGCGTATGGGTTTGCTCACTTCCTTGCCTTCTCTGTGTCTGGATGAATATTTGAGATTTATCCTCAAGGAGATCCATCCTTTTACTTTTCAGTTTCATGTGTGTGCCTAAGGCTTTAAACTGAAGGTCCAGCTATGCCAAAGTCCGAAATTCAGTGAACGACTACCAGAAATTGCCACTCATTTCTGAAACAAAGCAGCCCCAAAAAAATCTAAGACAAAATTTGTGATGGCTCAGAATAAGCATTCTCATTTGAAGGGATCTGTCTCTGGAAATGCATATTTGGAAGACATAGGTAAAATAAAAATTTAATCCTCATTCCAAAAAGCTTTTCCTCTACAGAAAGAATGGCACTGACATTTGAAATGAGAGCTGGTTTGAGAATTTTTGAACTACTTTTTTTAATCAAAAAAGTATGGTGAGTCAAAACTGACCCTTTTTGCAGTAACATATTGGTTTTGGTGAAACTCACTGGCAGCATTGCTGAGGTCTAGAATAGAAATTACATGAAATTCAAGAAGGGGAGAGGTGCATCACAGAGCTGGCAATTGCCAATTGGAAGGACATTCACCGAGGACACAATGTACTCCCATTTGCACTTATATCCACATCCTATATGAATACAATAATCATCAGACCTACCTTCTGACATATAGAAGGTTTTTTCAAAACCCCCCCAGATTAATTCCTTGCCACTTAAATCAAAATAGATTGAAAATTCTCATGTCTGCAAACAGTTCTATGGAAAACTCAACTTCTGAGCAAGATTTGAAATAATTAACTACCAGATACAACTTTCCCATAACACCTCACTTTCTGATTGCCTTCCCGGTCTGGAAAAAGAACTGTTGGGTTCCTCAGATGGGACAGCTGGTTGACATCTATTCTCTGCTGCTTGCTTGGAACAATTAGTATGTTCATCTGTGTTTTCTGAATTTGGAAAGATCATATAAAAAGGAGACATTTTCATCTTATGGATCTTCTTTACCTTATCTGATATACAAACATAAGCACTGCTTAAATGGCCCCTTCCTCTGAGCTTTGCTGCCATCCTCCTTTCTTACCCCACCCTTGTTCTTCTCACTGTTTTATCAGAAACTTTACTTCGAAGGTCCCTCAGTTTAAAAACATTCATTTTTTTTAGATTGAAGAATCTGTCCAACCTACATTCAGGTTACCACCACTCACTTTTCCATTTTTATAATATATTTGAGTATGACTGCATTTTCATGCCAAATAACTTTGTCTTGTGTTATAAAACCCCCTTCATAACTCCTTGACTGATAAACAATGTGCTCTGCCATTGCCATCTTCCCCAAGGTTCAGTAACTTAACAGGCCAACTTCAGCAGTAAGTTTCAACTTGTGAATTTTCCAGTTCTTGAAGCACTGGAGGAGCCAAGACTATAAATCAGCTTGAGAATTGCTTGATAACAACCTAGCAAACTGACAAGTTGGCCTTAAACAAACGTTGAGTCAGTTTAGAAGCATTCGTGCTTTTTTCCCCCCTCGTCTAGAACAGCAGTAGAGCTTTGAATTGAGGTTTTCGTGATAAGTATCAGTAATAAAATCATGTAAATCTCACTGGAATTAGGAACTTCTCGTATCTTTAGAGAGAATTGTTATTTCTGGGAAAGTAGAGCTGCCCATGGAGCTTTGCTCCCTACCAAAGACTCTCTAGACAGGCCACTTATCTCCTAGCAAGAGAGGATAAAACTTGACTGTCGCCATTGTCTTGGGTAAAAAGTGCTGCTTTAGTACTTTTTAATGCTACATTTCCAGTCCTTTGGAATAGTAAAATTTCCAGTAGAATAAATTCCCTACCACTGCATGAAGGATTCCAAGTTTCCCACTGAGCTGCCCAATAACTGTCTAAAAAAAGAAGGGGACACTTCACCATTACCCTTCTTGGGAGGAAGAAAGTATTGCCCTTGGATCAAGCAGCTGCCTATGGTATCCAATTATTTGTTTTCATTGTACAAAAGGAAAATAAAAGAGTAAAAGAAAACTAGCTACATGGATTCACACATTGATTGCTGTCTAGGGTTTCATTTTGTGTTGCCCCTGAGACTGAGGCATCAGCAGGAGCGATTGCTTCATCATGAACGTGCTGCACAGCAAGTAACCCCGCACATGAGCCCCTACAGCTTTTATTGTATGGTTCCCCAAAGATCCTATAGATCTTGGCTGCGGGGTCACTCGGAAGGGGACACGTGTCCCTGATGAGAAGGCAGCCTGGTTTTCCAGAACCTTGAAATGGATCTGGTGGTTTGGCCATTTTCAAAGAGGCACAAGCCAAAACATGACACTGTGTTATGTTATGTACTAATGTTATCCCAAAACACACTTTTAGCAAATTACATTAACACTGCTTTTTAACCTTCCTTGAAACTTGGCCATTTTTAACCGTATCTTGGAAAAAGTCTATCTATAATGGGCTCCTGATAACAAAACTCTTACTATATATAAGCTCTTTCTTGTGCCAGAAGCCCTCTAATGGAGGGATAGGGCCCTTTCTCAAGTAGTAGTTACACAAAAACACAATGAAGGAAAGGAACAACTCTGAGTCAAGCCAGAAGAAGATATTAGAGCAGTTAGCTCATATGCTGGTCACTGTTTTCAGCCAGAAAATAGCACCAAACAAGCTCCCCTGATTTAACAGCTATCACTGTGAAAGTGGGTTTGTCACTGTTTGTAAAACACTGTAACTTGCCATACAAAGTTTACATCCTCCATACTCCCAACTATAAATTCCTGTTGTTTGTGAGCAGTTAGAGAAGTCTCTAGCTACATATTGCACTTGGTATATATCCCATGAAGTAATGTTTACGAAGCTGAATAGTTAAAAATATTCCACTGATAGCAACAAATTACTTCAAAGATATTATGTCCTTTAATGTGCTGAGGTATGAGAATTAAGAGTTCGATAGATTTAGAAGGTGTTATGGTTTCTGAATGTGTTTTGGTTTTCTATGAGACATTAACTTTAGAGCTGCTGGGGAAAAAATATAGTATTACAGCATCAAATTTATAATGGAAAAATAGCATGTCCTGAAAAAAATAGAACTGTAATTAGTCACTGATACTGCATTATGACAATCACTGTATCTCAAACTAATCATCAATGGTTACAGTCACACCTGAGCAAAAAGCTGAATTCCTCTGCAGAAGGGAATTTCAGTATGTTTGACTCAAATTACTTTAAAATACAAATTTTAATGCAAAGTCAACGTTTTTTTCAACGTACTAATTTTGACTGAGACAAAACGTTTCCGTTGTGTATGTTGAGGCAAATCAAAACATGTTTCTTTGGCTCCCTTCAAAGTGAAATAGTATTTCTGCATGGCTCAGCTGTGCCCCCGTGAGCTGTGCTTTCCATGCTCTTTGCATCCTCTCCCAAAGTGGAGCTTCCCATGCAAAACGTATTATAATAAACTTATGGTGGGTTAGTTCTTACCAGGAGGCTTCCCAGGCCCCTGAGAAAATCAGGGCACTCGTGGGACTGCAGGATGCAGCTGGACCACCCTGTTACGTGCACCATTTTCCTTCAAGATGGACAGGTACGGCACAGTTTGGGGCCACAACACAACATGCATCACCCAAAAGCATCTTGGGGGTGGTACAGGTCAGTGCTCAACTCACTTAAAATACAATATTTTGTTTCTGTGCTAGAAACATGAATGTTTCAGTCTGTGCCAACCCCGCGGCAAGTGAAAGGTTCCCTTTGCATTTTCATTTCTGGAACAACAGAACTTTTCTTTCGTAAAAAAGTTGATGATGGAAGAACCGCATTTCAATATGAAATTTCTAACTGAGTATTTACAAGCAAATGATGGGACTGCATGAGCCTAGCACCTGGTGCTCAGCTGTTAAAATATCCAGTAACCGATTAGCAATATTTCATAATCGGAAACATAATATTGAGTACAAGAGGGCTAAACTGATGGCAGACAGCAGGGCAAGGTGGTACTGGCTCACAGCCCCTCCTTTGTAACACAGAGGTGTTTTTGCCTCTGGTTGAACGTGTTCCCCTTGAAATATTCACACTCCTTAAGACCGTCCCCGGCTCCCACAGACATCCCCAGTGACATCCCTCTCCCCCAGCATGCTAATGCTAAATAACACCACCGTCTTTTCTAGCCGACAAAAAGCAGCCTCCATCCTGGAGTCTGAAGCGCTATTTTTCCACTTGATGAGCTGCACGCAGCGCGTTGCCCACAGCAGCTCGTGCGAACATCCCGTCCCACGGGATGGGGATGCTCACGGGGTAGGTATCTCCCTGTGCCACCCCATCCATCCTCCTCCTCCTCACTTGGCTGAGCTGAGCCTAGGGACAGCCACGGTGAAGCAGGGAGCTGCAGGGCAGGCATAGCACCACATTATCCTCCCAATTGAAAGGAAAATAACCACGAGTAGCACAACGCATCTTAATCTTCACCGCCAGTAGCGACAGCTTTACTCAATTTTAGTCAGCTATCAAGTAAACAGAATGAATTAAGCAGCAGAAGGAAGGGCTGTGCCGGGATTCAATAAAGCGGTGGGTGCTGGAGTCAGTGCACATCTCCCTCTTTTCATTATCCCCGCGGGTTCCCCACCGCTGCCATCAGACAGCAGCTCTGGGCATCTCTGATCCACCAGGAAACCTGCTCCTGCCGCCACACCGATCACCGTGCTCCAGAAACAGCCATCGGTCCAGCTTGTCTCTGCAAGATGGTTGTGCCTATCTGCTTTGAAGAGTCTAATGAGAGGGTCTGGAATTGCTATTAACTCGCACCTTGCATTAACTTGCACTCGGTCAGCGCTGCCGATCCTCCTGTGCTGCAGCGGCTGCGACAGACACGGCAGGAACGTGCAGTTGCTTTGGAAGGCCTAAGGCAATTTCTCCTTTATACATCCCAGAGAAAAGGGGCAGCTTCAGAAACACTTCATACCATGTTTGCACTTCTCAAAAAAAATCAATTAGCAGCCGTTTTCCAAGAACTCTCGCTTCGAAGGTTGCGTCTCAGTTGCAGCCTTCACATGTGAAAGGATTGGATATTGTTTTTGCAATAAGGGGGTTTCTATTAATGCCTAGGACCTCCCTGTGGACAGAAGTCAACTTTCACCCTCCAATTCTGTGGTCTGCACATTGTGCAAGCCATGAGGATATTCACAAACACAAGCTTCCAAGCATGTCATTAGGGCACAAATTAGGACGGGTCTTGTGAAACCTCTGACTTCAGCTCTAGTTTAGCACTGCCATTAAACTGCTGACCATGAGCTGCAATCTGCAGTAATTCCATCTAACGGCACAGACAAGGCAAATGGTTAATGGCTCCTTCATAAATCCCAGTGGACGAGTGGTAAGCAGGTTACAGACACAGGCTGTGCTAATTAAGTTGAGCACAAGCCTTCTCTTTACACAACTAATAAATAACTATTTCCCTGGGAATGGGAGTGACAGCACACAAGGGGGAAGGTCCTTGGCATGCTAGAAGAGGATATCTAAACGAAGGCAAGCGTTGGCACGAGGCGGTTGTTCCTTGGGGCTGCAGCATCTTCCCCGACACAGGGTGATCCTGGCCCATGTTAACTCTGCTTAGAAAACAGATTGAGTCAGATTACAACCAAATTTATCCTGAAAAGGGCGGACAACACTTCTGAAAACATCCAAAGAACACGCAAACAAACTTTTATTATGGTTCTTTACACAACTACACTGATCCGAGGCCCTAATTATTACTTTTTTCCCTCCAACCATTATTTGCCTCCTCCTACCCAAAACACCTCCAGCCCTCAGCAACTCCCTCTTGCAACCTCTCAAGAAATTTAAATGCCTGCTCTTAGAGGAAAATAATTCCTAATTAAACACTCCATGTGGGTGCGAATGAAGCTGGGCCCACTCCTTGCCTCGCTGATGTCAACAGAGAAATGCTTTTCCTTTACCACGAGCATCAGCAGAGGCAGGGGCGCTGGAGCATTGCTCCTACATGTGAGTTTGAAGGAACAGAGGTTCATTGGTACTGACAATGTGGGTTTTCTTTAGGCCAAAGAGCCTGAAAATTCCTGAATTTCAGACTTGGTAGGGTACGGACCTTTCCAGAGGTCAGAGCATGCTCGATGGGCAACCGCTGGCCAAGAAGCTGTGTTGCTCACCTAAACCTTGGCTGTTTACAGAATGTGAGCTTCAGAGCAGAGAATCTTAAAAACCTTCCTCTGTACCACATCAGAGTGCAATTTTGTGGGTTTCAAATCAAATGTATGTATTTGGGGAATGCTACACATGCATTGACGAGGCAAAATAGGCTATTTTGCAGGCTGCGAATCTTTCTTCCTTTGTTGATTGGAGGACTGAGTTCAAGAGATAATCCTAGATTTCCTAATTTTCATCTTTCTGTTATAATCCTTCCAAAGAAACATCCGAAAAAGAAAAGTGTTATAAGCACAAACAGCAATGCTCGCCAGCATTGCTACATAATACAGAAAAGTGAAGTCAGAGCACGTTTTCCTATTATCTAGGCAGTGAATCCTCTCAGGCCAGAGCAGCTCTAGATGGTGTTCAAGCCTCAGATGATTTGGTCTCCATCTCCCCATGGGGTCCCATCTTCTCTCACCCCACAAACACCTCTGCACTGCTCAAGCGTGGTCGTAGGTTACATTTGGTAGTAACTCCTCAGAAAAAATACCCATTTGGAAAACTGCAGCAGAAAAAAGTAGCGAGCTGAAAGTTTGGCCTGACAGTTCTAGGAACCACAGTTTGAGATAACTCAGCTTCACAGCAGCGCGATGGATCCCAGTGGTGTTAGCAGAGAGGTTCTGCCTCTACTCCAGATAAGCCTCCTGAGCTGCATGTGAGAAAAGCTGAGTGTGCTGACGGATTATAGCACCTCATATTCCATTTAAATTCTCAGTTATGAATGCTCTAGTTATTTTTGCAACAGTAGGTGGTAAAGTTGGGGCCGGGGTGGAATAAGAAAAATGAGAAATTCTTGTATTTCAGCAACACAAAATTACATTTTCCTTGTAGAGCTACACAGAGACTCGAGGATATCTCTAGATATCCATCCAATCCTACCTGCTCAAAGTTCGTATTCTTGCACCTAATGATATATTTTCCTTCAGAGCTTTGCTTGTCTGGAGATAGGAAGAAGTGATCTGGTTCTTCATTTTGATGAGGCTAGCACTTCTCGAAGTTCACCTATGAATAATGTCGGCAGCGGGACATGCATCGAGCTGATTCAGAAGACACATTCGTGTCAAAATCCATCTCTCAGTTTTCACTGAAGCGCTTCGATATGCTATGGTACTTCACAAGATTGAAATAAATGCGTTTCATAGCCCTCATCTCCCACCTTCCCTATAGCTACATTTCCATCTTTTTTTTTTCCCCAGAAATACCTGAGGCTGCTTTTGTTTTTCTCAACACAAGACTTGGGGAATACTTATCTCTTGGAATTGCTTTCCTACAAGCCATGGCTCATCAACACAGCAGCATCTCCCCTGCACAAAAGCAGCTCTGAGGCCTTTCAGGTGCTGAGTTTCCCAGCAGGAGACAGAGGTGCCAAGACAATAAGCATGTTGTGTTGGTTGTTCTGATTTAAAGCCCAGCTGGGATTTTGGGGAAAAAAAAAAGAAATCTATCTTCCCTTGTCTATAATGGACATCACAGCTAAGTTGTTGAATTATCACAGGATACAGTTAGGCACTTTAAAAAATCCTGCAAATGAGATACTAATCACCTTCAGGAACGGCACTGAAATTGTGGCTCCAGCTGTTTTAACTTCCTACTCAAGCCCCTTGGAGGGGAGATTAAAGCCGAAGCCCGAGTGATTTAGATGCAAGTCCTAATGGCGTTCCCGCCCCCAGCTGCCACCCTAACAAACATCATTTTTCTTGCAGGAGAGGCAGCAGATCAAGCTGTATGACCAGGAAAGGCAGCAGATCAAGCTGTATGACCACCATTTAGCCACCCCGGTGCACAGTCCTAACACAATCAGTGGTTTTATATGAGGGTGGCATTGCCTGTAATGTAGATGTGCCAAAGAGAAACCTGCTATAGGTTCTGGTAAAACCTTAGTTGGAAAGCACTAGCCCCGAACTGTGCGTTCTTATCGAGCTAAACGGGGAAACCCTTCTCCTTTCTAGGCTGTGTGTGATACAAGGAGACCTTGGAAGGGGTGAACATGGGGGACAAGGCATCCTTGAACCTTCAGGTCCCCGGGGGCCACCAGGGTGGTTGTCAGTGTGCCGGACCCAATTATCTACACTGACATGGCATTTCATACTGACCGCTTGAACTCCACAGTATGTACTGTCCATGACATTAATGCTTCTTATTAGAGTAAGTTCAAGGACACAAGTGGAATAAAATACATTTTTACAAGAAAAGGGGTTTTTTTAATTGTAAGGGTGAGCCTTATGCACAACGAAGAGATGTTATAATGATACATGAGGAAAGGACAAAAGTATTGATAGGAAAGAAGGTTTCATGCTAACTGAACAGCATTATTCCTCAGACTCATTTAAAACTGAACCAGTTCCATCTCACTTAAAGAATGCTCCAATACTACATTTCTGTATCATGCCAGGAAAGATTTGCTGTGGCCCTGGGACAGGAGCTGGAATCTTACAGATGTCAGGGAGCAAAGCAGAATAATGAATACAATGGGACAAACAAAAGAGAGAAAAAGAACATAGGCATCCTCTAAACTTCGTTGTTTTGGGGTTTTTTTTTAAACTAAATTTGAATTTTACTTACATAAAAGTGTGGAACAGATCTTGTTTGGTCTCAGATTCCTGTGACTCTGTCACAGCAGAATAGCTGGGCTTTGCCTATTTGCTGCATTCAGACATAACGAGTCCTGAAAAGCCCATGCATGAACTTGGGGGTCTAGAGGTTGGAATACCAGATCAATCTTGCCAGTTCAAGCATTTCAAATAATCACTAGAGTTGCCGAGTTCTTATTCAGCTTAAACTTCAAGGGGATGACTACGCCAGATGAAAAATTTGCTCCCAGGACAGATGTTATATTATTTATTTGGTATAAGAGATTATTTTTTAATTTTCTCACCCTCCCACTCTAACAGTTTCATTTCCTAAAAGAAAGTGGAGGCCTGGGGTTGTTTCAGAGCCTGAGTAATACAGATTCCCCATGCAATAGCCTCTGGGTCCTGGGGGAGGTTTTGAAGCCCACAGGCTTAGCCCCAAAACAACCGCTCAACGTGCTGCTGAGGAACACGAGGTTTCTTTGGTTCTGCAGTGAATTTCAAGTGGGAGAAGCGTCTGGGGAAAGGAAAGGACGGACAAAACATGGGCAGCTTGTAGTTGTGAGAGCGGTACCTAAGGATGCTTTAGCCACCCTCAGGTAAGTCTGATTTCCCAAAAGTGAAGGGCACAGAGACAGAGAGGATGGAGGGAACTGGCAGAGGAATGCGGGCTGGTCCCTGTTCCAATATCCCAAGGAAATAGAAGGAAATCTTTCACCGGGACTCAGCACCATGCCTCAATATTTCTCATTCTAGCAAAAGTTTTATCATGTCAGCGAAATGATTTGTGGTATATGACACTCAAAGTTTTGAACTGATAAAATAGCCTAAATATTACAGTGGTGATGTGATCTAAAGTAGCATAAACCAGACACAACCCCCCAATCACTTCATTTTTCTTTACCCAGAGCCTCTTTTCTCAACACCATGATCTTCCCGGAGGACGCAGCACACACACAGACATATGTCATTGTAGCCCTTGTGCCATGTGTCACCCTTGCAAGACAACCTTCACCACCCCATGGAGCTGCCCAGCACAAAACTGAACAATTATGTATGGCTCCCCACTTACATTTTCTGGGATTGAAGCTATTCACGGGTTTTTCACTGAAATGCTGGAGAGGAATGAAATTCAACTCTAGCAGAGTTCCTCTCTTTTGGAATTAGGTTTTCCTAGTTTTTAAGCTTCCCACTCTCTCTTTTTCGCTCTCTATGGGGGAAAAATAGCCCAAACAACTTACACAGCAGTTTAGCCTTTGAGTGAAATTTCACAGCTTGCTACAGGTTTCACAGAATGACTCAAAGAGCCTACTAATTCGCTTTTCAGACTCCATAGGTTTAAAAAAAGAAGCGTCTAGCAAGTCCTGCAATCCCTCTACAGAGCCCTGCTCGTTACGTTCCTCTTAGAGCCGAGTCTTTCTGTTACTCTTCTCAGCTAGAAGCCCACCGCCCCCTCTGCCTTAATTCAGCTTTTACAGAGCGATGTGTGGTGCAGTGCGGCTTCCTCGAGGGGCTGCGCGCTGGTCCCCGTGAACGGCAGCACAGCGTGAAATCTCTGCAGCATCGGAGGGAGACGCGCTCCCTCCCTTGCACAGACCCCCCCTGGGTCTCTTGGTTTCCTTTGTTTGAGCTCAGGACCAGCACAGACTCATTTCAGCTCAGGCTGCCCCGTCAAAACCAAACACAGAAGGCTCATCGAGTTTTGAAGTGAACTCAATTTTACTTTAGGGGGAGAAGGGGTGGGTAGAAACCAGCCTGGAAAATGCTGATTAAATATAACATGCTCCATAACGATTTGTTGCCATCTCTTGACAAAGATTATCCGGTACTTGCAACTACCACTGAATTTCATTCCTATAGCAGCTGAACTTAGGGGAAGGATATTAATATATTTTGGGGATGAGAGGGAACTGTTTCTCAGATGACACAGAAAGAACGAGTATTTTGAACACCTCAAACTCCAGTGAAATCCAATTTTCTGTCACAGGTTTTGCACTGAAGCAAGGATGCACTTGGAAGTCAGATGCTAAGTGGCACCTCTAAGCTTCATAGGGGATTAATGCTTTCTGTGTCTTTGTTGCTCACAAACGCACTCTTTGGCCTGCAACAGCAGCAAGCATTCGCCATCGGTGCGAGGCTTTGTGCTCAGAGAATCCAAATTGCAGCTTATGGCTCCCTGCAAAGGCTGAAGAAAATAGCTGTGAATTCCCATGCTTGAGCAGCTCAGGAATAATGTGTGTTGTGGAACATTTCAAGAAGGTAGGGCACCTCCGCTGAGACAACAGGCTTGGCTGGGATAAGCTCTGGCCAGAAAATCTGTGCATTTAACCCTTGGACAACCCACCGTGCCAGGTCAGCTTGTGAGCTCCAGTTGGCCCCAAGGGCGACCGGCAATGGCCAAGAGGTGGGTGGAAGGAGCCCACATCGATGGGCTACAAACTTGAATTGTTTGGGATGGGAAAGCAGCCCGTAATCTTTTGACCAATTTTGTCCTGGCAAAGAGCATGATAATAATAACAGCCCTCTTAAAAGGATAAAGGCAAATCCCAGCGCTGAGGCTGGTGGGATCTCCGAATTCTTTGCAGTTTAATCACAGCAGAGCAGTCAAGCATGAGGGCAGCTCTTAAAGGATGTGTGATAAACGTGCTGGTCCTGTAATACAGCAAACCTGCAGCTATTTATTGTTTCCTGGCTGTTCTGTGGGTGCGAGTCCATGGTGGGGCAGCAAGACGCCTTGGAGGCATTAGTGGAAGGGCTCCCATTGAGGGCAGATCCTTAGGGCAGAGGTCTCTGCTTCTTAGACCGAAACATTTCATTAACTTCAGCTGAATTAGGTATAGCTAAGCCCTCGGATTGTGTCCAGAAGAAATAATATGCAATTCACCCGTATAAACAAACTTGAGATACACTTTAAGCCTGTCATAAACCACTCCTGGCTTAAATTTATGCAGTCTTAATAGCACTGCATTTAGAATAAACTCCCAAGTGAGATAAACACAGTTAGAAAAGAGGGCTTTTGCTCTCCTGGAAACAAAATACATTATTTTGTCACTACTAAATAATGAGAACATTAGTATAAAACATCAGGAAACATTTCACAAGACATAAGCAGAGGATTTAGTAAAAAGAATATGTAATGGCAACCTTTCTTCTCTCTGGGACAGGAGAGCTTGGGAGAAGCCATGTAAGAGACCAGCGGGTGGCCTGGTTGTCACTTCTGCCACCCCAGCCCAGGAACAGGAATCATGCACGAGCACAAAAGCCAGTTCCTTAAAATAGGGTCAGTGACCTGAATGCAGGAGCTGCTGGAGCTTGAAGCTTTGTTTTATTAATCAGTTTTTATGCATTTAGTTAAGCATTAGCATAGGCTGCCAGCTTTATCAGCATTAATTTAGAGTACTTTGAGGTATTGAGGACAGAGCTGCCTACTGCTCATATAATGTCAGCACATCGCCCCCACCCCCTGCACTCCCTGCCTTGCTAAGGATTAAGAAACCATTAGGCCAAAATGAACACTTCAGACATGCACCACTTGTTACGGCTTTGCATTCACAGCACAGAGGAAAGGGAAATGGGCTGGAAGCAGCACTTGCAGGTCAGCTTGCAGGCAGAGGAACAGCTGGGGCTGCAGCAGCAGAGTCGAGCAGCGAGCCCCAAGCACGTATGCTGCTGTGGTCCTGTCCGCCATCAGCCAGACTGATCCCTTCACAAGAGAGCACAGATGTCCCCAAAGCCCATTACTAGAAGCATCACATCTTTAAACAACCAGACTAAAAAACAATTGAGAAAGATGAGAGATGTGTCCTTCAGGCTGCTGCCGGCCTCGCCACCCCTTGCCAAAGCAAGTCCAGCAAACCCCAAGGAACATTCACGCACCTTCTGTCCAGCTGGTGCTTTCGATGGATTTATTTTTGCCATAGCTAAGGCTTCTTTGCTGTAGCAATCCACACAGGCTCCAGAAACCATCTTGGGAGCAGAAAGTACCATGGGATAGTTAGCCTGAAATAGTCAGCTGCAGCTGTAACAACACAGCAATTAACGCCTCCCCAGCTGAGCAATTAATCGTTCTCTACTTCAGAAGGACACATGGGCATAGATCTGCTAGAAGAGCTGAGTGTCTCCTCTCATCATCTAAATCCAAGGAGCAACCACCGCCTACATTTGCAAACACCTCCTCCTGGATGAATCCAGGCAGCAGGTCAGACATCAGCAAAAAGTCCACAGGAAACCTCTGGCAGTATTTAAGTGGCTTATATATCTAGGTAGTGTAATTGATAGTCTTAATCTAAAGCACCTGTCTCCCCTTGGGCTTGTTCCATGTGCCAGAAATAAGGTCAGGTGTCTTCAAGCAGAAGGGCTTGGAGCTGTGGTCAGAGAAGAGGTACAATTTGGGATCTGGGGGTAACTGAGCACCCACAGAGTCCTGTTTCCACCAGAGTGCACAGCAGACCTGGAAGGGCAACTGTGATCTTGTGTTTGTCTGCAGCACACTCAGAGTTTCCTCTGGGATGCAATTATGAGATGAGAATAAATCAAATTCATAGGAAGGTGCAGCACCTGCACAATAATATTGACAACCTACCATATAATAAAAGACAAAGATCTCTAGAAAGTTGGGATGAGAACATCAGGAAAAACTAGCTATGGTTTGCCAAAACCAAATTTCTCTAAACTTGAGCCCTACTTGATCGAGAGTCGTTTTGCCAGTGCTGAAGCAGAGTATGAAGAGCCACCCTGGGCCCAGTGTATTTCTTGGCTGAAAACCACAGTCTCACAGACACCAGAGTTCACACAGAACCAATGGGTACTCAGCACGTTTATCAGTGTTTTGTACAGGCAGATGGTATGGTAGATATCTGCCTTCATCAGTGCTTGAACAACGGAAGATGTGTTGCAGAAAGACACTGAGGTTCTCCAAGAGCAATTGTTGCCGAGATAAACGGAGCACTAGAGCATAAGGGCCACCTCCAAACCCTCAGACCACATAAGTAAACCAGTCACGGCCTTGAAAAACAACTGGCCAACAAATCAGGTACTTTACAGGGCCAGGACCCAAGTTAGTTCAGCTTCTGAACTGCCGTTGGCTCCACTCAGTCTGGCTCAGGACACGGGCAATGGCCCATGCACCCAACCGTGTCACCACGGCCTGCCAGAGGCACCGTGGACATAGAGCAGTGACAGTGCCTGGTGCTCAGCAGCAAATAAAGCCTTCCCAGGGATAAGCTCCCCGTTAATTGCTTCTGTGAAGCCCTATCTGTGGAGGCTGTCTTGAGATCCAGCAAGAGAATAAGACAATTGCTCTCATGCCACCTTGCGTGACTCACCAGAGAGACAGGAGCACAGCAGTACGGAGAAGATAATTACACTTTTGTGAGTATGTGCCTGGTTTCAGTTTGTTTAAGCGTCTAGTTCTTGGCCATTGTATTCAATCTTTTTTTTATTAGGCTCTTAAAACTTCATGGAGAAGTTTGTACCTCAATGGGAGCTTTCCTAATACAGTAAAATACAACCATACATGGCAGAAGCACAGGTTGCTCCCTGGCATTTATGTATAGAGCTCTTCTCGACTCATTAATTTTCGTAAGGACTTGAGTTTGCTAGAAATCAGTGCAATTTATACTCAATCAGTGAAGCAAGCAAGCTGAAATACAAACACGCAGAAGACACTCTTACTTCCACGTTGCAGTTGCTTGAGGGAGGGAGAACTGGTGAGTAGTGGTGTGCAATGCCTTGTCTCTGGTACATTTTCCTGTCTGCATTTGTTCTACTTGTTCAAGTGGTTCAAAGCTGAGGAAAGAAAAAAGCCAGCCTGTTTGGCTTTGAGGTACATATATTCCATTGGGATGCTGCTCCTTAAAGAGCACAGCTGCATGGCTGAGAGGCAAACACGCCCGCCCACCAGGGTTTGAGTTTGTTCTCGATGGGTGGCCAGATTAAATGCTCTAAAAAACGCCAGCCCCCACCCCTAACCTCACAGATAAATTACCAACAGGCATGTAGCACTTCCACACTCTCCACTTGCTCGTTCTGCACAAATACCAGAGTTTTATTGTTCTCTTTGCCACGTGTATTTTTAACCCGCTACGCATCATTCCCACTTTAGGAAACATCACTTGGGAAAAAAAAAGAGGGTGCAAAGAGATTTGCTTTTTACTGCGGGACAAATGCATTATGAGGTGTGATAGACAGGCCTAGTCCCCTTGGCCCAACAAGAAGGGTGTTTCAAGTCTTCATAGATTTGTTTTCGTATTTCCTTTCATATAGATCACAAAAATCAATACAAATTGATGAAGTTCATCCAGCCCCCTGGGAAGAACAGTAATGACTGCTAGGGAAGGACCTAAAGGAAATAAGAGGAACGAGCGTAGCTACACATAATCCTACCTGTTCAGTTTCCTCACCTGGGGGTTGCCATTCACATCACTGTGTCTGCTTCCAATGGGCAGTCAATGCAATATTGCTTCTGAGTAGGAAAAGTAGATTTTGGGAAAAAAAGTGTTCAGTGTTACTGAACACAGATTCTTCTTTTTTTTTTTTCTGAAAGCAAGTGGGGTAACAATGCCATAACTACCTTGGAAAGGCATCAAAACGCTTAATGAAGTAATGTTTGTCAAGCACTGGAGGGTCCTTGTGTGTTGTGCCTTTGTGGCATTACTCTGCCCAGTGCTGCTCTTTCACCAAATTATACAAAGGGCAAATTTTAAAAGTGACTGTTTCCACAGACCTCAGGTTCCCAACGTAGCAGTCTGTGGCACAAAAACACGCCTCGAGCCTTCTCTAAGGTAGTTAATATTTGCTAGGTGTTGAAATGCTCTGACACATTTCACCCCAAGGTGTATAGAGCCATGACCTGCGGAGGCAAATGAGAGGGACGTACTAGGAAACATATTAGAGTTCTTCCTGTGATCTTGTGATTCTTTCCCGTAACATTTTTGCACAGTTTCAAGCCAATGATTAACTTTCCATTAGCTAAATAAGGGCTATAAACGACCGGGGGAACTTGCTAGGCGTGCTCTTGAAACCATGGTTGAGGCTGAGCTGGCTTCTGCACCGCTCCGGCACTGATGCAGAGTGGGAGCACGGGGGCTATAAAGCGCGCTATTACTGCAGTTAAAAGCTCTGCGAAACTTTAGCTCAAGGGAGCACAAAAACAGAGGGTTTTTTCCTCCACAGTAACCGATCGGCCTGATTAGGCGAGGCTGGAGGCAGCTGCCTGTGTGGCGAGGTGGGTGTCCATGGGGCACAGCATGTCAGTGTCGAGCAAGGAGCTCCGATGGCATCCCACAGCATTGCTCAAACTGAGCAAGAACAAGGAGCCTCAGGTGGGAGAAGAGGGAAGTTTGCTAAACAACCCATTCAAGAAAACCCCCCAGAAAAATTCAATGAAATATCATGAAATATAACAAGGGCAATGGTAGAGTCTTACATCTGGGCAGGAACAACCCCAGGTTCCACTATAGGTTGGGGAATGACCTATTAGAGAGCAGCGTAGGGGAAAGGGACCTGGGGGTCCTGGGGACAGCAGGATGACCATGAGCCAGTACTGTGACCTTGTGGCCAGGAAGGCCAATGGTACCTGGGGTGGATTAGAAGGGGGGTGGTCAGTAGGTCAGAGAGGTTCTCCTGCCCCTCTGCTCTGCCCTGGTGAGACCACACCTGGAATATTGTGTCCAGTTGTGGCCCCTCAGTTCCAGAAGGACAGGGAACTGCTGGAGAGAGTCCAGCGCAGGGCAACAAAGATGCTGAAGGGAGTGGAGCATCTCCTGTGTGAGGAAAGGCTGAGGGAGCTGGGGCTCTGGAGCTTGGAGGAGACTGAGGGGTGACCTCATTAATGTTTACAGATATATAAAGGGTGAGTGTCAGGAGGATGGAGCCAGGCTCTTCTCAGTGACAACCAATGGTAAGACAAGGGGTGATGGGTTCAAACTGGAACAGAAGAGGTTCCACTTAAATTTGAAAAGAAATTTCTTCTCAGTGAGGATAACAGACACTGAACCAGGCTGCCCAGGGAGGTTGTGGAGTCTCCTTCTCTGCAGACATTCAAACCCGCCTGGACACCTTCCTGTGGAACCTCAGCTGGGTGTTCCTGCTCCATGGGGGGATTGCACTGGATGAGCTTTCCAGGGCCCTTCCAACCCCTGACATTCTGTGATTCTGTAAACCAAATAAGAAAAACAATCAGGAAGATAAGAGCTGCTGAGATGGTGGTGGCTCTGGCTGACCACCATGGAAGCTGGGAGAAGCCCCAGGGGCCAGCAGGGCATCCAGCCGATGCTCCGGCATGGCAGGGATGGGGACGGCACAAGTCGGCGGCATACAGAGAGCAACCACATGGTTTGCACCTTCCGTTGGTACTGACCACGGTGGTCTTGGCAGCCTCCGGGATGCTGAGTGACAGGGAGTGATGACACAGGCAGTGTGTCGCCCATGCATCATGGTTTTGGTGACCAACTGATCTCAGCTTTCAGCAGTGGCTAAAAATACGGGGAGCATCAATATGTATGGTAAAGCTCAGTGTTTTTGCACTTGCGTTAAGCCACGCTGGTGCTTAGCTTTTGTGTTAGAGCCCTGGATAAGTGGGTGGCACTTTAATAAAATTGTTCACAGGAGCAAAGGCTAGTAGGTGAGGATGTCAGAATCAGGTTCTTAACAATCTTTATAGAGACTGTAAGAAGCCTAAAGAGAAGCCTAATTCAGATGCCTCAGTGTGCAGCCTTTTTTATTACACCCACAAACCACCCACAACCTCCAAATTGCTGTTCTTTAGAAACACCCTGCAGCATTTTCTGGTTTCCAATATACAGCAGTGCTGTAGGCTTAGCTCCTGGATTTGTGCATGCACATGCAAAAATAACTAATGGAGAGCTTGATCAGACAGCAGGATCTTTTCTCAAATGGCACATTTTAGTATTAAAGGGAATGTATTCTGTTATCCTGCTAGCATGGAATAATGAAACCGTAGCTTTTCCTTCCCAGCTTTTTTTCCCTTCCTCTCCTTTCAGTCTTGCAAAGCAGAAATGATCCCTGGCTTGTAGGCTGCGGCAGCCCACGGGAGCTTTGAGAACAGTGTCAGAAACCCACAAACCCGCGTCGTTAATTGGGGACTGCGTCGCCAGTGACACTTTGGAAAGCCAGGCTGTCATTTCCAAGCAGCGAGGCACTCCGCAGACGCCAAAGCCTGACATTTCACAGCAGAGGGAGGAGGGTCCTGTGCCGCTGAGAAATGTTAGTTTGGCAGCTTTTTCAAGCAGAGCACGGTCTGGGAGATCAAATCCCTCTTCCTCCAGGTGTGTACCCGTAATCTCTGTCCCTCTGTGCCTCCGACAAGACGCGCGGCTGTCATGAGGAGTGACAAACGTGCCACTTCCATGTTTTCTTTGTAAGATGTGCGTGCTCTTATTCAAATTCCCAGCTTGGCACTGCTGCCTTTATTGTCCAGCCGCTCTAACTCTCAAAGGAGAGGACTAAAGGCAAACAAGACAAGGCTGATATTTAGGCTGCCCCATTAATTTGTTTTGTTTTGTTTCTTGGGCAACTGGGCTTTTGTTTTAATTGCAATCTCAATTTAAGGCACAGGAGGGAAGAAATTGAGGCAGGAAAAAACCAAACTAATTTTCTTCTGTTTCACGCTATCAGGTGTGGTTTAAGGGAAAAAAAAAATCTTCCCAGAGAGTCCCTGTAATCATAAATAAATCTAAAAGGAAAAAGAAAATAAAAGCCCTGCTCCTACTAACAGCCCCAGGCTTTTAAACACACTTTAAAAGTATTCCAGTGTTCTTCTTGTTTTCCTATTCATTTCAGACCTCCATATTACCTCTTGTAAGCACTATCCACACACAGACCTGTAATATCTTTTCCTCCAGAAGCTGCAAAGCATTAAAGCCTCCAGAGATATCAGAGGTAGGGAAGGACTGCCAGTTCTTTTTCCAGGCAGAGGAACACGTCCCTCCAGCCTTGCCCCCTCTCTCCTGGCGCTGCCTTCTTCCACAGTCGGCGTTTGCAGGAAATCACGTTCTCTCCTGTGTTTCACATGCAGGGTTGTCATCACAAGCCATTGACACTGGCCCCTCATCCATCATTGTTGCCAGAACAACGTCTCCTAGCTGTGATGGGCACCCATCTCCAACGCATGAACCACCACATTTAGCCTTGCCTGACGCCGCTTTCTGCTGGGTGTTGCACCCCAAGAAAGGCCCATAATTATATCCTCAATAGCAACCGTTCATTTTCTGCAAAGCCTTGGTGCTGTAAAGCACGCCCCAGCTGCCCCACAGCTTGTCTGCTGTCTTTGCTCTGGGTATATGTCGAGGTTTTGATTGCGGGGTGACAATAGAACCATGGCAGATGTATTGTTAACCCCATCTCCCCCCCTGCCCCCTTTAGCCCCTTCCTCTCCCCACTTCCCACCAAGAACAGGCGATTGGGAGGGAAAGAAGGACAGAGAGAAGAGAGTTGGAAAAATTCAAGATGTCTTACTAATGCTACTAATAAAAATAGAGAAAATAATACAAAATATACAAAACCAATCTTGAAAGTCCCGGCAACTGCTGCGGCAGATGTAGGGCCGGCACCTGAAGTCCTGGACTGGACTCTGCAGCCGATCGGAACTGGATTCAGTCTGTTCACTGCACCTCAATTTGCAGGGGTGACTCGCAAGGTCCTCTCCTAATGTCGGCCACAAGGAAAAGGGACGAGATCCTTGTGATCTCCCACTTTTATACGAAGTCTCATGTGAATGGGATGTTATACTCAGTCAGTTTTTGGTCACCTGTTTCTTGTTGCCCCTCTCGTGAGATGTGTATCCATTCTTCTCAATGACCTTGCATACCATTGCTATGTCTACCAAAACTTGTACCTGGCTTTCAGGAAAATGCAGCTAATAAGAAGGCTTTAGCTGACAGGTCAATTCACTAAAAGAGAAACCCATTTTTAACAAAAGCAGGACAGATTATTCTGCGGGCAAAAGGGCGGTCTGATGACTGGGAACTGGATTACGCTGTTGTGTTAGAAATTACTTTATAGCTATAACTCCATGTTTGTTAACCTTTCCAGCAAAAGAATCTGATAGCATGAAACGCAACTTGTACTCTGTAATACAAACTCCTCAAAACAAGAGCAAGACAAGCTGCTCAGCTTAAGCTGCCTCTCAAATAAAGCTCCTCCCAAGGCTGCCCCCAGAGACTGCCGCCTCCTCCCTTCCCAGCTCTCCATCAAAAGCCACCCCTGCCATCCCCACAGCAGGAGAAAATCCCAGCAATCCTCTCACAGACACCTTTTCCCAGTGCAACTCACTCCTACAGGTACAATTTGGTTTCTTGCCTTGCGAATTATTCCATAAGCTATCTGAGAGGCCAGACACAAGGAGCTGACGTCCCTGCAAAGTGAGAATTGTTTGAAGCACGCAAAAAAGGTGCTGCGCTCTCCTAGCAACCGAAGTTGTAAAATAATGTAATCATATCCAAAATAATGCAATAAAAGATTATGTGATGCTTGTATCGGGTTGTTATGGCAACTGAAATAAGCTGAAATAAGTGTAGCCAGCATTTCAAACAAATAAACCAAATCGTATGCTAAGTTACATTTCTAATTAATCCCATTCAGTTTACTGTCATCTCCATCCATTCATGCTTACTACAGGGCTGCTGTTAGGTCTTATTTTCATGGCCTTTGCCCTGTCTCTGCCCTACACAGTTTCTCTTTTGCTTTGAACTTTATTTTTCTTTGACCCTGGTGATGTAAAATTGTTATTTCACCCCTGCATGTTTGAGTCAACAGAGATTTGCATTTCAATGTATCATCCCTAACCTGATCTTATTTCATTTTCCTTTCCAAACAACTTTGTTGCTTGGGGAAATGTTGTCCTACAGTGGCAGGATTTACTTAACTCCTCCTCCCCACGTATCTTGATGAAAATTGAAAACAGCACTCCCAAAAGATGAAAACACCTGACCAAAGCCTGAAAACCCACCCTGGGAGAACAGACCATGGGCAGATGTTGTTTCTTGAGAAACTGGCCAAAACCAGCACCCTCTCACCAATTCCAGCTTACACCTACCAAAAGAGTGGCCAGTTTCTCAAGAATATCCATTGATTTGCTCATAAACTCCCAATCCTTATTACAAGATACACTTTTAAAAAGCATTTTCCACATCTTTTGGTTCCACCCCTTTGAGACTGAATAAAACTCTCATTTCCATAAAGCGCCATCCTGAAATCAGCCCATCTCCTGTAATACTCCCAGTGGGTTTATGTGGGGAACTAACTGTTTTCTGGATCGGGGTTTTATTCTCTGGTTCATTCCCAAGCTGTGATTTTCGAAGCAATTCAAAAAGATGCAAAATATAAATTGATACCTCTGTTAAAATGTAAAGGTTTGCGCATTTTCTAAATGCCCTCTTTGCCTCATTCTTGCATGTGGGGATCGGCAGGAGCTTGGTCTAGCACTGCACCAAAGCTGCGGGCAGAAGGGTACAAACCACCCTCCAAAACACACCCCCAAAAGCAGAGCAGCCCTTTCCCCACCCAAGCCCCAATGCAGAGGAAGGTGGTTGATGGTCTTTTCCCTCTGGTTTACCACCACTGCTTCCATGCTCACAGCACCACCCACATCCCAGGTGCTTCTTCATGCATTTGTGGGGTTTTTTACGTGCTAACCACTCACCTGAAACAGCGCTAACGTGCCTCCATCAACACCCGTTTTCCCCGTCCAGTGAAGTATTTGGGGTGAACAGCATGCACATCACAGGACAACTTCCAGGCTCTTCTCCATGTGATTGTAGGGTCAACCCAAAACAGAGATAATCAAGCCCAGAAAGTGCCGTGTGGGAACCAGCCACAGCAATGGGCTGAGCCTAAAAGCGTCAGAGCCATTTGCCGTGTAAGCCTTACATGCTGCTCAGTTTTAGCCCTTCAGGTATGCTTATTTCTAGGCTGCAGAAGATTCCCCAAAGGGCATATACAAAATGACAGGGAAACCAACCTTATGAAAACGTAATTTATCCAGCTTTCTTTTATTTTTCTTTTCCTTTTTCTTTCCCGTTCCCTTCCCGTTCCCTTTCCTGAAAATAAGACTGGTGATGTCCTTTCTTTGCAGGTACAAGTAGCTCTCTGGTTGCACTAAAAATGCTTTTTGTGAAAAAGTTAGTACCAGAAGGGGTTTTAAAACAGTACACTCTACAACCATGTGCAATGTTCCTAGCATCTACCCATAACCTTCCAGCTTCTAGCACAACTTGGGGACTGGAAAAATTGGCTTAATTTCTCTCTGATACTCTACTACAACCCAGGGAAAAGCCTGAGTGATGTTGTGTATATATGTTTCATACCAACTGCATCATCCTTCTGCACTCGCAGTCTCTGCCAATTAACCCCGAGCAGCGATACCTTTCCTCCATCTGAGTATGATCTGAAGGGCCATCCCACTGGATTCAATGAGGGCAGCCAACTCATGATGGTAACATTTAAAGACATAACGTATATCACAAGATAGGCATTGCAGAGGTATATATTCTTAAACCCAACATCAGGAGCTCTAATTCCCCGGAGTCATGCTGGCATTTGAAGGACAACTACAGTATGTGCCTCGGATGGCGTTTGCTTATTTTATGTCTTGTTCAAGTGCTTCTCAACAGGATGTGCATTAGGCAGAGGATTATGCTATTTTATCTTGCCTCATCATGCTCCCTCAAAACCAATTACTCTTGTGGATTACATAAAACATGATTTCTTTGTAAAATTAAAAGTAGTCACTGGGAGGCCAATGTGTCTTTTCACCATTCCTGTTTCTGTTTTTGCAGACCCACCTTTACCCGATTTCCCTGCCATCCCATTGAAGTTCCTAGCAATTAAAGATATTCTTGTCCTGTTTTTTTAACACTGCTTTTGGTATTATGTTAATTAATACTGTGTAAAATTCAGCCTATTAAAAGAAGGAGCTTCATTCCACAGAAAAATATATTGTTTTCTTCTCACACCTGTGTTTTGATAACCTAAATATTATAGAAATCATAGCTCGGAGAGCAATGCCTGAGTGACTCTGAAAACATCGTGTTTAAAGAAATATCACAAAAAGAAGGAAAACTCTTTCAAGGGTAGCGCTGAGTTGTTTGAGCATCAGATGTGATGTGATTAATGTTTTCTGAAATAACATTACATAATGTACACAACTGTGGACACATACCTTTGGGTTTTATCTTTCATTTTTATCAATGTAAGTCAGTCTTTTCTTTCAAATTTCTGTTTATGACCTACTAGTCATATTCAGTATCACTGGTGTGGTCACTACAGCAGCTTGATTTTAATAAGTTTTAAACAGGCATTGCCAGTCTGAAGGTTCTCTCTAAGGGTTATGATTTAGAATTATCAGTTTTACTCAGTATTATGTCATGAAAGGAAAACAGAACACCGAGCATGCCCAGAAACCTTTTGTCCTCAGTGCCATAGGGTGCAGAGATCCCTGGTGGTCAACCATTGCATTCATCAGCTGAGGATGGGGAAGGTGACTATACGAGGTATTGAAGAGATCCGTTTCACTTCGATGGAGCCACCACGTGAGCTGGTTGGAAGGGCTCAGCTGTGGGTGAAGGAAGGAGATCTGAGATCATGGGAAGCCATGGAAGAAGCCAATGTTCCTATGGGTTGGGTGAGCAGAGAGATGAATGGGGATCCAAGGGTCCCAGCATGAAGAGGTCTGGAGTCGGCTATGGGCCTGTGAAATTCACCTGGGAATTAAGAGTGCTGGAGCCTCCTCGAAATTAGGCCACTTGCTGTCTCTCACCAGACATCCAGAAATGCAGATCTTAAATTTAGGAGAAGCTTTGGAAGTGCAACACAGAGGATGGAAGACAAGTTCTCACATTGGAGAAGGCTGCGGGCTTTGGGGGAGAGAAAAGAGTAAGCGACACAGCGCTCAGGAGTCGGAGATTTGGAAAGGAAGGGTGGTGAGACCAGGTGAGCTGGCAGACCAAGGCAACACGGACTTGTGAACCGTGAAAACAGCAACAGCAGATGAAGAACCCAGAGCAAACGAAGCTTCCCAGAGGAGCGGGGCTGCAGTCCTCACAAGTACTTTTCCACTGATCTCTCGCCCAGCCTCTCTCTCTCACAATTCTACTACAGAAGGACTTGAAGGATTTTACAATAGCATAGAGTAAATTAAAAAGTAATATTTAATGAAACAGAAAGACAAAGACCTTGCATGCATAATTATGCTCTGTTGAGAGAATCAATCTTTGGATTTGCTAGAGAGACCCATTAACATGCGTAAAGCAGTTTCCTAAGAGGAAAGAAAAATTGAATTCCATGTGTTAGGAGAAAGAATTAATGTGTTTTTTTAAAAAAAATTTTTACTTTTACCACTTTCAGACAACATTTCAAGTTCATATTTATTTGGACTTTAACTAAAAGAAGATACCTGGATGTGAATTTAATATTTTGATACGTCTCTTTTGCGGCCAGGAAAATATCAAAATAAGCCTAACACTAAACCTAAAGTGAAAAAGAAAAGGAAAATGATCCATTATCTTTGCCTCCTTAGAGCTCTCAAACTTTGTTTGAAAGTCCAAAATCTCTGAGCACTTGATAGTAATCCTAGTGCTGGTAAGCAAATGGTTGGAGAAGTTCCATACAAAACCATCTTGTGCTGGTTGCTTATCCCTTTTTTAGCAACTTGTGGGGCTTCATCAGAACCGCTTACGTCCATAACACAAGAGTGGATCATTTATAAAGCTTGTATAAATGATGCATTCAGAAGCAGCCCATGTCCTGGTAGATAAAAGGTAGTTGTATGCAAAATGGCGTACAACAACTCATCTTACACCTTCCTTGTAAGGTAGTTATCACCATTCACGTAGCAAAACCATTTATTTCCATGTTTCTACGCTAGTCATACAAGCATTTTAAGCACTTTCTTTAAGAAATTATCAAGGTGCTATATGTCCAATTGTTATGAAAATTAATAAAACACGCAAATCTACTCATCTGCATGAAGAAAATGGGAAGATAGGGAAGCCTGTCTCCAATCCAAATCCCTGCGCAGACTCCTCTGCAGCAGTGGTGAAATCATTTGCTCTGTGCTCGGCCCTCGTTTTCCCCCTCAAGCGCTAATGCTAATTATACCTGCTTCGCTGAGGTTTTGTAACAAACAGCCTGCATGCGAACGCTGCTTTGGTACAAGTAAGCGCCAAGTTTTCGTAATAAACATATGGTGAATGACATTTTGTCTGGATTTTTGCACTGGAAGAGTTTATTTAAATCAGTTTTGGAAAGCGATAGCAAGGCAGAGAAACACTGAGTTTTTCTCAGTCAATAAATAAATACTTATACCCCTTGCTCTAAATACCCCAAGCCTGGCTCTGTTCCAAGTGTTAGGCAGACAGCATGCTCAGATTTTTTTGCCCTATTCTCAGGTTTAAAAGTAGACAGAGGTGGAAATGTGCTTTTTAATCTTTTTTAGTAGTCAGGCTATGCTGGGCAGAAACACCCTGAAATAAAATCATAAATGGTGTCTGTTATCCAGAACTTCAAACTACTGTACAGATGACATTAGGGCACTTAGAGACTCTTTATCTTAAAAGGCAGTCGCTGACTTGGACAATTTACAGGCTTAAATTATTTACAATTGCCTGTTCATCAAAGCAGGAGGAGTAAAGGAGATTGAATCCCGACACAGACCTAACCCTGCACTGACCCTGGGCAAAACCATAAGTACACCGAGGTTTTCAGCAGCGCAAAGGGCTCAACCCCAAAATGCTTTGTTTTAATTGCAAAGCTCTGTAAAATGTTATTCTTGAAGGAGGAAGACCTTTTGATTCAGAAGCGAATCTAAAACTATTTTTGTATTAAGGCTCTCACTTATTTCTTCCCAAACAAGTGTTTCTATATGGACAGTTGTATGAAAAGCAGGATAGATGTTTCTGCTTCCTTCAACTATAGCTGCTGACAATTTTCATAACACAGGATGGATTCCTTCACTTCAGCCCCAAATTAACTTTCCAAGATATGTACATCTTCTTTCCCCTCCCCACTTTCCAATCTTAAATTACCAACACCACAAACCCACCGGAGAAGTCAGAAACCAAGGTTATCAAAATGTTTAATTTTTCCTAATAGTTTTAATTACTACTTATTTTTCAAAACCTGTGATTTCTCATGTCCCCGTGGGATAGCTGTTCTAATTTGAGTGGTGACAATGTACATGGGCATGGAATTAAATTTAAGCCTTTCTTGGTTACTAACAGCTATCCTCAAGCTCTTCTAGCAAAGTAGGGGCGCTGCATGATCTCCACCAGTGGGAGACCCGTTCCTCTGCTTATTTTATCTTTATTTTTTTCTCTGGCATCAGACAAGACAATGATGGCCAGGTTTAAGGCTTAAAGTAGCAAGTCGAGTAACCAGTTTTCTCTTCCATTGGGGACGTCAGTCTCCCGGAGTGGTCAAGGCAGCTCACAGAATCAGAATCACAGAATCGACTGGGTTGGAAAAGACCTCAGAGATCATCCAGTCCAACCCTTGGTCCAACTCCAGTCCATTGACCAGATCATGGCACTAAGTGCCATGGTCAATCTCAGTTTAAAAACCTCCAGGGCCGGTGAGTCCAGCACCTCCCTGGGCAGCCATTCCAATGCTGACCACTCTCTCTGCACAGAATTGCTTTCTAATCTCCAGCCTAAATGTCCCCTGGCAGAGTTGAAGCCCATGCCCCCTTGTCCTATTGCTGACTGCCTGGGAGAAGAGCCCAATCCCCCCTGGCTAGAACTGCCCTTCAGGTGGTTCTAGAGAGTGCTGAGCTCACCTCTAAGCCTCCTCTTCTCCAGACTGAACAAGCCCAGCTCCCTCAGCCTCTCCCCATAGGGCTTGTGTTCAAGTCCCTTCCCCAGCCTTGTTGCTCTTCTCTGGACCCACTCCAGCACTTCAATCTCTTTCCTGAGCTGAGGGGCCCAGAACTGAACACAATACTCCAGGTGTGGCCTCCTCAATGCAGAGCACAGGGCAATGATCACTGCCCTTGTCCTGCTGACCACGCCATTTCTGATACAGGACAGGACACCATTGGCCTGCTTGGCCACACTGTCGCGTGATCCCAGCACCTGACCGACTTCTCTCCTCACACAGAAAAGACAAACCTAATACTACTGTCACTAAACTAATTCTATTTTCTTATTCCCTCCACAAGCCTTTGCAATTCAGTGGGATGCTTTGTTTGCCAGCAGTGACAGCCAAACAGGCCTGTCCTCAGGATCCTCCAATGTCTGGCTTACTCAGTGTGTACAGTTCTGATTCTCCTTCCTTTTTCTAGCAAAACAGTAAAAATGGCAGTAGTACTCTGCATCCCTCCCATCATACAACACTGGGGTTTATCTGTGTGCAGAAGACCACTGGAATTTCTATTTCCATTTCATGTTCCTGGGCAATATGTTGAGCAAACATGCCCATCTTCAGCATCTACTCTTGGAAACCACTTTAGGACCCCAAAGGATTTTGTCACATGTGAATTTTCTGATCAGATCTGAGTTAAACGGTTTCCAACTGTATGTAATTTTTATGACGTTATCTGAGGGGACAGATACCTCAAGATCTTGTAATCTGGTAGCTTTTCCAGGCTCAGCATTGCTCATTGGAAGTCCCAACCATCAAATGGATGTTGATCGACTACCCGATGTCTACCAAGATCCTTCTCTGGGTTTCACGAGACTTGCACAAAAATAGGTGGTTTAGGAGTTTGCCACTACCCAATATATCAAAATCTGAAACCCCCAGGGGTTACGGATGGGACCTGAGACATTTGGGTAGTAGAAGCAGAGAGATCTCCATGAAGAAAAGCAATGCTAACAAAACAGCCTTGCTCCTTGTCCACTGCAGCTTAAAAAGACTTGAAGAAGGAGGACATCGAACAGTTTTCCTTCAGTAAATGCCACAATCACAGTGTCAAGCCTGCTTTTTTTGTTCTAGTCTTAAAACTGATGAATGCACCCCAATCTATGTTAGTAATGGGGATCACCCCACAGCACAGACCTGGGGGTCCCCACCCACGGTGTGTACCAGCACCCCGGCTCTTGGGTACACCCCTGAATAACCTTTGTGTGCTATGCGGACTAACAAGGAGAAATGAACGCCAAACAACAAGAAAAGCAGCAAAATAACAGAATACATTACGATGTAATACATAATACATTAATACAGCTCTAAGGAGGCAAAGATAATGGATCTGTAGGAATTGTGCTACTTAACAGATGTTACTTTTTCTAATTCCCCATCAGAAAACTAAAATGCTGATCCAGATGATACAGCTGTTTAAAACAAGTGTTGTATTTGCAGATTTCCAAGAAAACCATCAGAATGGCTTGGAAAAAAAATGTTTGGCTTCTTATTTACCAGAAACACTGGATTTCCAATGCCAGCTAACTCACTTAAGATGCTATACCAGTATGTTAAATTCAGCTGAACAAGCAATTTCCACTTCAGCGCAATTATGGCTTTGGCAGCTCATATTGCTTGCAGCAGGTTTTCTGTTTGTTTGTTTGGCTGGTTGTTTTGGTGGTTTTTTTTCTTCATGCACATTACCTAAATCCCTGTGTTTCTTCATATGCCCTAGAATATGAAGCTGCAGGTTTCAAGGCAAATTTGTTTTCTTTGAAGAATTAATTCTCCCTTGGACATAAACCCAGGGATATTTAACTTCTTGAAATGCCCAGATCATGCTGCTGAATGTGTGTGTGGTCTGTCCTGCACAGCAAGACCTGTGGGACCAGATGATCAGAGATGGGAGGACCAACCAAATCACTCCCCACACAGCCATGAAAAAAACACCTACCCAAAACAACTCTACATACCCCAAAAGCGGGTGTCCTTTCTGGTGCACGGGAAGGATGGAGAAGGAGCATCCCAGCGATTCACACGTCCACCACCGTTTCCCCACTCCTCACACTCAGTCATCAGGACCTGAATCCCCCATCCAGAGGCAACCCAGGGACCTTGTGTGTGTTTTTAATGATGGGTACGACTACGCAATCCATCAGCATGTGAAAGCAAAGAGAACCTAGAAGCTTAAAATGAACTTTTAAGATATGGTTGTCACAAAAGCAAAGGTGCAGGCACCACGGCAGCAGCCAACCATCCTGCCCCACAGCCAGTGCCACCCCCAAAACCTCCTTTGGCACCCACGGGGCTGGGAAGAACGTGACACCTTGGCCATGCAGAGATACCCCTGAAAGTGCGGCAGCAGCGCAAATGGCAGAGAGCAAGCACTACCCGCCAGACTTCAACAAATTGCTACCCATAACTTGCAATCTCCCTGGAAACACACCGGTGGACTTTGCAAAGTGTGGGATCCAGATTTACAGTGATGACAGGGCTGTTCATTTCTTTCTTTCTTTCTCTTCACCTCCCTCCCCAGTTTTGTGTCCAAACAGCCCTGGGTTGTAATTAGCAGCACGCTGCTTTCCCACCGCTTTCAAAAGCACAGAGAAAACCAGAACACAGTGGGCAGGGAAACACAAGTAGGATTAAATACCAACATAAATCATGCCGAGGGTGTAGGGCTGGGAACAATTTCATTTTTCACGTTTCACTCAGTATTTAAAACGCACAACCACCTCCGAGCTCCAAAAGACACCTCCTCGCCTCCATTGTGAAATGGAAGGCAGGGCGATGTGTGGTTCCCATCCTCCAGCCTCCCTTCCACCAAACTCCTCCCTGCTCCCGTGGATGCCACGGGCTTTATCTCGGCTCTGATCTCCTGTGCACCTCAGATCCACCCGGAGACCCGACCCAGTGCAGAAGCCGCAGGTCCTGCACAGGGACACCTGCTGAGGGAGCACGTCCCCAATGTCCTTATATCATCTGAATAATTCCTGCTGCTGGCCCCCCTCTATATACACGGCTTTTGTTCTGCAAAAGCGTTATGTCTGGCCCTCCTTTCCTCTCCCAGCTTTTCCAGCGAGCAGGGCTGCCTTCCTCCCTCCCTGCCTTTGCTTCTAGGTCTGTTGTGCATTAGCTGCAGCGGCTTCCAGAAGTTTTGCTGCATCATATTTCTCGCTCCTTGCCTTTTTCCCACCCTCCCCATGCCTCATACCTCAAATATGATCTATTGGTCATTTTTCAGGAGATCTGACATTAGGAAGGTTTTGGCTGCTCCAAAAGGCCGGGAAGCTCTGGGAGGCAGGCTGAGCTTCTCCTCCTCCTCCTCCTGCAGCGAGGCCAAGGGGAACCCTCACCTCTCATCCTCTGCGCTCCACCTGCGTCTCATCCCACGTGCATCTCCCACAGCGTGTGGAACAAAAGGTCCCGGTTATTTTCCTAATTCTCGTTGAACAGGAGGGATAAGCATCACAGGGATCGTGGGGCATCTGGCCTGTGAACCTCCCATCTCTTCCCAGAGGGACAGTACCTCACACAGACAGACGGACACACGCACGGCTTCACACATGTCGCTGCATTTCACACCGCAGATCTCACCAAAACGTGTAAGCGAAGGTCTGGCAGGCACAGGTTTCCTTAGCCTGCAATACTCCCATGCCTGACTATTATTAGATTTGTACGCTAAGCTCAGGAGGGTGTCTGGGGCTGTTGCATGTAATTACAAGACTGATAATTGCATCAGGTGTAATCTGACCCTACCTCTGTTCAGGCCCAAACAGATAAGCATTAGAACAGCTACGTCGCTTCAAGCAAGAAGGAACCCAGCCACATCAAGTAGTGAAAATGCTGCAACTCTCTCCCTCCACTTTTAAGATAAGCACCGCTACTTATCAGCTGCAGCAGCCCAGAGCCATCTCACATGTCCTGGGGAGCACCTGGGATGCTGCGGGAGAGAAAAATTGGCGACTTGTAAATAACACCATCAGCAGCTGAGGGGGCTCACCCATCAGCACCAATGCTTTCTCTTCTGGTAAACTCCAACAGCAAGTTCCTCGTGTCGGCACGGGCCGTACATGCACCTCAACGGTTAACGCTCATGCGAGTCTGGACATCACAGGCCATAATTAGGCAGCCCCGGTGTCACCACGGCAACGGGTTTTGCTTACACGTACCCATGCACAGGTGCGTGTTACACGTACCCATGCACAGGCGCGTGTGCTCCAAACCCACGCACGCAGGGAGGCGATGACACCGCCAGCTCTTTGCTGGGGACCGTCCCTGCCTGCCACACAGGGTTAAGCGCTGTGAGTGTAGACAGTCTGGCCTCTCTGAATAGTTTTGCTGGATGTTCAAATGAATCACTTGGCGTGGAAATGGAGGAGAAGAAAAGAATTCATATTCTCCTGCTTCCCAGGAGCTGCAATTTAGTTGAGGGAAGGCATCCAGAGAGACGTCCTTGAAGGATATACCTTGCAAACCTCCATCGTTTGGAGCTGGGCTCTCTGAAATGGCAGCTTTCCAGGGAAGTGGAGAGGGCTGTGGGAGGCAGCTGCACATTGCTCGGGATTGCAGCAGCTTTCCAAGAGGACGAGGTCCTCAGTGATGGCCTGGGAGGCTGGGCCACCAGCAGGAGACTCTGGAAAGGGTGGGAAAGAATTTAAAGCATGATTTGCATCTCTTAAATCACTTATTCCCTGCATTGTCCGCTGCTCCTGACTGCCAGTGCCCTGCCGCCTAACACCAAGGAGTTTTACAGGATGGAAAAAGAGGTCGAGCATGTTTCACGCTGAGGTTTTTTCCCCCCTTCATTTTCTTTGCATTGAGGACTCTCGTACCCTGCTGGGGACCCTGCAGAAAGGAGGGGAGGCAGGATTGCTCCCCGGGGAAGCGGTGAGGCACTTTACCAGCTCTAGGAGAGGGTCACATCCAACAGCAACACGCAGCTTCCCGCTGAGCTTTTCATCTGTAATTTCAAGCCATCGCATCCCGCCGTCCCCAGCAGCCACTACGGGTGTAGCTGCTGCGATGTGCTGATGGAGCCACCCCAAAGGCTTTAGTACACAAGCCAACTGCAAAACCCAAGGGTTTTATTCTAACAACATACAAACGCTCACACGAGCGTAACTGAATAATTTCCAGTGCTCAGCAAAATGTATCTTTCTTTGCACCTCAGCTGTGGTGCAGAGATAAATGATGAGTGTAGTCTTTTGACAATTTTGCTAAAGTTTCATTCCCAGCTGATCCCTTTCAAATGATCCACGTTTTGGGGATTTCTATCCTTAATGAATCTTGGAGATAATAAGAAAAAAATTAAATGAGATTTTTTTTTGCGGAAAAAATAAAATCTGCTATTAAAGTCATACTTTCTCCTATTCCTCTTCCCCTCCCGTTGGCCTTTCAATGCCCTTGCAAACAGGCAATACCCAAGACATCTCCACTACATGTGATACTGCAGGAGCCTGGAAATATTTCTGAGCCAGGAAACAATGACAGTTATTCCATTAGATACAAAGGTTTTCCTCCGCAAGCTTCACTAAAAAAGCATTACACAGTTAATAATATTACCTAAAACTCCCTACCAGCTCTAAATGGCCCAGATATCCTTTTGTCCCGCCGCTCTGGGCTGTATCGCTCTCTTCTCCTAATAAAGCTTCGGCAAAGAGTGCTGAACTGCGTAGGATATTTTCACATTAATCAACGTGCTCTCATCACCCAGTGACTGATGGGGCAGCTCTGCTGGGCTCCTGGGTTTTCTGCAAGTATGTGCAGCACACTCGGAGCAGACAAGCCCTGGCCATTGACTTAGCTCCTCCATAGCACACCCCCTATTGCTGTGTCCCCTCTGTGCTCCAGCTTTCCCAGAGAGGGGGTAGAAAGTCCCTCTGTCTTTCTAGCAATGGGCAGGGAAGAAACCCCTGAGGAAGGGTCATATTAGAGGTGTAGACACAGATAGAGGAGGAAAGGCAGCCGTGGCAGCATCCCACTTCTGTATCTTGTCTCCTAATGCCTTTGGGGCATCACGCAGGTCCAACCTAAAATGCTGAAAAAAGTAATATTCTTTCCCCAAAACACATGTGTTAGTTAACATATATATATATTATATATCCCCTTGCAGGCAGAGCCTCTGCTGATGCTACATTCACACTCCTGATTAAGCTGTGAGGAGCTGGGAGTAATTTTGACATGCTAGATACAAAGGTTAATTTGGGTTAACGGTGTTTAAAAACAACAATAAAAACACAACACCTAGAAGACGAAAAACATAAAGTATTTCCATAGACAGTTTTAGGTAAATCTTCATACTCTAGGACTGACACATGAGCAAAGGCTCCAAAGACAAGCCCAGCAAGAAACCCCAGGTGGTGCAGAGTAACTGTGTGCTCTCTACTGCACGGATGTCTTTATCCTAATGGCTATCTATACCTTAATAGCCAGAATAATTTACTTTAGGTCCCATAGCACATGCTTTCATTCATTACAAAGGACCACCACAGAGGTACTCTTGCACAGGGATGAATCCCCTTGAGTTTCGGACAAGCCACGTGATGGCTTAGGCAGTTTAACAGAAAACACGTTGTTCAGGAGCTGCCAGCACAACCACTGCAGGAACCGTAGCCAAGAAGCCGGGTGAATCAGGACCGCAAGCACACATCTTTCCCCCCTTTCCCCTTGGGGAAGCTGAAGAGATGCATCCCCAGGGAGCCCGACCTGGGGACACCTGCTTTTACACCCCATGGAAAAGTGTGACCAGCAGGTCGAGGGAGGTTCTCCCCCTCCAGTCTGCCTCAGAGATGGAGTACTACATCCAGTTTTGGGCTCCCCAGTTTAAGAAGGGCAAGGAATTACTGGAGGGAGTCCAGCGGCGGGCTACGAAGATGACGAGGGGTCTGGAGCATCTTTCTGATGAGAAGACTGAGAGAGCTGGGGCTGTTCAGCCTGGAGAAGAGAAGCTGAGTGGGGATCTCATAAATATCTATAAATATCTCCAGGGTGTGTGTCAAGAGGACGGACCAGACTCCTTTCAGTGGTGCCCAGCAACAGGATGAGGGACAACGAGCACAGACTGGAACACAGGAGGTTCTGAATATGAGGAGAAACTTCTTTACTCTGAGGTGCCAGAGCCCTGGACCAGGTTGCCCAGAGAGGTTGTGGAGTCTCCTCTGGAGACATCCAAACACACCTGGACACATTCTTGTGTGATCTGCTCTGGTGCCCCTGCTCTAGCAGGTGGGTTGGACTGGATGATCTCCAGAGGTCCCTTCCAACCCCAGCCACTCTGTGATTCTGTTTCTGGCATGGATTTTTGCAGACCGTTCACGACAGGTGAAACAAGCCTCACCCGTGGCGCAGAACTCATGCTCTGTGGGCACAGACACAGCGCTTCCCTCCCACTTTTGGGGAGAAAGGCGGCGTCCAGCACTCAGGGTGGGCAGCCCCACCGAGCCCGTCCTCAGCTCCCTGCTCCGGTCCCTCCTTGCCCGTCTCCTCCAACGCTTGCCCCCCACAGAAGCCATTTGCTCTGACGTGGGGGAGCTGTGACAGCTCAGCTCTGCCCCCCCAGCAGCAGCGGGGCGCTCTGGGGACGGGAATCCCCGCACCCTCCCCACGGCCGGCGTGAGTCATCGGGCTGTGAGAGACGGGAGGTTATTTCTGGATTTAACTTTCTGGACGGAGGGAAACGCTGCCATGTCAGCACCCAGCTGTGCTTTTAAGAGGTGCGTTGTTTGGCAAAGTCTTGCAAATCTCTTTCCATATGAAAGCGCACGCATGAATCACTCCTTATGAGAAAAAGCTGTGGAGGTGAAAGTGCCAAGAGAAACTCTTTGCTGGGAGATAACAAAGGCAAAACTGACCATTATTTTTTCTCCACTGTGACCAAAATAGCCACAGAGGCAGAAAAGATCAGAAACACCCCCCCCGCATCCCCCCATCCAGAGCTGATCCTTCTGCTGCTTTTCCCCACCAGAGCTTCAGGAAGAATCAGTGCTACCCCTTGTTAATACCATCTTACTTCTGGGACAACATCAGTGCTTCTCACTATATATGTAAAAGCTTCTGTTACTGATATTCTATCCTCCCCTCCTAAGAAAAAAAAAAACAACCAAAAAACATTAATATATTCTCCAAGTATATTTTCAAAATACACCACCCATTCAGAGAACCGTTAAAGACCATTGCTATTGAAGCAGTAAGCAAATGTGGTATTTTCTGCTGCAGCTGTAGGAAAGAAGCTATTGCGTTTTCCTGGAATAAGAGCATTAAACTCTGAATTTGCTTCTGTGTTGATTCCTGTAGTTCTTGTTTCCATACCCTAAATCTCATTCTTGGCTTTCCTTCCACACTCCTTTAGCCAACATATCTACTTTAAATCTCTCCCTTATCCTCAGTGCATCATTTCCCACTTATTCGTACCTTGGTCTTCCTATTCAAATGTCTGGAAAAGTTTTCGACCATCATCAGCAAAGACAACTCAGCTGGACTCATGCCGATTTTCACTGTATTCACAGACTTTATCGGCCATCCCCATCTTGCTTGGCTGACAGGTCATTTTTCTATTCCGTGGTATCCATTACCTGGTCAGTTTGCAAGTTTACTTCAGAATTAAGGTCCTCGTAACTCCCACCCTTTTATCCTGTAGACACCCCAGGGTTCAGCTTGTCATCCCCTTATATCAGCTCCAAACCCCTTAGTTTGCATTTAAGCTAAACCGATCCAGCTCCTTAGCATGCAATACAGCATTCAGTCCTGTGATCCGTGCTTTTATGTCCTCACTCCAAACACAAGTACCACCAGGACCACCTCCTTCTGAGTCAATGACTACAAATTGAAGATGTTTATCTGATTAATAGCATCCAAATGTTGCTAACCAATATTCATCCATAACTCTTCTGCAAGAAATTAGGCCTCCAGAGGGACTAAATTTGATGGTGTTTTCTCTCTAACATCATTTCAGGTCATTCCTTTCCTCTGGCTGATGGCTGCAGGGCTTCCATCAGCTGTGCGTGTCAGCCCCATATTCCCTCCAGAGCACACCTCGTTTTAGAAAAATGCAGTCCAAGCGCAAAGCTTATTAAATACGTACTGAAACCAATAAACCACCAAGTGACAGATAAACAAATTACCTTCTCCTCAGGCAGCCTCCTCCTCAGGTTACTTCTCCCTCCTCAGGGAGGCACAAGGTCTCTCATCTATGTGATGTCCCGTAATGACTGTATGCAAATCACGAGCTTCAGGGCTTCAGCCAATTATCTGTTGAATTCAGGGAGCGTCTGTTTCCCTCACTACAATATTTGCCAGGGTTTTTGTTTGATTACTTCACCATCTTCTGAAGCACCAAGGAACAGCATGAGGTGGGACACAGTACAGTGCAGAACTGAGACAGTGGAGAGGGTCCTCCCTCTTGCAATCGATACTTACCTGGATCATTCCATGATCAAATTTATTATCAAATTTGGCAATAAATATTCTTCCAGTCTTCCACTGACCTCTCAGACTGGTGAGACATTAATTTTCTCTTACATTCTTGAATCTGTACCTTGGCATATTTCAGCTCTGTGACTGCAACGTGCCCCTGCTTCTTACATTTTCTGATGTATGTCTCCCATCTCTTCAACTTACAAAGCCTGAAATGTCTTCATCCGTCTTAAATTATTGGCATCAATATATGTTGTAGAAATTTAATGGTATACAGTGGAAATCAGAGCAGGTAATTTAACTTTTCACCACCTCTGCCCAGCACTGGTGAGAGACACCTGTAGTACCATGTTCAGTTCAGTTCATCCTTTTGCATGCCAAAAATGGCCCTGGTTAGCAGAATCAAACATCCTCCCAAAAGCGACTAAGAAAGCGATCTGCAAACTATTTTCCAAGTGGTTGCTTTGGTGCTTGTGGGTTTTTAACATTTGAAATCGCTGATTCTTACATCCCTCTCTCTTCATGAATGAAGCTGGAAGATTAATGGATTTGACTAATCTGAGCAACAGTACCATGAAGAAGAAGGGAAAAGAATTTCTGCGCACTAAAACTGTCAATTCAGTTTGAATCTAGAAAGCATCCCTGTATTTTCAGTGTAAAACACTGTGAATTCTACTGTTTCACCCAAAACTAAAGCTGAAGCGAGAGAGGACACAGATCATGTCTGTGCTAAGGAGCAGCATCCTTCTGTGGTTGTTTTCAGCCCTGCTTTCTGACCTCGGTTCAGCTGGCCAAGTTCTTGTGAGAAAGCCAAACTATACCCAAACTCCTCTATAAAGACCCCAGATGATCCTCCTCTGGCAATAAAAGGGGTGCCAAGGAAAATGCTGGAAGAAATTATATCCACGCCTGACAGTTGGCAATTAAGTGAAGTTAAACCTACTGCAGTTTTGGGGGAAACCCTGAACAAAACGTTAATGTTGTCTCCAGAAAACATATGCCGAGAGCTAAAACACTTCACGTTCAATCGCTGTTGAAAAGGGAAATTATGATAGTGCAGAAAATATAGTACATGCATCCAACATACTACCTCACACAGTGGGAATAAAGTGGTTAAAAATAAACCCTGATGTAGGCACCAATGATATTTTTAGCATTGAAATAGTGTATTTGCTTTGCTAGGAAGGAAGAAACCTGTACTGGGGGACATCACCCCAGTGCGTGGTGCGTCACTGAGTGTGGTCATGGAATCCAAAACTGCCTTCAGTGGCACCAGAGGTTTTCTTCAAATTCATCTACAGCTCCTTCTGCAGCAGGAAGACAGGAAGAGATGGAAGAGATGGGATGCCCTGGAAAGACATAACCTTTGGAAAGTATTTTCTGTCCTTCAAGGAACATTTGAGCATAGCCAAGACGATCCCTCAGAGCCAGTCCAAACCTGATCGTGGTAGGACAGCGGGTCTCGCTCCAACAAAGGGCCAGGCCATCTTACTTGGACACATGAGACACTGCTATTTCACATACTCTATTCTTCTAGAATAGAAAAAGATTTAAAAAATTTCCTTATTGACCACAGAATCCCAGAATGTCAGGGATTGGAAGGGACCTGGAAAGCTCATCCAGTGCAATCCCCCATGGAGCAGGAACACCCAGCTGAGGTTCCACAGGAAGGTGTCCAGGCGGGTTTGAATGTCTGCAGAGAAGGAGACTCCACAACCTCCCTGGGCAGTCTGGGCCAGGCTCTGCCACCCTCACTGAGAAGAAGTTTCTTCTCATATTTAAGTGGAACCTCCCGTGTTCCAGTTTGTACCCATTGCCCCTTGTCCTATCATTGGTTGTCACCAAGAAGAGCCTGGCTCCATCCTCCTGACACTCACCCTTTAGATATCTGTAAACATTAGTGAGGTCACCCCTCAGTCTCCTCTTCTCCAATCGGGTTTTGTCCATTTCCTAAGGCATTACTCAAGCTGACAATTACTCAATCAGAGCAGGCATGTGCAAACCCACTGCTGACCTGTAGCAAGGATCTTTTTTAGTTAAGTCTACCAATTGAGAGGTCTGCGCTAACACTGTCCCTGCTGAGAAGAAAAGCCCATTTCTTGCTGCTGAATTGGTCTGGGCAGCTTCCAGGGCCCAAGTTAAATAAATCCAGACAGCACATGTTGCGCCGACCAACAGGATCGCTCCATGGCGCACAAAGTGCCTGTATATTATATATGTCCTGTGTATTACAAATTCTCTTTGTCACCTGTCCCATTTTGCCAAAACAAGGCACTGATCTTAAGTGGGAAAAAGATGTAAGAAAGCCAGCACCAAGCCAACACTTAATAATACTACCTGAAAGGAGGACTAAAGCAACACACGCACCATTCGGCATCGTCCATCGGGTCTTCGCAGGATGCTGAGCACGATCAGGGAGACAATGAGAACAAAGCAGAGCTTTGACAGTTCACCTCTAAGAGAGAGAAGAGTATCTGAAATCTTTGAATTACTTTTTTTCCATTGTAAATTATACTAATTGACCTTTTCAAACACTCCAGATAAGGGGGGGAAGCACACAGAGGGTACAAGTTTCCTTGTGCACTCTACTTGTGGGCTACATCCTACTCATTTTAGTGAAACCCCAACTTTCTAAGCAGAACACGGGGGAAAGTCTGCAGATGTTCAGTAGCCTAAAACAGCTGGGTAATAAATGATTCTTTTCCTTAGTAGAGAACTGACCTTGAACTGTGAAATGAGCCATTCTTCTCTTACACCAAAGGTCTTCTCCTGTCCAAAGCAAAAGGTGCACGCACACTTGTGCTTCTGCAGCTGAGCCAGCAAGAAAGGGAAGAGCGCTTAAGTTCATGCACATTTTTATTGAGTAGTAATATAAAATGCTTCTTTCATTGTTACAAGTGCATGCTTTGATTGCCAACATTTCGAAGTCAAATTACAAAGGCAAGGCTGTAGGCTGTAGTGAATTACTTGGGCACTTATACAATTGTTAAAAAATATCAATGGACTGTTTTGTTTTGTTTCTTTTTCTTTAGAATGAACCAGTCGAAACCCGTAACTGATATACAAAGGGAAAAAAGTGAAAAAATCACACATTTCGTGGCACGTGACAGAACAGAACGAAATGACTAAACCATTATGACATTAACAGTTCTCATGCATTTAGAATTCCACATGTAACTACAAACTGATTTAAATCTCACGAGGTTCGCTAAACATGCTACCCATCTATATGTGCACTTACAAGCTTATGTTAAAAACTTTAAGAATACTCTCCCCTTAGATTTTTTCAAAGCTTTTTTTTGATTACAAAATTTCAAAGGCATTAAGCATTTTTTTTTCTTTAGAGAATATAAAGTACGCCAGTATACATACATTTCCAGTATAAGTCAGACCACTAAGCGCATTACAGTCCCATACAGGCCTATACAGCCATTTTGTTTCTTAAAAAACATGCATAGGCAGATTTTTACAGAATATAGATGCTTTTCACTGCACTTAATATGGTGTCTTGTTCACTATACTTAAAAATGCACCACTCATAAATAGTTAAATTCAGCAAGCCACAACCAAGACTTGATTTACCAAAAAAAAAACCCAGAAAACCCCCCAAACCAAACCCCCCTAAATATAAACAGCAAAAAAAGATAAATGTTATCATTATTCCAGTTGTTTTTTAAACAAAGAAAAGGATAATTGCTGCCAAATTAGTAAGATAAGTGTTATATTTAAAGAAGGGCATTGAAGCACACTAAAGAAACCTGAGGTAAGCATAATCTGTACAAAATTAAACTGTCGCTCTCGCTCTCTCACTCTCTCTTTCTCTTTTTTTTTTGGCATTTTAAACAAATTTCCAACATTTTTTTGTCTTTTTTTTTTTCTCTATATTTTTAAAGACTGCCAAATTTATTTCATAGCCATTGTCTGACAAGAGTAGCAAAACATTATCAATAAATAGTCCTTATGTAGTTTGTACATTTTGTTAAAAATGTTTCGATGTCGCCCATGTTTAGTGCTGCAACTGTAAACGTACAATAGTTAGTAAGAAATTAAAGTTTTCATGTCCAGTAACATAATAAAAGGCCTTTCAGTAACATATCTAGACGCTCCCAATGCAGTAGGAAAACATGTTCATTCCCCTAACGTCGCAATATATACCAGCACGAGCTTTCATTTATAAGCATTTTAAAGGCATATCCAAAGGAGGTGTCTCTCCCCCAGTCCCCCCCGCCCCCCACCAAATTTAAAGTTGACGATCTCTTCGTAGAGGATTATTTTGATTTTTATTTATCTTTTGTAAACTGAATCCAACACCTGGCCCCCAGAGCAAGTAAGCTATGATCAGAGGCAAGAACATCCCACTGCTGATGGGCAGCAACGCCACGGCGCCCTGCAGCTCAACCCCCCTCCCAGACAGCGGTCACTGGATATTGCTGCTATTACTGCCGTTGCTGTCCGTGCCATTAGTCTCTGTGGAGATTGCCTTGTTGATGGAGTTAAGGTTGGCATCGGATGGCACGTCTCTGCGCGGAGGCATTCGCTCGTTAATTCGATCTAAGCCTTTGGCCTCTTCGAAGCTAGTGATCTTATGCTGGGGTGAAAATCCTTTGATAGCTAAATAAAGGATTATTAAAAAGTACAATTAGCAACGTAGAACTCTCGGCGGCTTTTCCCCCGACTTAGCAATGAGTGCGAAAGTCCTTCTTTGCGAAGGCGGCAATGAGAAGATCTGACAGCACGATCGGCTCCTTACCGTACTGGGGTTTCACCACCACCACCTCTTGCAACACAACTATTGTATTCAACAACATCAACTATCAACATTTTGTCGTCCGCTGGGGTTCAGCTTAAGATGCTAAGAAGCTGACATGGAGCTACAGTTTGCAATGAGGCTTCAGGCACAGCCTCCAGCTGGTGAGTTTGCATTTGTTGTCATCACTTAAGTCTTAAAGATGACGCGGCTCGCCGTATCATCCTTAATCGGGAAAAACTTTCATTTGACTTCTAAAGACCAGGGCAAAAAGTGCTGGCCAGTTACAGGTGGTGATGACATGGTGAGGCCAGCTTGCGGCATATGCATTAAAGCTATGGGAGATCTGGGGTGACCCTACAACAGGTTGCCTTATGTTCTCAACGCCGGCAAGATGCCTGTTGATCCCTCGGGACAGTTACCCTCCCCAACACCCCCCTGAACTGCTAGAAAGCAGCTTGAACAAAACAGTGGTAATGCAGTGCAATACGGACCAGGAATATCATAATTTGTCGGCATATTTGTACAATTTACACTGGGAAACGCACTGACAAAGGACAGAAGTTGCAACTGAACCTGAGGACTTTCAATCTGTCCTTCAGCAGCCATGGTGAAGAGGCCACACCAGCCCCAGAAGGCAGTCACAGACTAGGGAATGTATTCATAGTGTGGATTTTATGTTCTTTTTTTCTCTCTTTAATTGAAGACTTGAAGGTCTTTAGGTTTAAAACAAAAGAGAAAAAAGCACCATAGGTAAACAGCGGGTCACAGCTCTGTAGCTAATCTGCCACAGCCTTCTGTGTGCTCTTCTCTCATCTGCACCAAATCGGTGCAGAACCGACACCTTTTTCATGCCCCTCTCTTAACATGCATAGAGCAGAAATGGTGCTTTAGTACCAGGAAACTGCAGACTCCTGGGGGTAAGGGAGTTTCAAAGATCAAATTCAATGTTCCTTCTCCCCCTTTATTTTCTCTTTACCCCAAAGGAATCCTGCTCTCCTTCCAAAATGTAGTCCTGATTCTGGACAAGCTTCTAACTTCTGTTAAGAAACAAAAAACACACCTAAAAAAAGCAATCAAACCCCAAATCCTGGAACATCCCTGGTACCAATCTACCGCTCCTTGCATTTTGTGGAGGGTGAGAAAAGCCATTTTCATGCTGAATATTTTTGCTGACCATTCCTGTGAAAACAGATCCTGTTTGATTCAGGATTTAGCTCCTTTAAGCCAGTTTCACAAAGGTTATACTGGAACTCCACGAAGCGCAGGGGTTTGAACATGTATTATGTTTCAACTCAGGAAAACAACAACATCATAATGGTGATTAGTCAAGTGAGCGGGAATGGAGCTGTGAAAACAGAACAGGCCCTACAGTGAGGTTTGATTCAAGTGTGGTTTTTCTGCTTTGTTTTTTTTAACTGAATCTTCTACCACATGAATGAAGATGTCTAACAAGCACCTAGACCAACCCATTAAAGCAATAGTTTAATGGACGGCCGCGTTGAAGCCGAAACACTTGTGATGTGCTGGGCCTCGCCAGCAGCACGGCCTAGTTGGTGTCACTAGGCCCTGAATGTGGAAAAGGACAATTGGGAATTATTTCAGCTGTTACACCTATAGTTACGGCGTCTAACTAGCAAGGATGGCAAATCAATAATTAACCTAAAGGGTGCACATTGCTGGAATGGGGGCACATTCAATCAATGGTGTTTTGAGGAGACCGTAATACTGAGGAAGGTGCTCTGCGGTAGTTGCTGGTCAGACAACGAGTATTAGCAGTTTACATTGAGAGTATAAAAAAACACAACACATAGTCACAGAAAATCACAGAAAACAGCCAAACTGTCAACGAGAATGCACACTGCAGATCAGAGATTGCTGATAGGAATAGATAATTCCAACATAAATAGCAGCTTACTCACTGCTATTTAGAAAGCAGTTGTATTTTCTCTTACTTGCTTATTCTGTAGTCGTATTCACTGCTTTACAAAAATTAAAAACAAATTAAAGTGGCCAAAAGGGCATATCTCACAAGCGGACAGCAATCATCAGATTTTTATTTATTTATTTTTTTAATTAACTAAAAAGAAAAATACCCACAGAAAATTTGAGAGGGGCAAGAACAAAATACAACTGAAGAATTTTGTTTTAAAGGGGAATTCTGAAAAATTCTTCTTCCAAAACCGTATAACGCTGAATGAATATTGCGCATCTACATCGCAAAACGTGATTACTCAGGTTTTAACTGTGGTGTTGAAAATTGCTGGAGGGTTAAATGAGAGGTCTGTCAATAAAGCACCATCATTTTGATACTAAGCATTCAGAAACCTTCTGAGGCAGCCAGTCGTGTTTGTAGCTAAAATGGTGCTGGTGTTAATGGTTGTTCTAATGGAAATATCCAGTGTGTAAACTGCCGCTACCAGAAGAAGCAGACATCTTGCGGACAAATGTCTTATGTTATTTTAAAGAGAAACAGAAACATGCCGAACTGTAACAAAAGACCAATAAAAAATTTACTAGTGACCTAAAACAAAAACTGAAGCAAAAAAGAAAAAGAAGAAAAAACACAACAAAAAGAGAGAATATTTGTAAAAGCCGTGTGTTTTCCTTGACCAGAGATTGTTGAAGGTGGTTTGAGGTGGAGATAAGACTCGGCTTTTGGGCTACGTGTCACAGCATTTACGAGCCACGTCCCATGACATCCAAGTGCCCTGAGCTCCTCCTGCGGCGTAAATCAGCGCTCAGCTCAACATACAGCGATTCCAACGCGATTGTCACTTTCAGAAAGAAGAAAACCACAACAGCGATGGGAAAAAACGGAACGAACAACAAAAAAAGGCGTTTTCCCCTTTAAAGCAATTACATTTTGGTTAATACCGAGCCACAATTGTTAGCCCAACACCCACACAATCTGTACAAGCTACAGCAAAATGAATACACCCAGCAGAGCCCTTATCTGTTGCGGCACCAACAGAAAGGGGACTGGCCAATTTACCTTCATCAGCCTCAATAGCCTCAACAGTAGCTGAAGAGAAGAAAGGGGTAGCAAAACGAATGAGAAAAATGAGCAGAGGATTTTAACTCTAAGAACAAGTCAGTGAATAGCAAAGGAGCTACAACACTAATGTTACTGTAAGTGCTGGATTTTGGCAAAACAGACACACAGAGAAATGCTTACACAAAAACAATAACTCGCAGATTGAATTAAGCTATAGTTTGTTTTGAAGCAGGAGTTTCACAAACGAGAAGTTTTTAAAGGCACACTTGAGTACTTTTAACTCAAAATAAAAACATCTTCCATATTGCACATCTGACCTGCAAAATTTATTGTATAATTCTCCCAGCTTTGAATAAGAGCAGTTTGATTTGCCCTGTCAAAAGAGAACGAGAAGTGGCATAAAGCCATCACACAAAATTCATATACATGATGATGTCAGCTTGAAAAGTATTAGTTGCCAGTACAAGGCAAAAAAGCCAGATATATCACTTTCTCAGAATGATTTTTCTCCTCTCTCCTGACTAAAAGAAACCTCCTCACAGCGTGGGACAGTTTGCTCACACAGCTTTGCCTTTGCTTGCAATCTCGCCCATTCTGCTCCATCTGTAAAGCGGCCTCTTTGTCGAGCCAGTCTCTGAAAACAGTATCCTTCTAATATTTTATTTAAAGGACATAGAGAAAAGATTGAAAGCTGCTGGATCTCCAAAATTGCAAAGCCTGGTCAGAGAGAGAAAAGTTTGTAATCGGGAGGTTGCTGCGGTGTTACGAGTACACTCTGTGTTACTGCTGTTCTGAAACCGTTCACTGTTCTTAAAGACGTAATTCCATTTGAATTCCAGCTATCAACTTTGTCATGAACTCGTTTCTATGGTCAGAGATTTAGAAGCTGATGCAAATCAGCAAATGCGATCCAATATAACAATAGTTCAGCTCAAATACTTAAAAAGAAGTGTTTGATTTTCGCGAGCTTCTCTTGTTTAGAGAATAGCTCAAGAAGCCAAGTTTTCAGGAATTCTTCTTTTTTTTGGTCTTATTTTCTCCTTTTTTTTTTTTAATTTTTGGTAGTTAGGATGTTAACTATAGATTGGGATCAATACTAAAAGATGTATACCATTATTTTGCTGCATGGGGAAACTAGAGGAGCCCACCAGCACGCACCAAGGTAAATCTATGCCTCTCAAGCTACAAAGCAAGAGAGATGGCAAAAAAATCAAGGAATAAAACCAATGCAAACTTAAAAAGAAACACGATAACCGGGATGAGAAATTAAAATGAGTGACCAGATCCAAACCAGCACTGACACATTAGAAAAAATAAAATTGACAACTAAAACGTATTCTTCCACAACAGAACGTACTACTCGTATTTTCTGTTAATACATATGGCGATATGAATGTGTGCTTAACAGAAACTATGTAAATGTCAGATCGCTTGGTGAATGGGGTACTACGTGTTAACTAATGCAGAAGCTTGTGTATAGTAATGTTTTACTAAGCCAGAATACTGCAGTATGAGGAGATTTTCCTTTTAGCCACTGTAACAACAACTTCAGGTGGTTTTCTCAGATTCATCTCAATTCCTAATATTTTGCCAGGGCAACAACAGCAGTTTCCTTGGACCAGATTTTCTGATGAATGTAAAGCGACTCTATGGAGGAAAGCCCAGGTGAAAACCACGACCCCATGGAGAAAGGCATCCTGTGGAATCATATTGCAGCATTTTCAAAGCAGAACGTTACTATGTCCGTAACACACAAGTCAGCAAAAAGGGAAGGGGAAAAGAAGGTTTAACACGGTATACCTGAATCTTCTAGGGAAAAGAGACAGTAAAGGGAAAAATACAGTGAAAATGAGCTCCAAGAAGGAAACAGGAAAACAAGAGGCTGAGACTGTGTTAAGGTTATAAAGCATTTCTATTTCTTACATCTACTGCCAAACAGAAGCTCAGTAAGTGAGAGACGTTCTTGTGTGCCTGCAATATACAGCAATACACACAGAGAAAAGGAGAGCTTACTGTAGTAAATTAAATACCTCGCAGCTCCTTATTCCAAAAGGAATATTTCAAAGACAGCCCTACTATAGACTTAGAGATTTCCCTGTAACAAAAAGCACTTGGTATAACACTGAACTGACAATCTGTATTGTGTTTGTGTACAAGGCAAATGCGGTGTCAGTAAGAGCCTCCCTTCGCTTGGGCTTAAATCAGAATGAAATTGTTCTCATGCTGTCACCTAGAATTGCTAGGACAGAAAATCTAATTCTAGAGCTATTTTCCATTGGTGATTCGCTACGAGGAAGAACAAATCAGATAAAATACGAATTTGGGTGTCATTATCTAAGCTGAAGCTTCAGTACTCTCTGTATCAAAGGCTGCTTTTTAAAAAAAAAAAACCAAAAATGCTGTAAACTGTGGAAAGAGCACACTTCACACACAATGCTGCGCTACCATTCTGAACAGTTCATTTTCAGGGACTTTCTGCCCCCCTTTCTTTGAAAATCAGGGGTACATAGTAAGTCTTAAGCAGTGGCCTTACATGAACTGCTCACAAGTGCTCCAGTGCAACACCCCGCCTGTTTTGTTGTGTCCTTTGCTTTATTTTTCCTAAGAAGGCCGCAGTTATTTTTCGTGGGTTCTGCAGTTAGGAACCAGCTGTATTTGCGACACAAAGCGACACGCACAGGCCAAGGCGCTTACCGCTTTGCAGGGTTTGTTTTCCTCCAGAGAGCACGCCGCTGGGCAGCATTCCTGTCGGAGTCAGACCCTTCAGCGTCAGCACGCTTTCACTCTCTTCTCTGCAGAAGGAAAAGAGGAAATAATCGCTTGTTTGGTTTGTTTTTTAAACCACTGTACATCTTTTAGACACCTTAAGCTACACCTACAATGACCTGATGGCCTCCAATCTCCTTACAAACTTGACAGGATGACCAAAGGAGTAGTTATTGCCAAAAAAAGATTTAAGTCGCTTACGCTGTACGGTCCAAAATCAACATAAATTGTTGGTTTGCTGTTGTCTACACCGGCATTCAAGTGCATCATTTATTAATGATCATCGCAGCTAAAAGCTCATTAAAATTAATAAGCACTTCCACCCTTACCAGCACTGTTCTTAATAGTTTTGTATGATAAAATTGATACTGGATTAAAGAAACATGTTTTAGGAAACCTAAAGATGATTTGCCAGTCTTCAAATACATATAGTTTTGGATATATGGCAGCTCTATCCAGACGAGCCATTAAATACAGCTTTCTATGGGCACTGTAATGCTGTCTATGATGACACACTTTCTCACAGCAGCAAAACTGACCCCAATTCTTTGAGAGAAACCTATTTTGAAGCGCTTTACTTTGAAATATATAATGACATTAAGCTGGAGGAAGCAAACACAAAGACAGAATTCAGCTTCACCTTCACTTGAGGATAATGTGGTTTTGCCTATCCAAACTGTGTCTCAGCAATTACGCTACTCACACTTTTCTTTAGATCTATGTGCCCTGAATTACTCACATATTTCAAACCAACTCCTGTTTACCTACTACATATACTCTTCAAGTTCTATTTTCAGTTTGAAAACGATTCTCCTCGTACAGACTTTTCTTCGTGTAATAGTCAACATCAAGTTGTGAGCATCTTCCTTGCAGGTTTCCTAAGCAATCAGAACTAACGCAACAAATTCCTCCAGAATTAACGCCGTATTTTCATCATCAAGAGTTACACACTGAAGTTTCTGCTTTCTCTTGTTTGCCTCTGCAAGCAAAGGTCCTTTACTTTTAAAAAAAGGAAAGTAAACTGATTAAATACTTTATTTACCTTCCTCTTGTCTAAATATATCCAAAGAAAAGTCAGACTTGAGAAACAAAGTCGCAGAGAGGCAATGACAGGTTGAGCTTAAGCCAACCTTTCTATGATGGCTATTCGTGGCAAGGTTCATTTACAAGCTCTGAAACTCAATAGAACACTATTTTGATATCTGATTCTGAGACTGAAGTGGCTGAAATTATCTCAGTTTTACATTCAGGTTACATTGGTGAGGAAAGTGGCTCAGAGAAGAGACATTCGACCGAGTCCTTTGAAGGTGATCAGCTGAGGCGCTGATTGTTTTAGTGAATTAGTGAAATAAACTTCATGCAACAGCAGCGACACAAACAGGAACTTCAAAGGTTTGTGGGGTGGGTTGGTTTAGGGGATGGCTTTGCGAGGTTACACACGAGTTATCGGACACTCGTGTGTTGCACATGAATGGTGCTGGTAAGAGAGGAAAAATAACCCAGGCTTTTTCTACAGGAACAGGATTTGCAAGATGAACCTCATGTCATCTTTGTTGTCTAGAAACTGAGCAGCATCTTCAGTGAGTGAACCACTGGCTTCTCCTCTACCCAACACAGCACATTCTGGTCTTCTGGAGATGTTGGGATGCACACGGTAGGGTTAAAAAATGGTCTCATGAACAACTCAGATTAATTTGACCACTTTTCAGGGAACAATCAAGACTGATTTCCACCAGTGCCTCAAAACGTTGATTTTCATAAATTATTTAAGAGGGCACAGAGTTTCAAACAGTGCTAAAGCCGTCACGCATGTCACTTCAAACAGGGCACACACAACAATTACACTGTACCCTTCTTCCACCCCGAAACCATTAAAAGGTTCCCTTTGAAACAGTCTTTGACATATAGGTGATGCCATCAAAACCTAAACATACCAGCTGAGCATCCCGTTTCAGGCCTTCCTGTATATTTAACTACAGGTTTCCTGCTAAATTAATCCTGTATTTCAACGAAACAACAGAAGCTGCAGTTCCAAGTTATAGGAGAGAGCCAGGTTTCCCAAACTTTGTTTGCTCAACTTATCATCAGAGAAGAATAATCAGGCTGCTTTCTGTAGGTGGTAGCAATGTCAGCTCCAGGCTCTCTGCCAGCCTTGCTACACAGGAGCAGGTGGAAACATTTGATTGCTCCCCTGTCTTGCTTAGGGAAAAGGCACGACGCCAACATTTATTTTTTTAAATGGGTACCACTTTGAAGTAGCTTGTGCATCACTAGTAATTCACATAGAACTCTTTGGGAACCCCAGGTGCAAAGTCCCCAATGTCAGCGCGCTATTTAAAGCTACGCCGCTGCAATCCGCAACGCGTGGGCCAACCGCCGCGTCCACGCGAAGCCGCGCTGACAACCTGCCCACCGCTCATGTGCTGCAGAAACCTCTCAAATCACCCAAGTTTGAGAGCTCCATCTGAAATTCAGAGTGTATTCTTCAAGTTTTTATTTCCTCTTTTTTATATATCAATCACACCAATTCATGTTTTTTAAAAACTGATTTTGCATTAACCATAATGGTCATAAGCTGACTATGGCATATAAGTTCCTTAGGCGGGAAAAAACACCCCTGTGCTGAAAGGGAGGGAGAACTGTATTTTCTATATTTAGACTTCAGCACAGTACAGCATGTTGAGCTTTCTTCTGCTCAGAGCCGTCAAGTGGAGAGTTGTAAACACTGGGTAGCAATTACTCACTCGTGTTCGTGTGTTTAGGGGAGCGCAGCCCAAGGTAACGAGTTGCTGTTGTCTGCACAAAGATTTCCTGGATATTTAGTTAAATGACCCTAATGCTTTTCATCTTTAATCATCTTTACTCGTGGCTGTAGCAAAGTGACTAAGGGGGGCAGTTGGCTTTCTTTTTAATGAGATGTCATATGGAACATGCCCTTTCTCCACATTTAACTCTTGCAGTGGTTAATTAGCACACCTGGGAAGTAAGTCGTCTTTAAAGGAACAAAAAAAGATAATTGCAATTTGCTTTGCTGATGCCTTTTGTTTGTCTGGTTTATGTTCAGCAAAAGCCCCGAGGAAGATTATTCAGAGCCGTAATAAATAGCAGTATTGTATAAACAAAACAATCTTTAAAAGGTTCCAGTAAAACTCAGCTGGGTGGCATACTAAAATATATAATCTGCTGTTTGATTAAAAGGAGAGTGGTCCAAGCAATCAAAGATGTCCTTTGACATTAAAAAGATCTGAAATAACACCAAACCTTACCTTAACACTGAGAAAACTCTTGCCATTTTTCCTATCGCTCTGATCTTGTTCCTTATAACCTCCTTTCGAGCGGCAGCTGTCGCTCCTGTGGAAAACACATTAAAAACAGTTATAGGGATTTGCAAACCATACGCTGCTGTTCTGAACTCTAAATACACGAAACTTCATGTGAACACCACAGTTTGGCAATCTAAGCCACATTTGTAGCCAAAGCTGAAAAATACTATTTTTTGGTATTTACAGCCCAAGACTGAGCACTTTATAACTTTTTTAATATCTGATATATATATAGTATCTGAAATAGTATATATCCGATATAGTACAATATATGATCCTTTTCCTGCTACACATTAAAGCTCTGTGTTTTTTCAGCCGTGTAAGATAATTTTCCATTTCAAATATATATTTTTTGATGACTTTTGAAACCAAGTTTCTTAGAAAACAGTCAAAACACCAAAAAGATATTCAGCATGAACAGTGCCCAAAACACAAGAGCTAAAAGAAACGTTAAACAACAATGGAGTTAAAATCCATTTCATAATCTGTTTTAAGAGAAAACTAATCACGTTTCACTTAATTTTCTATAAAGTGCGATTGGGTTAAGCTTAAGGCAAGGAGGGTCTAGCTAGGGTTTTCCTACCCCTAGTTAAAAAGTATTTAAATGATTACAAAACCTAAAGGCAGAGTCCTGAAAACCAGCATGAAATGGTAGGAACTGCGTCAGAGAGCTCCATAGATGTAAATTCCTTCTTATCACTGCTATGGCCTGCTCAAAATTACAATGACTTCGAAATTTCTGAACTCACAGAAAAGGGACCTGGGGGTCTTGGGGACAGCAGGGTGACCATGAGCCAGCACTGGGCCCTTGTGGCCAGGAAGGCCAATGGTACCTGGGGTGTATTAGAAGGGGGTGGTCAGTAGGTCAGAGAGGTTCTCCTGCCCCTCTGCTCTGCCCTGGGGAGACCACACCTGGAATATTGTGTCCAGTTGTGGACCCTCAGTTCCAGAAGGACAGGGAACTGCTGGAGAGAGTCCAGCGCAGGGCAACAAAGATGCTGAAGGGAGTGGAGCATCTCCCATGTGAGGAAAGGCTGAGGGAGCTGGGGCTCTGGAGCTGGAGAAGAGGAGACTGAGGGGTGACCTCATTAATGGTTATAGATAGGGTGAGTGTCAGGAGAATAGAGCCAGGCTCTTCTCGGTGACAACCAGTGATAGGACAAGGGTAATGGGTTCAAACTGCAACACAAAAGGTTCCATCTAAATTTGAGAAGAAACTTCTTCTCAGTGAGGGTGGCAGAGCCTGGCCCAGGCTGCCCAGGGAGGTTGTGGAGTCTCCTTCTGTGCAGACATTCAAACCCGCCTTGGACACCTTCCTGTGGAACCTCAGCTGGGTGTTCCTGCTCCATGGGGGGATTGCACTGGATGAGCTTTCCAGGTCCCTTCCAACCCCTGACATTCTGGGATTCATGCAATCGTCTGTCTTAAAAGAAAGAAATATGCTGGAACAGAGAGCTGGAGTTCAGCTGCGTTTGCTTGTGTACTTGGTACTTGGATATTGTCACAAAAAAGTAAATTGTACTCAGTTATCAGGATGAGGAATTTCTTCTAGTAAGGACCCCCCACATCCCCAAGAAAATGCTGTATTATAGTAAGTAAACCAATTTCACTTAATTATCGCAATTATACCAAGATCCATCATGAAGACTTCTCCCAAAGGTTTCTGAATGACGGGTGACCCTGCCTGACAACTCCTGCCTTGGCGGTTCAAGAAAACCTGAAAACCACTACACATCTCAATAACGCTTCCTTCTTCACCGCTCCAGAAATCAAGCACAAAAATGAAAATTGCTATTTCCAATTCCTAGCAAACTGACCCACGTTATGAGGGAGACCATCAAATAGCCATCCTTTGCAAAAAAAAGGCTTTCAAACCTGAAAATAAACTCGCATATCCTAGAGCTGTTCAAAGGAAAGCGACATAACTGTAGGAACAAATATCGCAGATAATGACATAAAAACTCAGGATGGATCTCGCTGTAACTTTAAACACCACGGTCAAGATCAAGTTTGACCCCAAACAGTGCACGGGGTGAGTCTGAGAAAATGGGAGGTCAATAGTCATGCAGCAAAGAGATATAAAAAATATAAACATATAAAGATTTAGGCATAAATGGCCAATTCTAGACAATAAAGAGTGGGAGAAAGGGCTGTAATTCTGCTGTAACTGAATTAAATTTTTGTAACCCCTTTATTTAAATTAAACAGCAATGATTCAGCTGCCAGGAAACACGGGGGGGTACATTGTACATTCCTATCTCAGTTACTACAATCTCACTGAATTGTACTCTCAAGATACACAAGACACTGTTTGCAGCCTTTTTTACCCAAAAAGCACTTAAACAGAATTCATTGTCTCTTTTTCTAACATTTCCCAAGTGTCACTATCCCTACTTCTTTACTACAAACCCACGCTGGTTTCGTTGATCTTATATTTGATGTTTTTCAGCTACTGTTTAATTTCCTGAAGAGTTAAAAACTGGAAATATAATCTATGAGCAAACTGAAATATAATGCCCTACCCTTCAACATAAAATAAGAATGGAAAAATATGCATAATTATAAACCACAACAGGCTCAAAGGGAGTGTTTTGTTCTTCATCAATACACATAAAAGGTTCCTAAAGCATACACTTCAAATTTTGGTCTCCACTGCATTTCCTAATTTGTAACAGATATGTCAAAATGACTTAAAATATTCCCTGATCACTAAATATTAGTAATGATTTTATTCATCCTATTCATTTTTTAACATTATTTGCTAAATAATGTACTTGATCTACTCAATGTTTTATTGCCATGTTAGGTTGGACTGAGTGCCACAGATCTGGTAAACTATTTGGACTCCGTAACTATTTATTATTACACTCACATTTCAAGTGTGGATACTCGCTTTAGTATTCTGACATTCACTATAACTGCAAATCCTTACAAATCGCTTCAGCTACACTTAAGTGAAAGCAAATGGGTCATAACCTGAAAACTGGCTATGAGTAAAAGGGTTAATTTTAGTTTTTACAAACATTGCCTGATATCCTCTTAATTTTTTGCTTTTCTTTCAATATATAAACGAATTCCATTTGCATGAAGGAACTTAAAAAATCATTAAGTCAGCCAAGTTTAAAACTGGAGAGTAATAATTATTTGGCAGGTAGAATAAAAGCTTTGAATCTTACTTCAGTAATTGAATAAGTTTTGCTAGGTTTCAGATTTGTAGCATCCAAGCATAGACTTTGCAAGCTGGATATGTAGGACTTACGTGAAATGTAATTTAGACCTTCAGATTAAGAAAGAGAACAATGAAATAAAGACTATAAACTCTGAAAATATTCCGAGATGTAGGATTGAACAGATAGAAAACGATATTGAGTAGAAACGCCAAAACCAAATCTCCCACTGGTGTCCTGACATATTATATGTTATCTAATTAAACATTAGGAAAATTAATGAAACTTAAGCCTTCCAACTTATTGAATACCTTTCTTCTGTGCGTAAGTGGGATCTTCTTATGAATTCCAAAGAGGGGGGAAAGAAAAAGATCAGTGATGTTTGTAGAATGAACAGAAAATAACAACACAGAACATTTGATAACATCAATGGAAACGCAATGTTTAAGTAAAGTCTGGAAAACAGAAAAGAAACAAATTAGGCAGGGAACATCCCAAAGGAAAGAAACAGATTGGGAGTGATGGAAGGGAAAAATACAAAGGAAAGAAATGTTTCAGCGTACAGGTTTGTTAGTAGGTTTTGCAGGAAAGCCCCATGCAGGCAGCTCGGCCTCAGCGCCACCACCCTTTGAAGCCACCATTTCTCCTACAGCATCGCAGCTGCTCCATCACATCTCAACCCCCCCCAATTTATTTGGGGTGAGCCCGCCTGATGACCCCTCTTTTCCTAGAGGAATCGAGCCAATTCTTCTTTATTTCTGAAGGAATAGCTTACTAACACAGACATGGCTGTTGCTTCTTCCAAAACCTGGAAACAGCCATACCCAGCCAAATAAACGAATGAATAAATGAAAAGATGACATTAAAGTGCCACCCTCCCACCAACTCTGAGAGATGAGTTATACATTGCAGCCCAACCTCGCTGGTTTGGAGGAAGAACAAACATAAACCAGTGGGGAAAACTCTCCATTTATCTCTTAGTTAAATATTAACTCATTGAAAAGTCTCATCTGCCCGGGTAGTGTGATGAACACCCTTATTAAGGCATCGTTAAGTAACTGAGACTTAATGAGGAGGCTTTTGCTGGATCAGCCTCTGTTGGCCGGTGTAGAAGAACCAGGTTTTGATGGGCAGGAGATGTTTTATTTGGTAGTTCTCTGTAGGCTTGGACTACAGTGCTTTAGTGGGGAAGCTGTATTCCAACCAAGGAATAAATGCTGCGGCTCGCAGTGCGATGGCAGCTTTTTCACCAGAAGGTTGTGAGTTACAACGTTGAAAGCAATACAAAAATTAATGTAGGTAATTTAGGTGTCTTCATGCCAAATCACGATAGCGATGCACACAGAGCTAGCAGTGCACTTGTGTCAAGTTGCCCATTACAGTATTGCACCCTTTTAATTAGCAGCTTAGTTTTTTTTTCAATCAAATGCATGAGGCCAGAGATGTTGCTAATTAAAACAGAACCCTGACTATATGCTGGCTGGGTAGAAGTATTTGCAGCTCCTGTTGCTAAGCGATATGTTTGATGCACAAACCATACAGCACACGAGCTAACGTTCAACCAAGACTTGTTTTTGCTGGGTCGGATTATATTGCACCCACCATAGCAAACAGGAATGAGAAAGTACAGAGATAAGAAAACCTGACCTACCACATCCTTTCATTTTTAAAGCAAGTGAAACCAAAACGCCAACACAGGCCAGCAGGGAGATATGGGCTAAAGGGCACTGTGATTGCTATTTATACTTTCTCCCACTACGTATATACAGAAACTGCCTATGAGAAATTGATCAGATCGCCATGATGTGTCTCCTCAAGGAAAAATTTTAAAAAAGAGATAAAAAAGGGAATACATGCTGTTGAGCATCCTGCTCATGGCCAGATGCAACATGCATGACTCAGAACCAAAAGTAATAATAATACTAATTAAAAAAAAAGGGTTCACAAGAACACCATGCAGTGAGGTCAGGCAGTATTGATGGGGCTTTGTTGTGAAGGGGAAAGTGAGATGGGAAGACACAGGGCAAGAAAGTGTAAGAGAAGATAATAAATGAATGATCAGTGCAAACCATAGTGATGGATCATTCGCATTACATGTGGGAACCCAGGTCAGGGCATGTTCAAACTGCAAGGAGAGAAAGGAAATCAGCAGCGAGCCCTAAAAACTACTGATGATATAAAAATAAGTGATGGCTTTAAAGAATCACTCCATCAAACAAAATGCATCTGCTGTTGCAGACACTCAGCATTTCCTTCTATGGGAAATCCTGTATAGGAAAATGTCAGCAGGCAAACAGGACTGTACTGCTGCTCCTCCGAGGAAGCTGGACAGAAATTACTGAAAAAGAATAGTGGAAATGTGGAACCATGACAAGACTGTCAATATACAGCCCTTACGGAAACAGTTTTAAGCTGATATTCATTCCAGTCCGTTTCATCAAGAGCACAAATGAAACACATCTTTTAATTTCTCCTCTAAAAGGCAAGGCTCTAAGAACAAAAGAATATAAAAGAGAAATGAGAGGGAGCTCAACTATCTCTGAGAAAAAGGGGATTTTCCTTTGTTGTACAGCGGCTTATACGTAACAAATCAGAACCCACTAGGAAATCATTAAACACAACAGCCTCTAAATTTAAATCAACCCTCAAATTTACTTTTACGCCCGAATTGAGGTGTACGATGCCCACGAGCCCAGGGCTCCCAGCGGGCGGGAGGTCCCGGTGTGTACCCAGGAACTGCGGCATCAGCGCCATGAACACACGCCAGCTTTGCTTTTAAATAAACATGCTAAAGACAACGCTTCTAGGATCTTCCTTAACATAATGTTTTACACAGAGAAAGCACTCATACGGAAAAAATATTAGATTTTAGATTTAGACACCGGTATTAGCATTACGGTAGCAGGAATGGTTTAATTACTCCTCATCTGGAAGTTCTAACGCTGTTAGATATGGTTATGCAGTGCACACACATGCAAACCCAGAGGATTCCAGCCTGCCCGGCTCATTCAGGCATCTGCGATGCTGCAGCCCCCACGTCTGGGGGAGGTAAAGCCCTGGAGAAGCTCCTGGGGAGCTACAGTACGGGCAGAGATCTGATCGCTGTCTGCAACTGCCTGGAAGGAGGTTGGAGCGTGGAGGGGTTGGGGTCTGCCCTCAAATGACAAGTGATGGGACAAGAGGAAATGGCCTCAGGTTGCGCCAGGAGAGGTTTAGATTGGATATTAGGAAAAAATTCTTCATGGGAAGGGCTGTCGGGCACTGGAACAGGCTGTCCAGGGCAGTGGTGGAGTCACCACCCCTGGAGGGGTTTAAAAGGTGTGTAGATGAGGTTCTTAGGGACATGGGTTAGTGCTGGAGTTGGGTTGGGTTATGGTTGGACTCGCTGATCCTGAGGGTCTCTTCCAACCAAAATGATCCTATGATTGTATTCCCGCAGCCACAGAGAACTGTACAGAACTGACACAGTAAAATTCTAGAAAAGGACTACAGGCCTTGGCCTGTCTCTGCTCAGTGGAAGTTTGTAGTATGACTTTAAAAGAAAGTATTAGGCCAATGCTGAATTAATTTAAAAATCCTTCCCATAAAGCATTTGCTTTGGCATTGCACTTGGGATTCCAGCCTGCACTTCCTTGAGCCAAGGATTTTAAGCACATGGGTTTCTTGCTACTGTATTTAATTTGACACAGTTTTTACTCATTGTATGCCTCCGTAGTGTTTCACACGCTGCTTTAATTACACAGTAGCTACTTATTTAAATTTCATGAGAAAAAAATTGGGCACAATATTCAAACAGGTGTTTTCTTCTCTCCACTGATTACCGGTTTCAATAAATTCAGTCTTTGTCGCAAGTCCTGCAAGGTAATTGTTCACATCCACACGCTGTGGACGACACAGAATGGGGAATTCCATCTGGTTTTTCAGAGTAAAAACAAAGCACTATCATCCATACCCCTCTCCTCCATTGCAAAGGAAACACTTGTCAAAACCTGCGATCCACCTTCCTCTTCCAAAGATTAAAAATAAAGACTTGGAGAGATTTTAATAATTCAGTAGAGCCTCATTAAATATTTGTCTTACTTGAAAGTTCTTCCTTCTCTCTTCATTCATTCTACCTACAAACACCTTGAGAATACTTAGTAGTGCCAGATGTTTCCAGTTTCTTTTTAAAACGTTAATATTTATGTTCATTTTCTTTTTTTAACACTGAAAGCATTAGGGACACATGGGTTTTTTTTCAGTTTTGCCCATTGAGAAGGGATATTCTGGAGAGCTGCAGTTTAGTCTTGCCCGGCCTAATAGGAAATAACGTCTAATAAAATAAATTGACTTCTAAGAATTTACAAATTGCAAGATATAAAGTATCCTTTACAGTCCAATGAACAGGTACAAGGCAATATATAATATAAAGTCCAACGCAAGTGAGAATGGAAGTGACCATTCCTCTCTTAGCAGAAATGTCAGGTCAGAACATTCTCTATCTGAGTTTGCAAGATTAGTTTTATTGATCACATTGCTTCTTAAAGCCTTTTAGATACATGAGTGCACCAAAAGAGGAGGCTAATGAAATATTTCAAGTACGAGCCTTCCAAAGTTACAGTGTGGACATTTTGGAAGGAGCTCTGCACAAAACTTATGTTAACGATATAATTAAACTTTCTATGGGAATCTCTGGGATGTTAATGCATAAAATCAACATCTGATCATGGAGGGAAATACTTTTTTTTTAACCAAAAAAGTGAGACCAAGTAAAGGGTTAGAACAGGGCAGAAGTTCCAGTAATTCTTCCTACAGCATGCAGTAAGCAAATCCACTGGAGTTTAGCCCAACAGTTGCTTTCAGTGGCACAGAACTTAAACAGTACCCAGAAAATTAACCCAGGTTTAGTACATTCACTTTTAAAGTAGTTTCAAGGCAAACAAACTCAACCAAGGGCAGGAGGCTCTTACCATCAAAGCCATCTTCCTCTGTCCCCAGTTCATCGTCTGAGCAGATGTTCAGCACGTTTACCAGCATCTCTGTCACTAAAATGGAAAACAAATGCCAAATGTTGATATTTAGCTTCTCTGGTCTGTTAGAGAGCAAACTCCAGCTGTAGCAGTATAGAAATTCAGTATAGAAATGGCATCCACTTTTTAAGCAATACGGACCTTGTTTAATGCACATAATATAAGCTTGAAGTCTCACGTAGTTACAGGTTTCCATAAAAATTGTTTCTAATATAACAAACACCACAAAAAATACACCTTAAAACCAAAGTGTTTACAGTCTTTCTTTCTGAAATTGCCAATGAACTAGCTGATTTTTGTTTCCTCCCCCTCAATACATTCTGCCTTTCACTCAACTAGGACAGAAGAACCGACCCATCTCCTCTTGCTGCTACACTGCAGTGGGATTTGAACTCCCTGCTTAGCAAAGGGAACAACATTTTAATTCGAAAAGTTACAGCAATAGTGATCGCAGAGTATTTACTTGTTTACCCAGGTTTTGGACACTGTACTTGCGGTTCAACAAAACATTAACCCTTGTGAGATGTCTACAAAGGGGCAGCATCTATTGAAATACAGGACAAGTGGAGTAGATGATCACCATAGGTCCCTTCCAGCTATTCCACAACTATTCTATAGTCAATAAAAACATCGCGGATGTTGCATTCAGAATATATTCAGCTTGCTTGCTTTGCAACTTGGGCATGGAAGGGTCAGACTACACCAGTTCTTTCTGGGAAGACAACAGTGAGACACTAACAAGAGAGCAAAAAGAGTCAGAACATCCAAAACCCAACCAACCAAACACAAAAAACCACAACAAAAAAACCCCAAACAATACACACACGCACACACCCCCAAACCAAAACAAATGGTAAATGGGTAAAACGGGAAATTATTAGCAGATTGAGAAAAAACTCCACTACTTCTAGATGTTGTAAGCATCATTCAAAGGGTTACCAGGCATCTGTAACCTTGCACTAGCTACACTGGTTGGAAGTTTCAATTTTTTAATCAAGTGGTTATTAAAATTGTCTTCTGTGACAAGTATGATGGCTTAGCACATTACAAGGGCGGGACTCAGCTGTATTTTTCCTACATTAGTGAACGATTTAACATTTTCCTTTGACAGGATTAGTGGAAAGACTTTCCACATTGACAGCCACCAGCAAAACTAACGGCTTCCTACCTTGGTTTGCCTTTGAGAAAAAAAAAAATCTATTAAAAAAAGGAAATAAATCAAAAGCTGTGCAGCACATCAACTCTTCCATCCAGGAGTTTTGTTTTGCAGAGAAAGGGAAAACACTGATTTCACCTCTCAGGGTTCTAGAAGTTCCAAGCAATGGGTAATTGTGAGCACTGGGGAGACGTGAAGGAGCAAAAAAACCAACCAAACAAAAAAGCAACAACAAAACCCAAATGCAGCACCAAGAAAAAAGATTAAGGAGGAGCATTCACAGTATCAGAACGTCAACAAATGTGGCTGCGCAACCTGCAGCCTCAGCTGAGGATGGGAAGCCTCTGGAAAAATGACCTTCCAGAGCATCTTACAGAACTGTGCGTATGAAGAATGGGCTCATCCTAAAATACGGCCTGGCTGGGTTTATGGCCACAGAAAATGAAAGCGTTTTATCTGCTTCACCAAAGTCTGCAACATGCGTCAGTGTGGATTATGTAATGTCTCCATTAGTGGAAACAGCTGTCTATTCCTTGTTAATCCCTGTTTCATTGTCTATCTGCTTTGTTCACACAGGCCTCAGGCGTCTCACCAGCGGCTTCCCTCATACGAACGAGTGGCTGAAAACAAAGCCCATCATGACCGCAGGTAAGAGCCACAGCTGGCTGTATTTCCAGTTGCCTATTAAGGGAGAACTGTTATTCCAAGCAGCTTTTAAGAGTTTATTGTAGTTTTCTGGCAGTAATTGCTGTTGCAGCAATATACTATAATGGATGGATCAAAGCAAGCTTCATTTCAGTCCCTGAACAAAATGACTTGGGGTTTAAGCAGTTTGCATTATGTATTCATTCAATATGTAAGACCAAAGTGTTTTCATGCCTTTTGTGTGCTTGTCATTCATAGTGTGAAGTTGTCTTCAGGCAACATCAAGGGCACCGTGTTTCAATAAAACATCATTTATGTTCTTTAGATTCTTCTCACCAGCGGTGAGACACCGCACGCCCTGGGCACACAGGGGACTGGGGAGCAGGTCTTCCATCTCCAAAAATCATTAACCAGACTGGGTCTTAGCATCACCAGCCCTGTGTTTGCTGGTGAAAAGCAACCCATCTTCATCTTATCAGAAAGGTCAGCTGGGTAGAGAGGTAACTATGATGTAGTGAAGTCTGCTTACAGCTCCAGGGACACCACAACAATCTCCAAAGGGAATGCCTAAGAGCTTTTCTAGGAACAACTAGTAAGGTTTTTATTCGGTGAATTCACCTCTGGCCTGCAATGCCATAAAGTCTAATTCTAGAGCGGAAACATAATGGTATCATAGCCTGGAAAGAGTGGAAATCATAATGACATATTAAGAAATGTGATTAATCATTGGTAATTGCTTGCCCCTCCCAAGGCCTGTTTCTTCAAATTTGTCCTTCAAAGCAAGTAATCTGTCTTCAAACTTTTCTTGCCATTTCAAATAAACAAGGCCATGTGCCCAGTAACTAAGAAACCATTTTGCAGTTTCTACAAACAGAGCCAACGTACATACCTTTCTCACCCACAAACGGCAAGGACCAGGTAAACACATCCATGAAGTTTGGAAGCCAGTACGGATGCGGGGAGCAGTTAAACTGCCTTATGTTCATAACGTTGTTCTCGTATTTCAATACTGCAGCTGGAAGGGAGAAAGGACAGAAACAGAGACGTCAGCCACGCGCGTGTGACGGGCACCCAGACCAGCGATGCTCGTGGTGCTCAGCCCACTGAGCTGCTCACCGCCTTCCAACCACTTGACCCAGCAGTTGACTGTGAGTAATAACCAAATACAACCTCGAAGAATTTGTGAGCCATCTCCAGTCTGAATGTGGTGTTGCCACCTTTCCCCAGCACTAGGATGGGTTGGTTATTGAACTCGTAAGTCTAACTAGTCACAAATGTAGGCTCTGGGATCTACCACCAGCATGGGACAAGGCAGAGTGTCCACAGATGCCCGTTTCACACAGTTACCCAAGCTCCTCACAACACACTTTGGAGATAGCAAAGAAAAGCATTTATCACTCAGAGTTTGAATGCTGCTCTTCCAATGCAAATTATCAACACGTTTCATTCTTAGTATGGCGCAACAGATGATACTTCTCACATTTTTCAAACTCTAGGCACACAAGACTGTGCTCCCAATAGTATAAATAAATAATAATACAATTTGTCTCACACCATTTAAAATTTGTAACATTCTTGTCAACACACACAAAAAGGTTACATTTGCTAACGGACAGAAATATAGATATTTATGCCATTGCCACTTTTTAAAGCATCACGTTCCATGTTAATGGACATCACGTTCATATCTGAACCAGGATCTGACTAATTTTAACCTGTTTTTGCATTATTAATAGAAAAAAGTAAATCAAAGTATTACAAAGCATATCAGTAAAACAACAGTTTCTAGAAGAGACCGTAGATGTACCCAGGCCCAATGCAGTGAAAAGTTACATGAAGCCACACAACTCAACACACCACCGCACCATAGAAAATCGCAACGTTGGCTAAAGGGGGTGAACAATTTCATCTAATTATTCATTTCCTTCCATTGACTAAAGTGCGCGTCAATCAGGCAAAGTTTTCTTATGCACTATATTGTTGTTTCCTACAAAAACGTAACAGGTTGGTCAATGTCTTCCATTCGGTGGCTGATGACAAGAGTCCAGAGTGACCTGAGAGTTTCTGAAGCCTCCTCACTGATACAGACAGAACATTGCTCACTAACATTTACATCAATTTTTGCCAGCCAGGCACCTTCCATTTAAATAAACAACGTTGCCCATCCTCGTCTGACAACTGACGGCCACTCTGCTGCTCAGTAACATAAAAATGGCTTCATACTGCTATTAGCAACAATGAGAAAACTAGTGTTGATGCTTTTAATATTTCCAGCACTTTTTGGCTGAAATTACACACAGTGGATCGAAATCCATTCTCCTTCTATTAGAGTGACATAATTGCGTAATAAAAATAAATAGTTTGCGGCTCTACAGCAAAAAGGAGTCAAAACCACACAAAAAGGACCACTTAATGGTTCTGAAGATTCATTGAGAAGGACTAAAACTTCATCATCTTGGTGAGCTGGGGTAGTTCCCATTACCACTATTTCTTCAATTTATCCATTAAGTCTACTTCTAAACTCTGTGAAAGTTGAATCAATCATTTTTACAATGAACTTTTAAAACTGGCCTCTGAAAAAGCCTGAACCATCAGCAGAGCAGTTGGAAAATATAAAATTAAATCTAAATGGCTTTAGTGCTTTTTGTTGTTGTTGTGTGGTTTGGTTTTGTTTTAGATGATTTATTGCGAGATTACTGTAAAAAAGTCTTCACGCTACCTTACTAATTTATATAACTGAACATCTTACAAAAGCAAGTTCTGATAACACTATTTTTAAAACTATTTTCCTCTGTAAATGATCTTACAGCTCTCCCCCACAAATGACTTCTATACATTAGAGCAGCGTAATAACAGAGACAGAACTGTCCTACAATAACCCTACTCTTAAAAGAATAGGATAGTTACCAATATCACAAAAACCTTTCTGAATTTTTAATTTAAGATCTTTAATATACAAGCACAATGTACACAAAATATTGTCGTTAGGTAACTAACGAAGATTATATTTAACAGTAAACTGGCTCTTGTTAAAATTGTGGAGTCCTGACTCCTGCTCAGTAGTCAGAAGAGACTTCGCCCAGATCAAACAGCAAATACTCCTCAGATAACAGTAGGAGTTTCCCTGAGCTTTCCTGGCCCTTTGCTTTCTTTCAGCCATAGCTCTTTTATTCCTCTCTATTGGCTCAGAAATGTTTGGGGGTTTCACCTCTGCTCCATGTCTCAGTCCACATTAACTTGAGGCCTAAGCAGCCGTAGGAGGGCCCAGCTGCCCTGAAGGACCAGGAACCTTCTGAAGATTAAAAGACTAAAGGCCAGGTGGCCACTGGTGGAGGACACAGAAGAAAGCACGACAGGTTCCTTTGGCCATGAAACCCACAATCTGACTCTTTCCAACACTTCCAAGTTCACTCGCTCATTATTCCAGGCTGCAAACCCTACATTTTTCTTTCCAAACCTTTCCAGGCCAAGCGTCACCAGTTTGATCACATATAATCACCAACCAGAGCAAGAATCTTATTATTCCTAACAGCCACACATTTTAACCTGATTTTGGTACTTGTTGTTGTAAATGAGTTTTAGAAGCTAATGTTTTGTAAAGTGAAGATGTGCAGATATCCCAAATGACATTATATTTCTTTCCAATGCTAGTAAACCGAGGTATCGGATGCTTAAATCACATTAGGGTGAAATGAAACACTAACACAGCAGGCAAAGGGCACTGGCGCTGTTTAGCTTTAAACATTTAACACGGGTACCTAAGGCTGGAAATGCAGGTGGTGAAAAACATGGTGAAAACCTCCTTCCTTCAGCTTGAAATGGAGCCAACGGCTCTTCTATTTGTCTCAGGGTCAAATATAAGCACCCAGCGCCATCTGAGACCCAATGGGGCATCTCCTTGATCCCTCTCTCTTAAAGATGAGCCTAGAGCACCCCTATTCTCCTGTGTCACATCTAAATGGATGTCCCAGACCCCTCTGGTATCTCAAACAGTGCTTTAAAAGCCTGCATGTTGGGAGTTGCCTTGAGTAATGTGACTGAGCAGAATTACCTTAAGACTTTACATATCCCGCTTCCAAGATCTGCTGAATCATTTTTCAGTATTAATTAATTGATGACATTTCCATCAGAGGAGAAAAATAATGAGCACGGTAGAAACACCAGCCCAGAAATGAGCTACATGTTTTGAGATAAACAACCTCAAAACAATTTTAGCAAACGAGTTAACTTATTTCCCTGTAATTTTTCAGAAAACTCATTAGAAAACACAGAGAAAGGTCTCTCAGATTCTTCATACCTAAGAAAGAATTTCATTTTCTGATTTAATGCCAAATTAACTTCAGCATTAACTGTGCAACTGGGAACGGCGCCTTCTCCTCCAACAGAGTTGCTAAGTAACCATAGCATTTTCTGCCCAAGACAGGTCAGGGATAAGGGTTAGTAGAATGTTTAAGGAGTTTAAACATTATCAAAGGGAAATACGAGTTACTATACGAGGTAGTGATGTAAATACTCCAGTAGAGAAGTGGGGCTAACTGGAGTTGGGAAAAGTTTTCCCTTACAGAATTCTGAATAGTTTTATTTTACACATGCAACTGAATCTCCCAAAGAAACAGTGCAATAGGATTCAAGATTTTGTCAACAGACTGCAAACATCACTTCTGGCAAACTTCTCTGCATGGGCAATGAGACAGCTCCTCTTTCAAAGCCTCTGTTTCCGTGACAAGGCCTCACCACAAAGGCAGAGATAAAGCCTTAAAGAAAGCTGATAGGGCAAACAGAAGGTTACACCGCTTTTCTATCGCTATTATTTCTCCAAGATCATCCTTGTCTTCCAGCTATATCACCTGCCTTTTTCCAATATGAAAATAGTTTCCCTGTTGCATCCATTTGGATCAGGCACATTTAAATCATATCTCTGGTATGCCCCATGCTAATACTTCATACACGCTCCACTGATATATTACTTATCTGATAAGTTGACAAGCACAGTGATTTACAGCTGGGTTTGATTTTTCTAGTATCCCTAACTCCCCTGCGTAATTTCTGTATTTCTTTCCTTCATCATCCGCTTTTCCTTTCGGCATCACCACGTGCACATCACAGTATGTTGGAAGAGACATCGTGTTATTTTGTTCGATAGCCTGGGATTCTCTGCTGGTTATCCCACCACCACAAAACCTAATCTTTTAAAAACGCTCAAAAGATAATAGTCTGCCTTTAGACAGCTAGTTAAAATTGTTCACTCAACCAAAAAGCAAGTGCTTACTGAAGTGACAGCCAGACACTAGAATATGAAATATTGCCAATGATTTACAAATAAATTGCCTGCCTTTGTAAACTTCTGCGATTTCTGCTTTTTGGTGGCACAAAGAGCATTAAAGCAAGTCCTAATTAAGGTATTAAAAATATGAAATGTGGGAATAGCAGTTTAGACATGGTACAAGGCCAGCATGCTATACAACACAGTAATTTTTGGCACCCTCTTACTCTGTTGCTATGGAAAATTTCTCCTGGTGATGGGCACCCTGGAATCCAGGGGTAAACCTGTAGTTACTCACACAACTTTCCTGAAGGTTCTTGATCAGTACAGCCCTCCTCTGAGGCAATGAACTCACAGGTAACTACCGCAGTCCAATTAACATTTATCTTCTTGCTTCAACCCTCTCCAGAAGGAGCCTTAGAAAATCACCAATGCATTCAGTACTTCTGGTGATAAGTTTTATTATTAAAGTATCTCCTTCTTCATGCCTTTTAGTAATAGAAATGAGAGCACAATTGTTTGAAAAAGCTATGAAAACGCTAAACAGAAGCTCAGAAGTTGCCAAAAAACACATGTATAAATTCCTCCCCTTGGCCAATGCTCTCCATCATGATGAATATGGAAGGACAGTCTTGGCAAGGAGGGACACTAGGCTCCCTCTATCTAGGCAGTTTCTGACCCTCCAAATCACCCCCAAAAGCGTTATCTCTGTCTCCATTAACTATTGATACACAGGGAACCCCTGACTGAAACCTCCTAATGTAAGGGAGATGGAACCTCTCAGGAATTTATTTAGGGTGACTTTGTTAGCTGGGTGACAACCCAAAACATACTAAGAATGCATGCTAGAAAAGAAAGGCACTTACTAATAGGAGAGTAACTCCTTTTCCGAGGACTGACAGTAACCAAAACCCCAAATGAACTGTAAAAATCAATCGGGTTCTGCACCAGTGCCCAATGAGTCAGCCAGAGCAACAGCCCTGGAACACCTCTGTATGGAAAAGCCTTCCTTCGCCTCCCGAAATCAGTCCCTCAGAAGCTCCGTGTTCTTAGTTAATTCATTTGATACAAAATCAAGGCAGTCAACAATTAGGCCTGTTTTGGACTGATTGAGGACGACGGTGTTTTTCTTTCTTGAAGGGGAAGCAAGCACCCAAACGCTACCCAGCTGAAGATGCACGAGCAATGCAGCATGAAAAACCACGCATGACGTCCTTCAAACGCCAAGTGCCGGCACAATCTTGAAATAACACATCAAAACTTCTAATGAGAGAGAAGGAGGTAGTTAAACCCAACAGGCGTTCATTACGAATCTGCTAAAGGTCACCTGCTATGTTTACAAGTCGTACATTAAATCTCGCACCACAGCTGGTTCACCTGAGCCCACTTGAGCAGAAATGGAGACGATGGAGAGGCGCTGCTCTTCACCACCCCAATTTCATGGCTTCAAATTCAAGACTTTTAATATTATAAATCATTGCTTTGCATTTAACATTTGCCTTCATGACAAAATCTCCCACTGTTCAGCCATTGCTTTTGTGCACTCAGAACCGGCTCCATGTATCATATTAAGAAATAAGAAGTGGACAGTTTCTGTCACCTTACTCATACAGACCCTTTCTACCCAAAGCCGACAACTCAGAGAATAAACACACTTTTCCACCAACAATGCTGCCAACAAAACACGTTCCTTGTTCCATCCTGCGCTTTCTGGGTTGCTAACAGAGCCCCTATACTATTTACTTTTACAAAAATAGCTCCTGACAGCCCTGTCGGGACATTTTTTGCAGAATGCTTTATTAATTTTTCCACAAGTTAACACACATATCGAGAACACCGAAGGGTACAAACCTCATTATCTACCGGTGAAGTGTCTCCTTCCCTTGCACACAGTTCATGGCGTAACAGCTTTTATATCCTAAGTTCTATAATTTAAAATGATGCCTGAAGAAGCTTTCTTTTGGAAGTTAAAAAACAATACAATTGCCAACTTCCTTTGCAGGCAAGCATCCAAATTAAAAACATCTCTTCTCAGGCAAGATTGATCTCTTTGCAATGGAACTACTTTCAATAATATCATTGAGAAAAAAAATGGTTTTGTTTTTGCTCACGGAGGAAGACAAATAATTTCAGTGGGAACAGGGAAAAGTAAATGTTACTGCTTATTTCAAGATACAGGAAGACAGGTTTATTAGAAAGCTTTTAGAAATGTGACTTTTTTTCCAGTTCATTAGAGGAGATTTTGGGGAATGCAATAAATTAATACACTCAGAGGAGCTTCAAACACGTGTATTCAGTGATGTCTTCAAAAAGTGAACCAGCGATTGCTTATTTGTGCAGTAACAGGTTTTTTGGCTAATGTTATTTCATGTTCTAGGTAATAGGTTTCAAGTGATCAAAAAACCACAAAACAGATAACATCTATCCCATGCTTTACCCACTGATGATCTATCAAAGTCTGTTGGCTGGTCAGCCAAATGCAAACTCCATTTATTACACTGGAAAGGAGCAAAGGGACAAGTACTCAATTATAAGGAACACTGGGCTCCGAATATCTCAACCACGGCATTTCTTAATATACTTTTCTTAGTTAATAGAGTTGTTTTCAGTTTTTCTTCCTGTGTAACAGTTACTTAATAACTTGTAGTCAAAATACAGAGATATCCTAGGGCACATTAGAACCTACAGGTATGTTCAGAGGCGTACATCTGCCTGCAATAAATATAATTAGATTTGTATTATGTAATAAATGGAATGGGCACAAACTAATAAATAAAGAAAATAGGCATGAAGTGATAAATACAGGAGTGGAAAAAGAAAAGCAATGTAGTATATTTGAGTAAAGAGAAGTACAGTCTACTTTCTATTAACAGCAATGAAATTCTTACCTTTGTTATTGTATACATCTAGATAGTTTGGTGCTGAAAAAATTGTGATTAGTGAAGGGAAGCCTGTTGTTTGGCTTTTCCTGTACATACGATACCTACAAGGCAAGAGAAGATACTAATTATTGCCCGCTGTTGTATGTGTATTTGTTGCTGACCAAACGTAGCACAAAATATCCCAGTACTTCACTGCACTGGTTTTTACAAATATCAAGAGAGTAAACCATGCATATATGCTTTTTAAAGCCACGCATCTGATCTCACCCAGTCTATTAGCCAGTTCATTAATGCTCGCATGTTTTCATTACCTAACCTTGCTGCCTTATGAAAAACAAAGGGCTTGTTGGACCAACTTGTGATCAATCAAGCATTAAACCTGCAAAGTAATTGGAAGCAAACCAAGCAAACAGTACTTTTGTCTTACTAAGACACAAGTAACACCAAGTACTGCTTCTTTAGTTTGAAGAATTTGGCAAATATCCACAATAGTTCTACTGCAACCATTGTACAGTTGCAATGCAGTGCCTTCTACAAAATGTTATTTTTCGCCCTTTATTGGAAAGCAATACAATAAAAATGAAATTTCATTACCCTTGGGTATTTCATGCCAGTTATTTTTGGCAGGGTAATAAGTTGCTTTTAATTGCATTGAGGTTTTTAAGTATGTGGTAACTCAAACATTCAGAATAGCTTTTTACATGCATAGTGAATATTGACTTCACTCCTACAATCCTGCTGCTTCATCTTTTATTGCTATTCAGGTTGGGTAAAGTTTCTACCTCCAAATAAACACATTAATAATTTATGAAAGATATGCAAAGCTATTTATTCACATCCCAATCCTTCATTAAAATCTCACAACTATGGTACATTTCAATTAATAGATAAAAAAATTCTATCTTTACACTGGCAACAGTTTCATGAGGGAACCATCGACACCACCCAGTGCTTGAACTGGGTTGTTTTTGCACGCGGTGTCTTAATAAACTCCTTATATTCATTGTTAATACTCCCACATAAAATAATTATTTGCTATTGAGTCCCACAAGTTTGTTTTCTTGGTAAAGCACAAAGCCAGCAGGCCCAGAAGTTTGGGGTAGGTGTGACAGACTTAAGAGATGCCAGTTCTGGCCTCCTGAGCCCGATCCGTTCCAAAGCATCGAGTCAATCAGTGTGTCACAAGTCTCAGGCACATTAGCAAAACATCTTTTGCTGAGCTGAATTGGTTTTCCCTCCCACGTTTGGCATCCAAATCACTTTTGGTCATTTTACACCGCTTAGAATCACTAAACGGGATAAATAAGGATTCACAAAGTCCTCAGTAATACAGGAGTATAACTCAGTAATAATCACACAAACGATGCTCTAATGACATTGAATGTTTTTATAATATTAATAAAAAGCGAGAGTTGTTGCAACTTAAGATTTCCAGGTCATTCTCACTCAGATTTTCTTTCTTCCCCTGCTCTGTTTGACAATGCTGAGCCATTATATATTATTAGTGCCCCCTCTCCACACATACTTACCCAGCATCTTGGGCTTCATGAGCTCGGAGTATAGATAACAAGTTATTGTGCTGTAGGAATTCACACACAGCAGGGTAACTGTTGGAAGAAAACAACAGCACCTGTTACGGCATTGTCAGAAGCGCATTTAGCTCCAGCCATCACAAAATGTTTCACCCCATATGCATCATTCATGAAATCAGCCCCTGCAGGTTTCAGGAGAGACAACACCAGCATCTCTTGCATTCTCCCGCCCCATAACTACGTGGAGAGGAAGGCTGGAAGGCTGCAATTCATTACATAACAATCACCTGTCAGAAATCAATTTCTTGTATTATACTTGAAGGTTCAATATACTTAGAAAAAGAAAAGTGTGATACAATAGTTGCTTGCAATAGAAAATCACAGGCTGCTTTTGAACACCAGGTAAGACAGTGGTGTGGGGAAAGAGATGGAGAAAGACAGGCAGAAGAAACCAAACTGGAGATGTTTGACCTTCTGAACTTCACCTCCTTGATAAAGTAGAATTATCTTTCCCTTGGAAACTTAAAATGTAAATTCTGTGACTTCCAGAATGCCAAAAACGTGCCCATTGAGAATACATCTTTCCAAGACATGTTCTACTATATGAGTGAAACCAAAAATGGTGAGAGAAGAATACAGCAGAGGAATCTCTGTCATATATTTGACTGCACATGGATACTGCTGCTTTCAAGGAGAACAAAGGAGCCCTTCCATACACTGTGAAAACCCTTCTTGCTGTTTGAGACACTGAACACGTATGGAAACCACATAAAAGAAAAACATAGCATAACCTGAATGCAGTTCTGACAGCGCAAGCATGAAATACTGCGTTTGCAGAGAGAAGTTATTTAAAATTATACCTAGATAAATGTTACTTTTGAAAATAAGTGGTTGTGGTTTAGTTGGTCCCCCTGCCTGTCCCCCCCTTGCCCTTAATGATTGTTTTCTTCTTGCATTTAAACCACTGATGACTCTTCTTGTCTGTGTTCAAGGACAACAAGCGCTTTGAAACAGGAAGCAGAACTTCTCTCATCATTAGCAATTTAACACACAGCTCATTAGAGCAAAAACTTCCCGGTTTCCCCAGTCAAAAGCCAACTGCAGCAAGAGCAAAACAGGGCAAAGAACATGCATAGAAGTGCATGGAAAAGTGGTGCTGGAATAAAAAGACTTTGTAGATCTAGTAAAACCTTACCAAGCCCCTTAAAAACATTGAGGGGTGGGATAGTGTCTTTATTCAGATGACACCTATAGCATTTCCATTTCCTCTCTCTTCATGCCAGTCCTATACATTTGTTTTGCCGTAGCCAGATTGATTTCCCGCTCTTGAAACCAAGTGATGGTTCAGCTGACTGCTTTGTATTTCATGACCTTTCAGCGGTGCGGGACCAGGAGACAGATCTTCCTGGATTTGAGGCCCAGAATGTGACACGTAGATGTTATAATTCCCTCTTCTCATTGCTGGGCAAACTGGAGAGCAACATCAAAATTGTTGCTCAAAAAACCCCTCAAAACTGGCGTAAACTTCACATGGTAGCTTTGAAATGTCACCTCGCGGTTGGAGAAAAATCAAAATAGACCCTGCATTAACATCCATCCACCGTGTTTATTTACCACTATCAATTCAACTCTCCCATAGCTCAAACAACAAAACAGCCGCAAAGGTTTGAACGAGGAAATACAAGATGCTGGGGAAGACACTAAAGCACCTCTGTGACCACTTCTGTGCTGGTTCTGCAGCACGATGGGCTCGCAGTGTGCCTGTAAATGACACAAACAAACTTGCAGACCCTCCCCATCTCCATGCATAAGTCACATAGAGGTATTACGTTACAGAACTGTATGTACTACGAAAGACTGTGGCAAGAGCACAGTGTTTTGCAGTACCTTAGGGGCAAGATGTAGTCATACAGCAACACTTTTATGCAAAAATACTTAACTAAAAGCTGGTGCTAATGACACTGAGTTAAAAAAAATAGTCAACTAAACATTATGCAAAGGCCTGTTGTCTCAGTCATTACTCTACTGATCACCCTCAGAGCCCACTTGCAATCAGTTCATAGCCCCATTTTTGTTAACTTCATGCATGAAAACTCTCAGGAAAAAAAAATAACGCAAAATCTAATCACACAAAATCACAGAATGGACTGGGTTGGAAAAGACCTCAGAGATCATCAAGTCCAAGCCTTGGTCCAACTCCAGTCCATTGACCAGATCACGGCACTAAGTGCCATGTCCAATCTCAGTTTAAAAACCTCCAGGGCCGGTGAGTCCAGCACCTCCCTGGGCAGCCATTCCAATGCTGACCACTCTCTCTGCACAGAATTGCTTTCTCATCTCCAGCCTCAGTTTCCCCTGGCAGAGTTGAAGCCCATGCCCCCTTGTCCTATTGCTGACTGCCTGGGAGAAGAGCCCAATCCCCCCCTGGCTAGAACTGCCCTTCAGGTCGTTCAGAGAGTGCTGAGCTCACCTCTAAGCCTCCTCTTCTGCATCACCTTCTTTCAGTTTATCCAACAGAAACACAACTGCTCGCTTCCAACAGCCCTGCATGTTCCGAAGCTGAAATGTCATTTGCAGCCAGAGGCTACAACCCCACTAGAACTGCTGGGTTTCGACTTGACCTATCCAGCAGACTTTCTCAGTTGCAGGTTTGGTATTTGGAATTGTCTACAAAGATTGCCATTTTAAAATCATTTCAATTCCCAGCTTATGTGGGGTATCATTCTGGTAACCGCAGCGATCTCAAATGCTGACAGGCTGCCATTCAAACCACTGGCAAATGAGAACTAATTTGCATGCATTTCTTTTCATAATTAATTGTGACTAAATGTAGACTTATGGTACATTTTGTTTAGAAATTTTTACATTAACTTCTGAAAACTGGGGTCTATACTGAAAAATCTGACAGACAGTTGATTACGTTCGTTATCAGTGCATCTGCTCAAAATGTCTAGCCTATTAGTTTTTTGTTCCCCATAGTATTCTTTCTATCCAGTGTTAAGTACTGCTTTTAAAGAAGACATAATGAAATGGTAAAAAATGCTCCTAAATAGACATGATAGGTTCTGCTTTCCATTTCAAAGTACAAAAGTTTATCTTCTTTCTCCTTAATCATCTTATTCTTCATAAATCCATGGAAAATAGCCTTCGACTAGCAGAATTTGTCTCTCTCTCAGATCCTACAGGGCTCACACCTAGAACAGCAGAGATGGCACATAGTGAGCCATGCAAAAACACCCCAAAACAGAGTATCTGGCTAACACCTTTTCTCCTAAGTGAATAGCATGGTAAATATAATGAGTACGTGCTCGTATTACCTGGGCTACAACACTCCCTGAGCAGCCTATCTGGATGTTTTACTTTGAAAAAGGGAAAGCAAGTCTCAGATATTGTTCTTTAGCTACTTGTTGAGATGGGGGGTGAGGAGAAGCAAAACTGTCACTGTTTCAGTTGCAACAATAAAGATGGGTTCAATTTTCCAGCGCTTCTTAACATCAGTTTGCTCCTGCTCAAATGCAGTTTTGTGTTAAACAATATTCCTTCCAAAATACATGCCCTCCAGGTACACAGCAGGAGCTCTCGCAAAACGCCAACAGAGATTACGGCAAAAGTTCTCAGAAAGGAGCTTTTGCAGAAAAGCCGTCTGCTCGGAATCTTTTTCCTCATCTTCCTAATGAAAATTATCATCTTGTAATCAAATTCCCGACTAGTTCCTCCCAGAAACACCCTCCTCCTTGCCCTGCTTTCTAGAGCCCAGACTGCAATTCGGCTGAGCCAGAAATACAGCAGTTGGCCAAGAGGGAAAACAAACAAACAGAACCCCCCCCACGCAACAAAACCAGGCTTTTCCAGAACGGCCCAGCCTTCTGCCTCTCTTCATGTGTCACGCTGAATCACACCACAGCGGTGACTCATAGGAACAACAAAATACCCCACGGCTAAGCCACAGAGGTGTTATTCTCCAAGGACTATGCGACTGTGATATTCCCTGCTTCGGCATCCTTCTTTCACTAAAATGCCTCGTGCTCAGGTTTATTGGTTCTGTTTCTTTTCTATGCTGTTTTGAAAGAGAAGAAATACTTTGATAACACGAACCAAAACGGCAGATGCTTTCAAACTGCTCTTCCACCAACAACTGGAAAAACTGGATGGATTTAATAGTTTTTTTTTCATATCCTTCCTCACACCATTAAAGAAAAGATGCAAACGTTACTTTAAAACGAGGACATCTAAATTTAGCCCATGAGCTTCTCTAAGGATGCACGCACATATAAAGAAGGGTTTTCAGCACATATAAAAAAGGGTTTTCAGCAAAACCCGTTGACCTCACACTGCAGTCTCCACACGCAAAAGCCTTTGCTGCTCTGCTGTGCCCAGCTCATCTCTTCCCATGTGCTCTTCCTTGCCCTGGGTTGTGTTGCCTGCAGAGTAGGGGCCTGCACGGGATTGCAACAAACCAACACGCATCGCTCCACAGAGTCATTATTGGTAAAACTGGATGAGACCACACCTGGAATATTGTGTCCAGTTGTGGACCCTCAGTTCCAGAAGGACAGGGAACTGCTGGAGAGAGTCCAGCGCAGGGCAACGAAGATGAAGGGAGTGGAGCATCTTCCGTGTGAGGAAAGGCTGAGGGAGCTGGGGCTCTGGAGCTTGGAGGAGACTGAGGGGTGACCTCATTAACGGTTATAAATATATAAAGGGTGAGTGTCAGGAGGATGGAGCCAGGCTCTTCTCGGTGACAACCACTGGTAGGACAAGGGGCAATGGGTACAAACTGGAACACAAGAGGTTCCACTTAAATATGAGAAGAAACTTCTTCATGGTGAGGGTGGCAGAGCCTGGCCCAGGCTGCCCAGGGAGGTTGTGGAGTCTCCTTCTCTGCAGACATTCAAACCCGCCTGGACACCTTCCTGTGGAACCTCAGCTGGGTGTTCCTGCTCCATGGGGGGATTGCACTGGATGAGCTTTCCAGGTCCCTTCCAACCCCTGACATTCTGGGATTCTGTGATCCCATGGAGCACACGAGCAATTCTACCGATACAGCCGGGCACACAACGTGAGGGCAGGAAAAGCTTCTGGCCTGGGAGAAGGAAGAAAGGAAAAGCGGGCAAAGGGATCCGTTTAAAATGCTGCTACTGCAAAAAAACATTCACGTAACTGCGCCTCACACCCCGAGGTGAAACACGCTACAGTCTTCAAAAGCTTTTAGCAGACATCTCTCTAGTCCTTGCGTAATCACAAAGTTAACACGCTGGAAAGTAAACCACTGAAATGGTGTTCTGGCAGGGCCAAAACTGTTATTCTACCCCAGAGAATCGATAAGGCCGAACCCTTTCACTGCTGCCCAAGGTAAATCTAAGAGGCATCTGCAACACTGGTCACTCTTGCCACTGCTAACCATTTTATAAAATATAACAACATAGTCAGCAGTCAACGAGCTTTATAAAGCTCAGTCCTCCTCAAGAACTCATCTTAAACTCACTAACAAAACCCAGTCACTCAGGGACAAATTAATTCCCTCTAGTTTATAACATTCCCTGAATACATTATTTTCTATCAGTAAAGGTGAAAGAAAAGCTCCACTTAGCTCATAATTGAAATATAATTTACACCACTAGCACTCCATTAATTATTTCTACATTTTTCTTCTCATGAAATTGGATCAAACATGACCATGACAGCGAAGGACACACAACCTTACATTTCAGAAAGGGAAAATGAAGTCTCAATATTATTGTTCTTCCTTCACTTTAAGGTACAGAGAACTGCAATAAATTTCCAAAGAATACTTAAATTTCACAGTTACTTTTCACTCTATTGTGCTATTGCTATTTCCAAGGATCCATACATTTTGACAATCGACACTGCGAAATGCTGCTGGATGTAAAAGGCGTGTATTAAGCACTCACTCTCAGCACCCTTGAAAATTCATCTGACTGTTCTTTACATCTCTAAACAACAGGTTAGGTTTGTGGTTTCAAGATCTGGCATTTTACAGTGTTACCCGTAACAGTTCAAAGAACTCTTGCGTAAAAGTACATTTCTTGAAGAACAACTTGATCAATTTGTAACTCAATAGTTTGTACGTGAGTGATGACTTAAGAAAAGCTTGTCGTACTACTGAAAGCTACAGCCTTTATACTTTCTCATATATATTTAGTTCACATAAATGGCCCAGCATTTCACAACAGGGTTTTGGCTGAATGGAGAAGATTTAACTTGAAAGATTTAGTGTAACACGTTGCACGTACAGAATTACAAAGCCACATCACCGTTGCTTTCCTCATAGCGTTTTGCTAGAGGAAATAACTTTAAATCGGGGAAAAGTCACTTGAAATTCATCATTATAACAAACAGGTCTGATAAAAATCAAAATTATTTATTACAGTTTTTTCCTGCAATTGATTAAGAGATCTTAATTATCTAGAAAACATTTCCCTGGCTCACATGTGTATCTGAAACCTTCCTGATTTGTGCCCTTCAAAATGCCCACTGCTATCTTTTTAACTTTCCTTTCTGGAAATGACTGAAAAAACTAATAAGTTTTATTCAGTGAAGAATAAACAAAGTCCACCCTATCAATGGACATTCTTAAAGGAGATCACATAATTCAGCCCTTCCTTTGCAAGCTGAGTTGGCTGTTCAGGGAAATTTGCTCCTTTCTCAAAGTAACTAGAGAAGTCAAGCAAAACTAGATGTTGCACACTGATGGATATGGTCTTTTCATCAGGTAAGAGCAATCAGGTACTTCTTTGAAGAGTAACACTTGCCTTTATATAATCCCAGATAACGTGACTCCAAGCGAGTCATCTACCCTTGTCATTAGGCAGTTCCATGACCCTCCCACATGCCTTGAAAATTAGGTATCTTCCAAATATTTCCTCTTGCCCCCAAAATATGTGCTCTTCTGAATACGGGCCAAGTCATGGACTAGACTGGGTATATTTCCAGGAGAAAACTGATATACACGTTAAGGAAAAACTATGATAATTGTATGAAACAGAGCTCTGGAAACACCTAAAAATCTAGAAGGTGTTCCAGTACCTAATAAGCGCTGTATCTAAGCAGAAGGGGTGTTTGCAAGGGTTTTCACTTTTGTAAGGCATTTTAATGGGGGGGAAATAGCTGTTAACTCACTGTTTGCAGTGAGCAGTGGCTGGGAGTCTCAGGCCTGTGCCAGGGTTTGGAGCTCCTGAATGCAAGGGGAATGATTTTAGATTATGTCAGCCCTCGGTGTCACGAGCCCATTTCTGCACAGATCAGTTGTTTGCAGCAGTTTGACACCTCCTTTCATAACGAGACCAAACACGTTTATTGAGCACCTTCCAGACGTTATCGACCTGAAGGCAGCGGCGTGATTTGCCCACAAAAGGGCAGCAATTACAGCTCAAAGAAAGGACCAGGAAAACTGATTTCTCCAAGTCAAACCTTCTGTTACCTTCCTGCTAACATTACCAACAAGAAGGTTGATTCTAGCGGCTCTGTCTCCTGGTTACTGGTGGAAACCATTGATTTGCTTTCGACATTTTATTAGAGAGTTACGAGCCAACTATGCTCAAGGTGAGATTTTCTAAGACAGCAACAAGAGCTGGATTCCTCACTTCTGATGAGCTTTGTTGGGAAAGCATAGACTTGCATGTTGTCGGCATGGGCTGAAGCAGAACCATTCCCTTCAAAAGATCAACAACCTTTTAACACTTCAATAGCATCCTCACGTATCTCCTGAACAAAGCTATTTTTTTAATTAAGATTTCACTAGCTACATTGCTCCTTTTGCCACTTAACCTCCCCACCTTGCCAGTTTTGTTACTCTGTGAACCTTCCTTTAAATAATCACAAATTAGCCCACAGATTAGTTTTAGATCTCCTCCTATCCCCATCACTTCTTTCAGGAATATTCTCATTTATATTTTACTCACTAACATCAACAGAAAGAAGCAATTTCAAAGATGAATTACAACTTGATGTCTTTGCATCTAAGCCCATACAGGTTTCTGCAAGCATGTTATGGGCACTTATCTGCATTTCAGCTCTCAGCAAGTCCCATTAAACCAACGCTATTTCAAATCCTGAATTCCTTGGAAAGAATTCTCCAAAGTTTGATAAAACTGGGAGGAAACCAAAGTGCCTGTGTGGGGAAATCACAACTCTTACTTATGCTGTAGAGCAATAGTTATCAAGTTGGCATCTTTCGTTCAAAATTAAGTTCTCATTTTCAAACTGGAAATGTAGTTACCGACCCCTTTTAAAAGTAACACAGTCATTCCCTAACTTGCAAGAACAGAAATAAGCAAAATACACAGGGTTTGGTAAACATAATTAAGTCATTTTATGGTTTTCCAGTCGTGGGTGAAAGCAAGATACAAACAAACCAAAAATTTACCTGAAAACAATGCAAGCCTGCAGAAAAAGAAGGTCCAATTATCTAAGTAGCGCCATGAACTTCAAGCAAACATCTATACTGCAAAAACCCACCACGTTCACATCCAGAAACCCACTGGAAGTAGCAATATTCACCTGTAGAAGTATGAGCACCCCCTGACTGTGTTGTGAGTAAAGTGTTCCTGAGTCTTCTCGTTCCCAAAGTCCTCCAGCGGGTCCGACCACAGGATGTCACACATGGGGCCGTACGCAGGTGGTTCCTTGAATCGATCTAACTAAGAAAAATAGGAGACAAAGAAATACTAACTTCTTTCAATTACGTGTCACCGGAACACTGGAGCAAAGTTGCCGTTTCTTCCTTCCACGGGTTCTCAAATGAAGACCCAAAGCAACCTATTTTTCAGCTCTGGGTTGTTCTCAGCAGCAAAGCAACAGGAAAACACTCCCTGCTAACACTGATGAAGAGGAGAAGGAATAGATACACTGGATTCCCATTCTATGCGAATTTTTATGTGCAATATTTTTTATTTTTCTCCTTTTTTTTTTTGCAAGCATTTCAGCGGACAAGATACAAAATGGTATTTCTGTATTTTGTGGTTTTCCGACCATCACGGCACACTTTAAGCACCAAGGCAACATCTCTGCATTACAGCATCTTGCCATGGCACTCTTGTTGCTCTCATAACCCTAATGAGGCAGCTAAAATCTCCTCTTTCTGCCTTGACTATTGGTATTAAAATGTTCCATACTGCAAATAAGACACAGTATAGCAAAACAAGGAAACATTACAAATCAGTACTCCTTGGCAAGAATCACTTAATGCAAACCTGCCCCTTGTTAAAATGGGTTCGTGAATCAGAGTCAGGGTCCAACACACTCTCTATTCTGACCAGTAACATGAAATAAAGATCTAGTAACATAAGTAAATTAGAGAAAAAAAGTAAAATTAGAGAATAAGCAGTGGGTTTATGTATTTTCAAAGTTTTTATAAGAGAGCTCTACAATTTTACCTTTGCACCCTTGTCATGAAATATTCATAGCATACATACCTACACTTCTAACTTATTTCAGCCCTCTACCAATTAATGATTTTGCAACTATAATTCATTTAAATTAAATACTAATTCATAAATATACAAAATTAATTGCTGTTGATTGCCAAAGATGAATAAACCTGCTAGTGGGGAAAAAAAAGAAAAGTGAACGTGTTAATGACCCTAATCTAGAATCTGAGAACTAAACAACTTCACTTTGCCATTACACTGTTGCAAAGGCGGCTAATTTTCAGGCAGACAATATTTTTGCTTAATGAGATAGTGAGGCTTTATCTCAGAAACACAATTTTGCATTCAGTAAAAACACCTGAAGAAGTTAACCCCGGATAACAAGCAACGACACTGGATTATATGGAGAAACTGCTTGACATGCTTCTCCGCACTTTCACGGGGTTTATAAGCAGCTTCTCAGAACACAAAAATACCACATAGGTACCACCTTACTAAGCCTGGCTTAGACAATTTGCTGGTCACCCAAGCGTGGAACTATTAAAGATGTGGTAGGACCTATTGAGAATAGGTAGGACCTATCAAGAAGTTCTTGACTCTCTTGAAAATAATAATGTTGTTTTGACTATATTCACTGCAACCATACCATACTTTTTAATCGGATGTTTTTTAAGTATTGTGAGGTTTTTCTAGAGCTATTTTTCCTCTCTTTTCTGTGAAAGGGCAGAAAACCTCATAAGGCGCCAGGACTCATCAGCTGGTGTTCTTACACTGTGCTGGTGTATATTACTTACAAGAAATTAATGCTATGTGCTCATTGAGTCCTAAATACTTATTTACCTAACACTTTTTTTTTTCAGGAACACAAAGACAACACATTCTGTGTTTTACTTGACGCTGCTGATTTCCTCACCTCAATAAAACACAACTAATTAGAGCGATTCCTCTTACGATCTGTTTAAAAAGACCTTTAAAAGGTGATAACATCAACAGGAATGTCAAAATGCCACGCAAGCATCTTACACGAAAGACAGACAGGGAAAAAGGATTCGAGTTGTAGTTGCTGGTGATTAAGTGTTCGTTTATTAGGCTTATTAGCACTATTCAGACTTACTTTTCTGATGTCATCTAAGGTGTTGATCTCTGGAGACAAACCACCGTGTACACACAGGAATTGCTGGTTCATCAGAGCAGCCAAGGGAAGGCAGTCAAAGGCATCCATGCAGGCATCGTATACTCGTTCTGAATATTTGATTTTACCTTTTAAAGATTAAGAGGGTATCAGAATGCGCCGTCAACATTTAGGAGCCAAAACCAAATCAGGATGCTACTTTATATCTCAGTCTTGCTCTCGCTATGAAGTAATCAGAATTTACCCAGCCCATTATAATTAATTATCTACAGAAATGCCGATATGAAATGGACGAGGTGGTACAACGAAGCTGAAATGTTCATTTACCAATACGCATATTAAACTCAGTAAACCATGAAGCCTTTGAGCCAATTAACATTTCTTTTATCCCCTATGCTGCTAAAAAGGGTACACAGACTTAGGGCAATAATTTCAATGACAGAAAATAAAGCTTCATTGTACACGTGAAGATCTATATCTAATGAGCTTTTATGTGTCACTGTATCCTTTCTTGCAAGACAGAAGGGAAATGTTATAAAAAGAGCACATCAAGAAGTTTAAGCTTATAGGTAAATGTGAAAATGTTATACTTAAAGGAAGGGAAAAAAAAAACAAAAAACCCCAAAAAACAACAGGCCAGAGGAGAAAGGTTATAAGGTAGACTTACATTCTTGCTTAAATGTGAAATACTCTGTTAAATGTCTACATTCATGATTCCCACGAAGTAAAAACAGTGTTTTGGGGTAAAGGATTTTCAAGGCCCACAAGTACAGCACACACTGTGAATCAGAAACAAGAGAGGAAAACAGAATCCGTGATTAATTATGTCATTCAACCACTATGTTCCCCTTCACCACCAAAACCAAGAAAAACAGAAGAATAAGTATTGTGTATTCAGCAGGTAAATTTGGCTCTTCATACATTACATGCCAACATTTCCACAGAAGATCTGCATTTTGCGGCCTACAAAAAAGTTGCCTTAGAGCAATGTAACCCACACTTTAGGAAATACCGCATCTTCCGAATCCCACAGATTTCCCATAAAGCTTTTTCATTTCTCATTTAACATTGTTCTGTACAAACAACCAAGAAAAAAATCCAGAAAAATCTTGCATTAAATGAAATTACTACAAAAGCTTCTATAAAGCCTTTTCTCGATTTCTATGTGAGGCGCCATTTCTTCTAGATATGTTATTAAAGATAGAAAAAGAAAGCTTGGAGAGGGGTAATCTCTGCTCAGGCCTCTCAAAACCATCTACAAAACTGTCTGAAAAACATCTCCTCCAACCCTTCCTTTCTTAAATATTCATAAACTGCACAACTGTCTCACAAGAAATCAAAGGTGTCAAAAATCCCCCGCTTTCTTTGTAATGACCTCCTAATACTTCTCTTTGTTCTGTTGACAAAGTTTCTTTACCTTAATAGTAAATAGCTTGGAAATTCAGAATATACTCCTAACCATGGTTTTTGCTTAGAGCAAAATCCGCGATTTTGTCAATGTAACGCATCTAAATTTGTACACAATGAATTCCCTTCCACAATTCATGATAGAGAAGAAACAGAAGAATTTCGTTCATCGTGTCTGAACATATTATTGATTTCTGCTTTCTTTGCTACACAGAAAACAAAACAACAGGAAAAAGGATGCGACGTTTTTATGTTTGTGCTAAGCCTCACACTATTCATAGATAATTACAGAGCAGCAGGAGTTTTATACTATTACTACTTGTCTTGAATTTGTTGCGTGTAAACATCTGGATGCTCTGCCTGCACTCCTTAATTTCTGTTCTTCTATAGAAGGCCCAGAACAAGGTAAAAAGAGCAGAGAACGTTCCACTTTTTGAACTCGCTGGTAAAATTTGATGTAAATTCTGCAAGACAAGAAGTTTAAAGCGACACCTCCATCTATGCATAGAACGCTCCAGCTTTTAAAGTTGTGTCTAAGCTACCCCAGAGCCTCTAATCCTGCCAAAGCACCTTGTAATTTAGAAAAGCACAATGATAAGTGCTTAGATAAAGCACTTTATTAGAAATAAAAAAGGTGTGGTTTACATTTCCCTTATAACTGAGTTTTTCATTTTCATTGGCAAGACTGCATTGAGCACCAGGTACTTCAAATATCATCCAGATTTGGAAAGCAAAGGAAATAAAGCTGAAGCTGTATCTTTCTGGCATTTGGTACTCGCTTATGGGCAGATCTCTTTACATTTGCTTTTCACAGATTTGTTTGTTTCTCTTTTCAGTGCTTGCTTCAAAGCGCTCATGGGAACCAGAGGGAGCAGGTAACAGAGATTCCATGCAGACCAGAACGTTCTGTGGTTCCCTGATGCTATTCAAGTAACATAAGCCCAGCATTCACATTTTGTGTTGTTTTCAGTGGTACCATATCAAAGACTTATTCTGTTTAGATAATTCCTTTAATTGTATCCATTTTCTGCCCAGAATTCCAGTGCTGTAATCTCATAATAGTAAACAAGATCTATTCAGTAGATTTTTTTCTTCCATGCAAACTGAACGACAAATATAAAGGTGACATTTTTTCGTGGCCTTTCAATTACACAGTCATTTACATACAAAAAACTTATGTCCGAACAACATATCACAAGCAAACATTCTGGTTTCATTTTTTTTTAACTGTGCTTTGTATATCGTGATTCTTACTGAAGTCAAAAGATTGATGATAATTTGCCCTTGTTGAAAATGTGAGTTGACAGTTTTCAACTGATAACTGATATATATATATATATATATATATATATATATATATATATATAAATATATATATAACTGATAACACTGCTTCCCAATAGCAAAATTTTAAAATGCCTTTTTTTTTTCCTCTCCAACCTTTTCCATCAAGAACATAAAGCACATCAGGTCTGCTTTACTATGTACAACATACAGAAGTGACCTGGCAATCTGGACATCTCTAGGGTATTTTTGGCCTGTCCCATTTCATACCATCCAAAAAGAACCCCAAGAGGCTACATTTCTTACATGCCAGCCCTCAAACTGCACCCCTGCTTACTTGTTTAGTGTCTTTCAGCTGTTGGAATAGCAGATAAGTGTATAACAAAGAGGTGATCTGCCCACCTCCCAGCTCCTCTACTCAAGCTGTTTTCCTGATGAGAACCTGGCAGCCTCGCCACCAGGAATAAAAGGTCTGTGCAATTAAGCACCGCGTAAGCCAAAGGCACGTATTTTCAGAACGGGATTTAACTGCGTAGTCACAGACGGAATTGGAGCCTTTGCACAGTCCGACATCCCAGCCCCTGCTGAAAACAAAAAGGCCCAGACGCCTCGCACACATCTCAAGTTCCTCCGCTCTGCAGCTCACACAAGCCTCACCTAAATATAAAAATCACAGTAATTTAACTGCACCGAAATAATTGCACCATCACAGCGCTTAGTCCAGGTACAGCGTTCTAAAATGGAATAACTATCCCAATGGAAACCATCTACCTTGTTACAAACATACCTGCATTCGCGCTACCGGTACGACTATTTATTTCACAATGAAGACGCATTGCATCTGTAACCGAAGTACTCACAAGTTCTTGCCATTTCTGAACTACCTTGAGCACAGGGAAAGGAAACTCTGAACTCTACTGAAAAGAAAGAAGAAACTGTACTGTCTTCATTGCAAACAGGATATTACTCTGTTTTCCCCCCCATCTTTCAGGCATAAAGGTTGATATCTGAATGGTCTGCTATGGAACAAGAAGGTTGCATCAATCACATCTTCAGTGACTACTTACAATCCCTGCCACAACGTGTTCTTATTTTACCTGGTTTTGCGTTTCCAGAACAAGCGCTTGCGTACATACAGGCTGCATATTTAATAACTGAAAAGGCTATTGCTGTGGAAATAGACTTCTCATGGAGTAACAGTGAATCCATTCCTTGTGGTCATGGTCTGGGCTGTTTCTAAAACGCTCAGGAATCTCATTCTGACAATTCAACTTGTGTTTCTTTCTTTCTTTTTAAACATCTGTTGAATATTCCCAGGCTGCTTTGAGATCTTGTTTTGACACCTGCGTGGAACTTTAGCATCTCTAGACTTCAACTATTCCAATATTCTCTTCTAGCTTGTCTCCCAATTAAAAGCAATCACCTGCAAAATGTTGCTACTTGCCTTATAGTCTTTTTCTAGTGTTCAGACCACGTCACTTCCATTTTGGAAGGACCTCAAAATATCCAAAAAGCACAGATCTCTTTTTCAATGAAAAATTTACTAGAAAATCATTTTTTCCTAAATGTTCTTTTAATTCTTACAGTTTGTGCTTCCTAAACAAACATCCCAGGTTCTCCTCCTTGGCCTTTGTGCCAAAAGGGGTTTTTGGCGCGTTGGGGCCTTGCTCTGGTAGAGCTGCCGCAGGACAAGGCAATGAAAACACATGTTCCAATTGGGAATTCAATACACACTAAAACAATCCGAATTTGCCGAATTACTGAATATTCAGAGCTCTGAGGAGCACCGGTCAGCAAAAAATGACATCTTACAAGACGTACATTCTTGCAAGAGAGCAACGTATTTGCTCCCGTTATATAGAAGAAAACAGCAAGGAAATTTAGGATAATTAAGGTATTAAGATGTTCTTTGCTCTGAGAGAAATTAAGAAAAGAAGTGTGAATTTGCTATTCCTGACCAGCCAAAACTATTTTAAACCAAGCTGTTTATTGGGAAACATTAACACAGTAGAGCAAGGAAAGAAAAAGGTGTTTATTCTTCCAATAAAGCCTGAGAAAGTGTATGGAAGGCTTCAGCAGCATTCACTTCACAGTTTACTAACACAAATGTATTGATATGCAACTCTTTTCTTGGAAGAGACCAGTTAATCATTTCTAACAGTTCACTGAGTTCAGAAGCACCTCAACCACCAGCTGCTTTTTCAATCGAGACAAGGTCTGATGGTCAAATTCCAGACTCAGCCCAAACAACTCACTTTGTACTTGCTAGAAATACCACAGAAACAGTTTCTCCTTCTGGAATTCTGGTCTTTACATTGAGAAAATGAATATGTATGAATGTTTTGAACCTTAAAACACAACTCCAGTTTTGTTCATTTTGAGCATTGGTTTAGTTCTCCATATTTTAACTCTCTGCTGTGTCAAAAATCATCAGGATGTACCAGATGATATTCAACTGACATTTACGCCTGTAAGTTTTTATGTGGGATTGAGCAGGAAAACAATTCCAACAGTTCATTTACATAATATTATTAATGCATTATAGTCGGTATTTACTCATTGTAATTTTTCCAGTGCTGGTGAAAAGCCGTCTAGATGTACACATGGCTTGGCATTTATGTCTGAGCTTTCAGATTCAGGTAGAGATTAGTCATTCTTCCTTACAGCCCATTCCTGCAGAACCGCTTACGCTCTAACTATTCTCTGCATTTAAAAATAGCCCTCTGTTTTGATCATTTGGGGTTCTTTTCTCCGTGGTCATAAAACTTGTTTGAAAGCGAGAACGGATGGGTTTTTTTCCTCCGGAGTCGAAACCCTGGAACGGTGCACAAGCACAACAGGGAAACGTTATCAGCTACGGAGACACGGAAACAAGTGTGTGGTATCAGATAGCGCAACTTGCAGAATTTTGTTATTCGAAGTGAAGAAATGCTCAGGCTCTGCCAAAATGTCAAATGGAAAAGAGAGGGCAGCTATGGGATAAAGGTTCGGTCTGTGCCAAGAAATCCCATCTCATCCTCTATCTACAAGTTTTGACATTTTTTTGTTTTACGTGCTGTAATTCCTCTTGTCACACCATGCTTAGAACTGATTTTAAAGACACAAAACTCCCCCCCTTCAAACAGCGGAGCTGTCTCTGGTAAAAATGAAGCCCAGGTGAAGGATTGAGCGCCTAGATCAACAGCTCCTTGGGGCAAGGACTGTAATTTCTGCTGAGTGCCTTATCCAAATACCTTCCTCCTTTTCCCTCCGCATTATCAAATGCCTTCCACCTACCTTATGCAATTTCTTCCTCTGTTCTTAATGATAATAGCTTACATTATATAGTACCTTTCATCCAGAAGAATCCCAAATGCTTTGCAGCCCACAGGCAAGGATTATCTCACCCACGACCAGAACTCAGCTAGGCCTGGGCTCAATGGTGTCACTTTTACACTGGCTATCACAGGGGTTATTTATTTTTAAGCTTATATTACTCATGAATAGCACCTTGGACCAGCTACTTAATTCTTTTGGAAAAACCTCAGAACGGCAACGGTCTGGTGCCTGTGTAACAGAAAGGGGAGCCAACAGATGGAGGGAATAAAGATTGATGCAGTAGAGATAAGCACTGAGATCAGGTTAGGACTGTTTACCACCATGACTTCTCCAACACAATACAGGCAAGAACTGGTGTCTGCTGAACGTGCCCTTTTCCACCCAAAGCATCATCCCTCCCCAACGTGCCAAGTTGAATTCCCCATCACTTTCCTTTCCTTGTCACTACTTATTGTGCTGAGTTCGTGCCTGAACGCATAGCTCTACATCCAAACACTCTTACGAAACAGAAAACCGCCCTTCCTTTCAAAGGCATTCCTTAATGGAGGTGACGGCTGGGGAAAATCAGCTATGTGACCAAAAAAGTAGTGAGTTGAGAACCTTACATACAAAAAGGAATAACAGAAGCAACAGCTTCAATATTCCCTTGGTGCCGGTACTGTTTCCAGTGAATAAGCAGTGGTCCAGAAGCGAAAACACTAAATTCAGAATACAATTTGCTAAATGTGTATGAGCAGGTTGCTAAATGAGGAATTTCAAGGGGCTTATTCCCCACCCATAAGCTATTTTGCTTTGTGTTACAGGGCTTGCTATTGTCTTCAATTGGTAATAGCTCTGGAGTAGATTTTGGCAAACTGTCAGACAAGCACTTGAAAGGTGAAGCAAATCCACTTGTTCTATTAAAAACATGCATAGGAATGAAGACAAAGCTCTCCTCTTCCAGATACAACTTGGTTCGGTCGAAGTCTACAGGAGATATGAGCTAGGTTTATCACAACTGAGAAACGGTAGTTTAATATTAAGCTGTGCAACAGCTTAAAGCTCAGAGTCCTGACCTTCCCCAAGCAATCCAGCATGGTGATCCACTTGGCTCACAGCTCTCCATGGATCAGAGAAGGGAGGTAACGGGCACACGTGGCTCAAAAAAACCATGATCAAAGTGCCGACTAAATCCTGACTATATTGATTTTGGGTAGGCAGGCAAAAGAACCTTGCAATTCTTATGTTTTCAGAGCATTTGCACTTGGAACACCATATTTCTATTTGTAAAATGCACCAGAAGATTTTGTTAGCATTTTAAATTAAGTCTTAAAATGAGCTAATAAAGCAAAAGTAGTTTGAATGTTATTTTTAAGAAACTTCTCTTCATACTATAAATATAACACAGCTGCTTGGCATTACCTATTTTTTGTTGATATATGACAACAGCGTGCTAAGGTGTGATACATAGAATGAAACAGCAGTATATGTGTTCTCGCATGCTGCCACTTTATGTAGTCACAGACACACAGCCATGGATCTATAGGATCTATATTGCTTCTAACTGATTATTCTCCCCCGACTCAGAGGGATTTGAATTCTGAACTTCTCAGAGGAAGGGCTCAAGCTGGAGCTCAAAAGCTGCTGGAAAGGTTTCTGATTGACCACTCAGTGACGATATCAGCTATGACCTGGATGAACAAATCCAGATTAGGTTTCCTTTGATAATTGCCACAAATCGTACAGTTCTGCGTGCTCTATCTAAACAAAACTCATCCGTTCTCTCCAGCATTGCATGTTATCTGCCGGCTTTTTTGTCCCATTCACCCCCTATCCAGTCCTTCCGTTTTCTTTAAATTTCACTTCCAGAAGGCTCAGACCAAATAAACCAAAATGTCAAACTAAACTATGAGGTTTTTATTTAGTTCTTCTGTTATGTGCCTTCTCGTATAGCTCATGTCTATTCATCTGATTTAGTTCGGACAAGCTGCACAGCATCTGTGCCACATTTGGATGGCCGTTAGTTAGCACCAAGGTCCGTTCTGTCAGCTTCCCAGCGCAGATACAGTGAGATTAGACTGGATACCATGCAACCTTTACGAAAAGCCCAATAGCGACATTAACGTGGACTTGTTTTGCTCACAAGTGGCATCTGAAAAGAACTTCAGTATTCCCGAACTGGCTAAATTACAATGCCAAATATACCCAATAGGCTGCAAGCAGTTTTGCAGCCCAACCAGAAATAAGACACTTACTTCAATGCTGAAGTACCCTCTGTCCACGTAGTCCCCCAGGAAGAGATACCGCGTGTTGGCAGGAGAACCTCCCACTTCAAACAGTTTCATCAAGTCAAAGAACTGCCCATGGATGTCTCCACAAACTAGAAAAAGAGAAAAAAAAAGGCAATATTCAGATTCACCATGCCAAGATCATCTCAGGCACATGCATTCTGAAGCCATTCTCTTCCATATTGTGACATGTTATGACAGTGCCGTGCACCATCCTCTAGTTAAATGATCGGTGAGAGCTGGTGGTCGCTCAGCAGAAGCAGTTTTCCTATGATGTGCACCCATAATTGTATGCGGAAGGCTACCAACTAATTAAAGGAGACACACCAGGCACATCTGTCTCCACACAGAACAACAGCTGTAACGCCAAATCCAACAACCTCGCAGTGCAAACAGTGTTCATACATTATCTTCCATCTCAGCCCAGTGTCAAATATATTTCTACTTCCACCACTTTCCCCTGAATGTCCACACTAACAATAGGATCAGCGTAATATTGTCATTCTATCTAAAAAATTAAAACAAAGCAAAAAAATCCCCACCCAAACCAACCCCCCCCCAGCTTGGCTACAGAGAAAAACCACTGATGCCCCAGTCACTACTTTCATGAATATATATGTGAAACTCATGACACAATTCACGCGTGCTGGCTATCTATAGGATAGCAACAGGGTATTTTCCCCATAAAATAGCATATAATATTCTTACCACCACTCCTACATTTTATAATCTCTTTTTCCTAGTTGATTTCCCCCCAGAAGTTTTAGATGACAACCTTCAAGTCAAAAGCCATCAACAAGTTATAATTTCTATTCAAGAACAATATCTGCCATTAATTATGCAAAGTAAATACTATTTAAATCCTCGAGTGATATAACACCACCTCTGTTTCTCTTAAAAAAAATGTTGTACCTCAACGGAAAATTTTTATAGCGTTTTTATGTGAACACATTAATCTACCCAAGCAATCCACCCTGCCTGACTGTACTCCTCTGCACGGACACTGTGGGAAGATTAACAACACGTGTCGCAGATTGATGGCCAAGCAATCTGCTCTCCCAACTCCCAGCAGAAGAGCTTTCAGTTACATAACTGTACAGCTCTACCAATTATCGCCCGCCCCCATTTGCTCCAACTGCACAAGTTGAACGAGACGGAAAGATTTTAAATGGATTTAGCTATTGCCCTTTCGCTAAAGCACAAAACAGACAGATTTTTTCCCTTATTTTCTCAGTTGTCTTTTAGTTGTTATTTTGCGGTGCTGTGGGTTTTGCTGGTTTTCTATGTGTGTGAACAGGTAAATACACTGAGGTCACTACGGAGAAACCAAGAAGGTTTGAAAGCTTTCTCCAAGGAGCTGGATGTCCATGAATTTGTCACAAGTCAGAAAGGCAGAGAGTAAACCAGCGAAGAAGAGAGAAACAAAAAGAGAAGCACCCTGCAAAACCCATGACTTGCTAAAATAAAAGGAAAGCTAAAAATCCCTTAGGCCCACCCTTGCCAAGCAACTAAAGTAGCTGCAAAAGCTTAAAATCAGCAGGTAAAAGCAGCACCAAGAAGTGAATGCACTCAAAATTAAGAGTTAACAATCAGATTGAATTTATTATAGTCAGATCCCAGAATTCCTAGTGAAAGACCAAATTGTTACAAATGGTTAACCCGATTCGTATTTTGCCTGGAATAGCACGAAATAGCTTAAGGATCTTATATTTCCAGTTTCGCATGTATAGACCTGAAATGCCCTTCCAATGGAAAGCCTGTGTACTCACGTTCAGATGGAAATAAACTGAGGGGTATTTTGATATGCACGCAGTACTATAGTCCATTTGCAGTTTGAAAGCAATTGCTTCTAAAGCTATAGCTCTGCCACCTTTCTTTAGCGGCTCTTACAAGTGACAAAAGTGGAAGATCTCGCAGTCAGATGGATCAGTGCTTCACCTTTCCTTAGGTGGGGGCAGAAGAGATCCAGTATTAGATTTTCACTCCCCTTCAGGTTAGAGAGAACAAGTTGACATTTATTCTTGTAGAAGCATCACCACTGCATCTCCAGTTCCTTTTAATTCTTCCAAAAATCTCCCTTTTTATAGTCTTTGGGTACTAGAGGATCTGCTATCACACAACACGCTCAACAAGATATGAACAGCTTTCCAGCAAATAACAACAAAATAAAAACCAGCACAACGAAGCAGGAAACTCAATGAAGTCTCCAGGATCAATGTACACACAGATCTGAAGTATGAACACAGGGGACATAAACCACGGATTGTATGTGTGTGGGATTAACGTTAAAAGCAGAACAAATTAATCAAAAGGAGGAATACTGGGTGGTACATCTTCTATATCACTGGTTTCAAAGAAGTGCTATGTAAAAAAAAATTAAGCTGATTTAAATTGATCTTCTGCTGAATTAATTGGTGCAATCAGCAGGTTTACGAAACACTGGTTGGTCGTGGGCTCCTTAGAAATTCATCTCAGAACGTTCCCAATGTATTTATTATAAAAATAGAAACTGGACACGAGGGCAAGAATAGAGAAAGTTCTTTTCATTTGTTTGTTTTTAGCAATTGTCATCCTACTACAAATTAGATGATGTTTCTGATGGCCTCACAGAGCACATCTCCCTCTGATTTATGTCACAGTAACAAGCAACACTGAACAGGAACCGTTAAGTTCAAGTTGTACTGAAAGTGAAAGAAGTCCAAAGCTTTGCAGCAGTATTGTCAGCTTATTTATAGAAGACAAGGCAGTACAGCAGTGATTTTGACTGAAATTATTACTGGCACAAATAAAATGTCTGAAAATTCTCTCAGATACCTTCCTTCAGATAACTAAATGCTCTTCACTACGTAGGAGCTCAGTCCAGAGATTGTGTGGTTTCCCACTCCAGATGGATATTAAGAATTCATATTCATAGTACATTAAACATCGTCAATTACAAATTCTTCTAGCTCCAGCAGTTCGGATATGCTGCACTTCTTTTCTCATTTATCATGTATACACTTAATTGGCATAACGTTACAGTCCGGTAGTAAAATACTATCACTGTTTCAAGTGAATTTACTTTCCACGTATCACAAGATTATATTCCCATCTCCAAATGCCATCAGGGATTAGCAGCAGATATGCAACACTGCATCATCAGCAATATCTGCAAACTCACACATGCACAACAATTAACAATAACGAAGCAAAGACACATTTTAAAAAAGAAACTAACACTGTCCATAGCTTGACAACTTGTTCTTTACATTCACTGAGCTCAGGGTGTCTTTACATCGAGCTCAAGGGGATTGTGGTTCAGCAACAAGGCCCAACCATTTCTCTAGGGAAGTAGTTTAGAGCAATTAAATGTTACCAAGGGCTTAATGAAGCAGCCAGGTGAGGAAATTCAAATACTTCAAGTAAGAGTGGGTGCACAAAGGCAAAGCAAAACCAACCAGATGAACTTCAGGAGCTGAAGAGTCAAAGACTGGGCTTCATTCACCTACCAATAAATATGAAAGAGAACACCTGCAAGAGCTATGTGCATTAAATTCTCAGGTGCTTCAAGAAAAACCACTGCGTTGCTCCTGAAGGGCTCAACTATCAACCAGAAGGCTCTTGTTTAAGAACAAAGTCACATGTAAGAACCATTATGTCCTTCATTAATCTTTGAGCTCCAACGAGCTTGGTTCCCAAGTGTCCATGTTACCAAGGAACACTGTATATTGCCACAGCACTATGAAATGTTCCAAATGCCACAGTTCCATTACATATCTATATGTAAAAACACATTTATTTACTTACTTTTTAACTGCTAAAAACTGAGTGATTTTCTTCCTTATTTTTTTTGGAGAATAAGGAGGAAGGAGCAGTAAAAAATTAAAGAAACTCCAGAAATTTTTATATACTCACTAAAGACTACTCAAGACACAGTGGTTAAAGTTACATACACTGTTTTACAGTGACGTGGCTCTATTTCTGTTAGTGAGATATTTAAAACAACACTTGCAGACTTCATTACTTACTCAAATTGAAGGCAGAATCATTAAGAGAGCTCACTAGGTAACTTATCATCCTAAGAAAATATTTACTAGACTCAACATATCGGGCTTTCACAAGAATGTTTGCTATACTAAGTGTATTGAACAACACAGCTCTGTATTGCAAACAAATCATGATCTCATTCATATTCATATCTGCTTATCTAACACTATTATAATAGGCGTTCATCTATCTTTTCCCTTCAATCAGGCACAAAAACTGATGAGTTTATACTACCAGACTGAATTGCCATTAACAAAGCACTACAAATCCCTATTTTCATAAAGGGGCCTACTCCACGAAAGATGAAGCCAGAAATCATCACTCAGACAGGTAGAGCGAAGGAAACTGCAAATGGGCCATCAACACCACATCTGAAAACATCCTTTAGTTGCTGCCTTTCCTCCTTCGTCCTGAGGAAAAAGTACCTTGGGAAAAGCTGTTTTCTGTGCAACGCATGAGGACACTAAACCGTGTTCTGCTCTGCCAGCACTTGAAGCACCAGGATCTGTAAAGATCAACCCACGCTCGCTCCTTGTAATAGGAGTTAGATTTCTCCCACCATTTCCTGGAGGCTAGAACAAATTAATGACACTTGATTTGAAGAGGTAGAGTGAAAAAAGAGTGGGGAAGGGAAAACATCACATCAGAAAAGATCTTCATGACAACAGTCATCAATATTCTCCGGTGAAGGAGAAAGTAGAAGAACCCTAAGCCATGCAGCAACAAGCCCTTCAAGATGTTAAGGCTGCAAAAACATTTTCAGGACAAAGTTTTTAAAAATAGCTCCACAAAATTACTTTTTGTATCACAAAATTATTTGCAGTGTCTCAAGACAAAACAAAAAACACGTACACAAGCCTGGCCCGCAGTGCCTTTGTATATATAAGACATAGCAGAAGCAACAGAGTCTCAGGAAACAGCCTCTTCCAAGCACCATAAAACCTGCACTGACAGAAAAATCCCTCCACACTCCCACCCCAGCTGAATGTTTCAGGAGACTGAGCGGGTATTATCACAGTAGTGAGGTGCCAAATAAACACCTTCAATTCCAGGTCAGTGCAACACAGCAGAGTTGTAATAGAAAATGGGATGGTGATCTAGTGCACAGAAAGGTGCTCTCATCACCTCTACAAGGTGATGCTGAAACAAAATGTGATGGGAGTAAACCAGCATTCATTCCCATACGCAAAGAAACCAGCTTTCCCCACCACAGAGCGATGCTTATTCCACAAATAACCCCATCAGAGGGATTACTTCAGGGCAACAAAGATGCTGAAGGGAGTGGAGCATCTCCCATGTGAGGAAAGGCTGAGGGAGCTGGGGCTCTGGAGACTGGAGGAGATTGAGGGGTGACCTTATTAATGTTTACAAATATATAAAGGGTGAGTGTCAGGAGGAGGGAGCCAGGCTCTTCTCGGTGACAACCAATGGTAAGACAAGGGGTCATGGGTTCAAACTGCAACACAAAAGGTTCCATCTAAATTTGAGAAGAAACTTCTTCATGGTGAGGGTGGCAGAGCCTGGCCCAGGCTGCCCAGGGAGGCTGTGGAGTCTCCTTCTGTGCAGACATTCAAACCCGCCTGGACACCTTCCTGTGGAACCTCAGCTGGGTGTTCCTGCTCCATGGGGGGATTGCACTGGATGAGCTTTCCAGGTCCCTTCCAACTCCTGACATTCTGGGATTCTACGACTTGTGAGGAAAGTGCTTCACTGGTGCACGGGCCAGGATTTTCGGTTCATATCCTTAGATCAAGGGTATTTATAGCAACAGGGAAATTCTCTTATCATCAGGTTTTACAGATGTAAAAAAAGAACACAAAACAAAGGTCAGTGGAAGTTTAATAATTTATACGGTCATGAGTTGGGTCGGTGGGAGGGCACAGAATACGTTGAGGGAACAACACATCCTCATGTTGCTCCAACCAGCAGGAGCAAGGAAGGTCCTACACAAGTCTACAATATTGTCCATCAAAAAATAGACAGGTTCATTATTAGAATTAGTCAGTGTTACCTCTTTCTGACTAATCTGATTGAGGATATTTCCATTAGTTTTTGGCTGTACAGTACTTTTGCCAGGGTCAGCGATTTGCCATTGAAAGTAGCTTGTAGCCAGTCTCTCACAACTTAATGCGATTTGTTGTTGATGATGATGATGAATTCACTCAATTCTTAGGATTAGGTTCATTTATAGTTAGTAAGTAGTTAGTAATTAGTTAGTTAGTACAGCAGCACAAATCCCAACCACAGTAAAGCTAAAAGCAAGGCACTGGTATTACATGGACGTAGCAATAGCTCTATAAAGCCCAGAGAAGCCCTTGGTATTTACAAGGGCTCGATGGATAGTATCCTTGTTTGCTTTTCTTACCATAGGTACCCTAACAGACCATAATCCAATTACCTTCCAAGCACTCAACAACTTACAAGATTTTATGGGTAGCACCATTTGCATGTCAAGCTTCAATAAATGAATGCCAAGCATCTAAAAACCTAACCACAAAAACCAGACACTCGTATTGGCTTGTAATATATGTTCTCCATTTCCACCTGAGGATAACAGTTGTTGTCACTGTCCCCTCCTCCTGTGCCATCGCAGACTTGCTTTATGCTCCATCCCATCCCCGCTCGGTGTTTTATTAAGAATCAGAAGCATTACTCTGACAAAACACATCCTTTCCAATTCTAGGTCAAGCCATATTAGATGACTTCTTAAAATTATTGAATCTAAACGGTACAACCAAAGTCTTATACAGCAATTAAATAAAATTAACCTGTTGTTAAAGGTTAGTCTGTAATGCCACCATCCAGGATGTGCTGGTGTTGAACTATGCTGGGAAAATCTAATTCTCAGTGAAAAATGATTAACCTTTGAGCAAAGCACTTTTAAGAGAAAGCTCTCCACGGTAATTTCTGTCCTGGTAAAAGCTCATATGACAATTAATTAGAGGAGCCAGTGCAAGGAGGAATTGACCACATTAATTTCCTCTTGCTGAACACATATACCTAAACATGGTCTGGAGTACATAGTTAAATCTATATGGTAATCCTAAACCAACATGACTATGTTAAAAAGTTGCTCTGTGGCCAAGAGCTGTCACTGTTTAAGAAAAGAGACGTCAGACTTTATGGTGGATCGCATTATTTTGTTAATACCGATACGAAATATATTTGAAAATGGTGAATAAAAATAATAACTGTATAAAACCTGGGTATCACAGTTTTCCTGAAATTATCTTTAAGAGCAAGTTACACAGAGAATGTATTTTTTAAAATATAGCATTGAACAAAATTAGTCCAGAAAAAAAAACTATCACTTAAGGATAGTTATGAAAATGAACATGAAAACGTCACAGTGATGAATGGAAAAGCCTAAAATGTGTTTCTTCATATAACCTTGCTATTAGGTATATAATGAGTATACAATTTAGACAGGAGCCTGGGTGGCATTAGGGGTGGCATCCAGGAGGTCCCTTCCAAACCCTAACATTCTGTGGGCAAGATGTGCACCCCATGCTCCTCAAGCGAATTAACCAGTACCTCCCACTCTACGGAGAACTGGGAGAACTGTTTTCCCAATGGTTGGCTGAGGAGGGAAAACCAAAATCAAGTCAGAGGAGGGAAGGGAGAGGGAGGAAATATCATTTTGGCAACCACGTCCCATGCAGGAAGCTGCTCGGGGAGGTAACAGAGTACTGCTATTCAGAAACAAATGGAAGAAGAACAGGTCACCATCAAAAAATTGCTTTCAAACAGAGTATCAGGTGAATAAAAAGGAAAATTCTAGTATACTGAACTGATATTTACGGCAGTCTTCCACTCTGTGGTTCATCAGTAAACTCAAACATGACATCCTTGCACGCTTCTAATATCAAGTTATCAGATACATTTTTAATCGTTACAGACCAAACTTTCCAAGGGGAGGGAAATAAATGTTTAAATGTCTTACCAATCAGCTAAACGGCATTTGATTAGGTTAAATTTGATATACGAATTAAGTGTGTGCGAATTGAGAATGTCCGTCCAAGCATCTCCAACACCTTCTGTTCTATGGACAAAGACCTCCACTGCTTCCACCAGCCTCAGCTGAACCGATCATACAAATGATGAAATGAGAATATACACAGCCCAAAAAGAACGCCAACTACAGTTCCCACAGGAGAATAATAATCCCACAGGACTGGGGTTTTAATAAAGAGTTTTATGTATGGATATTGAATAAAATCTGGAGTCAGCTTTTTATATTGCAAGGACAAGGCTTTCAGGGAGTTCAGAGGCTCTAGCTACGAGTTCATTAATTCTGATGAGAGCTATGTGGTTGCTTCTTCCATGGCTCTTACCAGGTTATCTAGTTTCAATGAATATGGAACACCTTAATCCCGGACAAAGATAATCTAAATACAAAACCGTGTTTATGTGACCTTATGATTTCCTTTTAATGTAACGTATATCCATTTATACACAGCACACATAATAGAGGAAGTATGTGAAAATACAGTGCATTTCCTCTTAAAGCAACAAAATTAATAAGGATGTGTTTTAACAGAAAATACAAGAGGTGATACCAGAAACTGATTCCCTCAAACACCAGATCTTTTCCGAGAGCAATTTCAACGTTAAATGTAAAAGGAGCAAATCCCATCAGCAGGATGTAACAGTACCATGCACCAGGAGAAAAAATAACCATCCTTTAATGGAAAATCATGCACAATTAAGCTTAAACCCCCTCAAATACAGGCTTTTGCAAAATACAATCCTGCAATTGTAGGTGCATGTTGCTGTACCTGTATGGCTGTACCAACAGACTGCTGTACCCGTAGGAAATAAACCTTTACATATGACCTTTAAGATACGTGCCTGGCTTTGCACGCTACTGCTCTGCTGAAATACTCAAACCAAAATGTGTTCGAGAAATAAGTCGGTATTTCATCCACATTGCAAGTAAAGTTTCTTGGCTATTCTCAAAAGACCGGGAAACACCTATTGAGCTCTTTTTCTCCAGATTTACCTGTCTGTATTAATGCCATAGCTCATACTCTTCCCACAGCACTGAAATCGTATCAACAATCTAGTACCAAGTCCAATTTCGTACATCTGCTAACTTTAATTAGCTTTACTGGGCTAATACCAGCTGTACGTCCACAACGCACTGGGATAAGCAGAGCTGCGATCACTATTTTAAACCACAACGCACATACTCCTCTGAATATTACATGCGACACTATCCTGTGGAGCATAAAGGAAATTAATGCTTTAATGAGGCACTAAGAGATCACTGTTTCTATTCCATGCAAGCTGGGTACTGGTGATATTTTTTAACACAACACTGAAGTTAAGCTCTTCTTTCAGAACTTTATTCTTTAACTCTCTTTCTCTGCAGAATGACTCATTTTTCAGAAAGAACATTGCCTACTTTCAGCTACGATCAACCACATCAGCTTAATTCATTCCAAAAAATGTTCTTTTCAACTACAAATATTACAATACTAACCCCAAATCTAGCCATAGTTTATTTTACTTTCGTCCTGCATGTGCAAAGAAACCCTCCGACAACCACCAAAAAAACCTTGCCATGATATTACAATTGGACTTATTTTTCTCATCTCCATTTCGTTAGCATGTGCTTCCCACAGCTGTAGAAAACAAGGACTACAAAAAGGTTTATGGTGGAAAAATTATCTGGCAAAAGGAAACACTCTGGCCACAACAACCCCCTGCAGCGCTCCAGGCTGGGCACAGAGTGGCTGGAGAGCAGTCAGGCAGAAAGGGACCTGGGGGGACTGATGGACAGGAAGCTCAACATGAGCCAACAGTGTGCCCAGGTGGCCAAGAAGGCCAATGGTGTCCTGTCCTGTATCAGAAATGGCGTGGTCAGCAGGACAAGGGCAGTGATCCTTCCCCTGTGCTCTGCATTGGGGAGGCCACACCTGGAGTATTGTGTTCAGTTCTGGGCCCCTCAGCTCAGGAAAGAGATTGAAGTGCTGGAGCGGGTCCAGAGAAGAGCAACAAGACTGGGGAAGAGACTTGAACACAAGCCCTATGGGGAGAGGCTGAGGGAGCTGGCCTTGTTTAGTTTGGAGAAGAGGAGGCTTAGAGGTGAGCTCAGCACTCTCTAGAACCACCTGAAGGGCAGTTCTAGCCAGGGGGGGATTGGGCTCTTCTCCCAGGCAGTCAGCAATAGGACAAGGGGGCATGGGCTTCAACTCTGCCAGGCGACATTTAGGCTGGAGATTAGAAAGCAATTCTGTGCAGAGAGAGTGGTCAGCATTGGAATGGCTGCCCAGGGAGGTGCTGGACTCACCGACCCTGGAGGTTTTAAAACTGAGATTGGACATGGCACTTAGTGAAATCGCTGCTCAAAGTCAAGTAAAAACCTAAGGAAGTGCTCAAAACCACGGGCCCTTATCAAAGCAACTACAGGAGTCGCTCTGCCCAATAATCCTTCACTAGAGCAATGAAATCATAGACTACAACACTCACTCATCATGGGGAGACGAGTGTTCATTGAAACAAAACAAAAACTACCCAAGGGGAAAAATAAAATAGACAAATATAAAGAGTCAACCTTCTCACACACTCTGGGAATATGCACTAAACTCAGCGTTTTTACAAATTTTCTTGCAATAAAATTGCTGTCACTGGTAAGGAAAACAACCAACACACAAGACTCCGTTGCCTTCTTCGAGCAACGTTTTTGCCTGCATCTACCCTGCATTTAATAAGCTTTTATGGATCAACTGATGCTTCCAGATCCTTAAATTTTACATTGTTTATAGTTTAAAAAAAAAATATGAAGAGAAGTTTTCAAGAGAGCCAAAATTGGTGTTGTCTGAGAGCGCTGAAACTGCCACCATTCATGTGGTGTCGGCCAGAATGCTTGGACCTCAGCACCTGGCAAGAAATCACAACTCAATAGACTTTCACTACAAAAAGTGTGTCTGTCTATCCAGCTTTCCTTCATTTACTATATTATTCTATTTATATCTAATTCCCTTTGTTTTCTATAATATGTTGGTAGCTTAACTAACTGGCTCCTTTACAGGAGAATGGCTGATGTGCTATCCCTACACTGAAGACACACTTTCATTACGGAATTTACGTTATGCATATTTCTGGCTCTTCTATTGCTTGCTTGCAAGTAAGCAAGACGTCTTATTCCCAAAAACACATTGCCTTAATTTTATGAAGCAAAGTATTTTGCTCTCATTATAGATTATAATGTATGATATATCCATATGTTAAAGCTCGCCTGGGCTTAACTGAAACTGTACAAATTGCTGTTTATGAAAAAATAAGACATCATCATGACTAAAAATATGAATCAGTGCAGATAGGATCTTATCTTCAGAAACACACAAGTAAGGTAATCAGGTTTCAGACCATCATCACACACACAGAATGTAATTGTGGGTCTTTCTGGTGTGTAAGGGAAGCAGGAATATCTACACATCACTTGAGTAGAGCTGATGATCTGCTATGAAAAAACGGCCTTTCAACCCTTTTTTCGTCCTTTTTCAGGCAGCCTCAGACAACGCACAATTCTAAAATACAATCTAGACAATATTCATTATCTTAACTCAAAAGAAAGCATGTAGTGCTAGGAAATACATGAGTTTTTCCATCAAAGTAAAAAGCTGTATAACAAAAAGCCAGCTAGGTACAAAAATACTGCTATGGAGGATAAGCATGTTTTCTGGAATAGCATCTTCTTGAGACTACAAAGGATGAAATTCACCTCTACAACTATTGCTAAGAAAAACAGACAGTGTCACCTTCCATAAATGTTAGTACTTGGTTTGAGAATTATTCAAGTCTAAAAGGCTATTTTAAGCAATAAATACATGAAAAAGTCCTCTTGGTTCTTTTAAACACCTGCTCAGCTTTGGATCGAGTCTTATTTAAAAGACTCACTGAAAACGGTCCACGCAAAAAAAAAAAGATCTAAAATACTGGAGCTGTTTTGATGGTTTCTCTTAAAGGATGGAGGATTAGAAACCTGCTGGGTACTTTCTGTCTCAATCTTGGTTTTGGCTGGCTTGTTGAACATCATATAAATAAATATCTTCTATAAAATTATCTCAACCAAAGAGCATAATTTTGCCATTTAAAAAAATCAGGTGGGCAGTTCATACCCACAAAACTTCTCAGTATTCATCAGTCCCTTCGCAAGAAGGCCCTTATCTAATTGCAGATTGACTCACATAGATCTCATTTACAGGCTGTTTTGTCTCTTCAGAAAACACCACCTCCAGAAATATTTGCAAAAGAGGAGGGGAAAGAAAAGCCAAACCCCAAAGCAAACATGCACTGCTTGTTTTCTGGGTGCTTCTGGTACTCAAAGTTAGTAAATATGATCATAGGCATACTTGCCTTTCTTTAATTACTGTGTACTTTCAGGCATAGAAGATGATGTGAAATGTCAGTAGAGATATTACATGATACAGTCATTAAGAACTGGACCAACCCTGTCTTGTAGATCGTTCACATTAATGATTTGCGGAATTATTTCATACCTAACTAGCCAAAATTATTTTCCAAATTGAGGTTCTGTCTCTATCAGAGGTTTTTATTCAACTACAAGAACAGTACTTCTGGGAAGTTGCTTTAAAGAGCTATAATTTAAGGTAACTTTTGAGAAGACTGCAGGACTGCTGTGCTTTTCAAGGCAGCCCTCGACATAGATGCTCTAATGATCCAGGCTCGTCAACTAGAAAGATATAAATCATTATTACAGCAGGAAACAGACTGCAACATTTAAAACTCAATTAGTGACAATGCAAGCATGCGGTAGATTGCAAAACTCAGCTTTTCTGTTGAATCAAAAATTTAGTAGAAGAATAAGCACCAGCATCTTTCGCTGTTTGGTTTGCTGGGAAATCAGGAAATTTTTCTCCATTGTAAATTACAACAGTAAAAGAGTTTATTGGGTAACTTAAAAGGCCATTTCTATTCTCTGGAGCCCCACTTTAGTTTTTCCATCATTCTTATGTACAGTGTTCTAATATTCATTATTGGCTGACGCATGAAATAAAAAAAAAACAAAGCTATTTCACACAAGAGTGCTTCTTGGTGTTTAAAACCACAATTCGATAAACCTCTAGAAACTGAAAATTCACATTTTGGAATTGCTGAAGGATACATTGCTCAAAAATGGTGTAAAAAGGGAGGAGAAGGGAAGAAAGCACAAGGTGCAAAAGGAGGTAACTCCACCTGTCCCTCAAACTTCTGGCACAAACATTCTGAACACATAATGGTCATTTTCTGTATTCAGGAGACAAAGGAGGAAAAAAGACACCACACATTTTTCTTCCAAGTTCATGTGTATCTTGGGTGAAATAGATATAAAGGAAGCAAAAACGTTTCCTTCTGCTACTTAGATAATCATTACAGAAGGAGAAGGACTAGAAGGACTAGCTAAATAGAAATGAAAGGAATACGTATTGATTTAATCGCACGGTTTAGTTGACTGTTGTCAACCTGACTGTTCAGGAATGGAGACGGTTCAGTGCGACATATGCAGACCCTGTGAGAAATCACAGAAAGAGCAGCACTAAGTAAAAGTATCAATACACTTCTGAAATGAAGCACAGCAACACTGCTAAAAGGAATGAGTAAACAAAACCAAGGCTAGAATCAATTTTCACGCTGAGTTCAATGCATTTTTTACAGAATATATGTCCTCTGTAATCATCAGTCTAATGCTACCCGTAAGCATGAGTCATATTCAGATTTTGCATCCCAGATAAAAACTCTCCTTCATCACTTTCTTCGTATTATTAGAGACAAGTTCATTTCAACAGAAAACAAGACAAAAGAGAAGCATGCCATTGCTTCCATTGAAAACCATTAGGAGAACAAAGTGGGAAAATAGCAGCTTCACAACACACACACACAATGCATTTGAGGCTGCAAAACATCATTAAAGTTTAATCATCTCCCCAAGCCTTCGAACTCCACCGGGTTCCTCCAGTTTTCATGCTCTACCTATCAAGAAGTGCTACATCAGCTCGGACTCTGATTCGGCATGAATCCGGCATCCCCTGTGCAGGGCTATGGACTAAGTTGTGCTGAGTAGCCACAGTTACACGAGTCACTAAATTACCCAGTTTTACAGCCTACAATATGATACATTAAACCCTCACCTCAAAAACTCACACCAGTTCTTCCTCTCTCCTTCTCAGCTTGACTTTATTTGATTTTGCTGTTCAAACCTAATTCTGTTTCTCTGCACCTTCGGGGGAAACAGTTCCTGCTGTATTTTGGGTAGGCCTGATGTTAACATTGCAGGCATGGGAACACATCTGAGAGTCAGACACGTTCTCTGGAAAGGATCTATAGCGTTTCCAGTTGAAAAGAAACAACATAAATCAGAAATCACAAGATCTAAACAAAACCTGTTTTCAAGCTGGCTGGGCACAAACAAGAATTAAGGAAGACATCCGGAGTACAACCTCTTTTTACAACCAATTTCCAGCAAGTGTCATTGGATCTTTATCCTTCACCTCGCCTGTTCATCTCAAGGGTTTACCTTGGGCAAGGTGACAGCACAGAGAACAAAATGAAGAGGAAAAAAACTCCACCAAATCCAAGCCTATAGTCAATCAAGTCAACTTGTGTTTAGAGAGGAGTCCACAGCTCAAAATAAAATGCACTGCATCACATAATAGATTAACTTTAGAACAGCAACGTTATTTTACCTGGAATAGTAACAATTACACTGGGGATGACTAAAACACCCAGAAAGACCTGAGATGCTGTAAGAAAAAACATCTAGAAATTTGCAATAAAGGAAATGAAAGATCCATATTTTCATCAAATAAAGCCTTAACATCACCAGTGACATCATCCACATAGGATTAAGTATGTGCATTAAGTACCAACCAAGAATGAGCTGTGGCAAACCCAAGAGGGACCAGGAGACTGTACAACTAAGCAGAGAGTCCATAGGAAGTAACCTAGGGTTACTATGTTTTGGTTTCATTCCTACCCGTACTTTGGCTTTTAAAGAACAAACACAAGCTTAAGCAAACTGACGAGTACCAAACAAGCGATGTCTGGAGAAGAATCATTCCCCTCCTGTCTTATGAAATACCCCACCCCAGTAATACCAGCTTTAAAGATAAATGGGCAGCGTTACTGAATGTTGTGTTGCCCTTTGAAGCACACGTTGCTCTCACACCAAAACGTCTTATTGCACATTCTGTAAGACAGAAGAATCCCATTAGCATCTCTATTAAAAGGGTTTTGAAACCAAATCCTGGAGTTAATGAGCATGAAGCTTCAACCACAAAACATATCCAAAAAGCTTTTGGTTTTCCAGAGGGTTTTGGCTTTTTTTTTCCTGCTATTTTCCTCAACAGCAAATGAAATAACAAATGGTTCTGATAATTAAATGCCTCCACATGTTTCTGGAGGCTTTCATTTCTTTGCACTTACATACAAGTGAAATAACTGTATGGTGTGCTGCAGCAGGGTTTATTCTTCAAGAGTATTCCTTAAGTACTTCCTCAGGAAAGATGATTATTAGAGTCACCAGATGCAACAGGTATTGACATTTCTCCGTCATCAGCATCATGCCAAAACAGAGACATTCACACAACACAAATTATTATACACTAAACTCTCCTACATTAAAGAAAAAACCAGCAAACCAACAGTAAATAAAAAGAGCTTGTCATCCTCTGATGATACTCCCTAATTATAAATTCCCAGAAGCGTAATAAATTTCAGCAATTCCTTGTGCACTTCTAAGACTTAATCCATGTCTTCATACAATAAATCACTTCTGGATGGACTTTGTAAAGAGGTCTGCGTAAGCTGTGGTGCCTTTCCAAAACAAAAATCAGACAAGATGCAACAAAAAGTCATAAAAGGCAGCATGTTGCCTCATGATTCCAAACAGATGACTAGGCGAGCCACCACAGGTGACAAGAAAAGCGTAAGTACCAAAGAAAGCACTGCTTTCCTCATAGGAGAGATGCTCAGCCCCTTAATGACCTGTGTAGGGGAAAGGGACCTGGGGGTCCTGGGGACAGCAGGGTGACCATGAGCCAGCACTGGGCCCTTGTGGCCAGGAAGGCCAATGGTACCTGGGGTGGATTAGAAGGGGGTGGTCAGTAGGTCAGAGAGGTTCTCCTGCCCCTCTGCTCTGCCCTGGGGAGACCACACCTGGAATATTGTGTCCAGTTGTGGTCCCTCAGTTCCAGAAGGACAGGGAACTGCTGGAGAGAGTCCAGCGCAGGGCAACAAAGATGCTGAAGGGAGTGGAGCATCCCCCGTGTAAGGAAAGGCTGAGGGAGCTGGGGCTCTGGAGCTTGGAGGGGTGACCTCATTCATGGTGATCAATATGGAAAGGGTGAGTGTCAGGAGGATGGAGCCAGGCTCTTCTCAGTGACAGCCAATGGTAAGACAAGGGGCAATGGGTTCAAACTGGAACACTGGTTCCACTTAAATATGAGAAGAAACTTCTTCTCAGTGAGGATAACAGACACTGAACCAGGCTGCCCAGGGAGGTTGTGGAGTCTCCTTCTCTGCAGACATTCAAACCCGCCTGGACACCTTCCTGTGGAACCTCAGCTGGGTGTTCCTGCTCCATGGGGGGATTGCACTGGATGAGCTTTCCAGGTCTCTTCCAATTCCTGACATTCTGTGATTAAAATTGAATTTGTCCTCTATTTTCCATCTTACCTAACTCACCAAATTACCTACCAGAACAGTAATTTGCTCTGTACATGCTACCGCATGGGTTGCAGAAAGCCGACTGCCCTTCCAGATACGACAACTCCGCACTTTTCCGGTTCACGAAAAACATGCTGTTAAAATAAAGAGCATAGCGCATTTTTGCAGAAATTTGTCTACATCTCCTTCAAATCAGCTCCCCGTAATTCGGTCCTCCAACACGTAATGTCAAGGTTTATATCCCCAGTGGGAGGTTACATTAGTTGCACTGCCTTTCCCGCATGGGAAAAGTGGCTGTAAGAACAAGTGCATTAGCAGATCCAAACCATGCAATTAGTGGTTTGAATAAGATACCAAAGTGTTAAAAGATCTTAACGGGGAAAGAAATGGAAAACATTTCACAGTGATGCTGAATGATCCACAGGAAATATATATATATTTTTTTAATTTATTTACTCAAGTTTCTCCAGCCAAAAACTCCCAGGTATGTAACGTCATCAGCAGGGAGAACAGATGGACATTCCCAACAAAGTCTCCTGTCCCCCCAGCCCAGCACACTAGATCTTGTTAAGCGGTGTGACAGAGGTTTGGCTGCCGGCACTGCTACCCATGTGCTCAATCTGCAGAGCACCCACTCCAGTCATCTGTTGCAGGTGCCAAATATTCGTGACTTATGATGCTCAGGATGCTCTCCTTTTTTGCTGACAACGCAGAAAAATTCCCTCACTGCATATGTATTGCCAATAGATAAAGAGTAAATAAAAATAATGCAGTTGACCTTGTCTTTTAATGCTACTTTCACCCTTCCACTTGAAGTATGGAACTGCATTAATTTTTCTTTTTACCGCATTAAAATTTAAAAAACACCCAAACTATCCTTGAACACAAACAACTAAACTGTGGGCATGCTAAGAGTTAAAAGAACATTTAAAGGTTGAAAAGTAGGGGCTCTCCCAAGGCATCCAACACCAGGCACAGGGGGGCTCCAAGGGGGACATCCTAACAATCTTTTCACAGGAGCTGGATTCTCGTTAAATACTTATCAAGTCAAGATACAGGAGGCTTCACGCGAACTCAGGAGCTCACATAATGAGCCGAACCTAATGAAGAGCCAGCTGTGACATGTCTGGGTTGCACCGACAAGCGGCCTACGCTGCTGGCTCTGCCAGGACAGGACTGCAGGGCCAGCACAGGAACTGTAAATTCACACCAAGATTGTGTGCCCATGGCCTTTTTTTGGGGCTATCTGACTTTAAATTGCGGTTCGTACATTCACGAGCTCAGGCTCACATGTGTGCCTTGCCTACGTTGTAATTTTAACATCAGCAAGGGTGCCCTAATTCGTAATACGCGAGTGAAACTGGGATAGATAGCGAAGCCTAAAGATGACTCTATGGTTCAAGTTATCCCAGATGCCATAATTTAATGTCCCTGTCCCTTATACCAGTGCTGCACTGCAGAGATTAAGTGTAGTGAAAGATGTCTGGTCTGATCTTTACAGCCTCCATGCTACAAAAATCGGACGAAATTCCTTATGGACTTCTGCTGCAATACCTTCAATGGCTTAAACTACAATTTACAACACAGTAAAGCGTCAAACCTCAAAGTATACCAGCAGTGTATACTATTTAATGAAATAAATAGCTCTTCAACTCTTCTGCTTTCCTTAATTCTGCTCCACATCCAGTGAAGCCCTGTAAATCAGGCAGAAGTACCAACTCCATCTCATGCACCGAGAACAGTTAAGTCGATGATCTATGCCTCTCGTCAGAATTGAGACGCTTTTTCCTACAGTAGTACCAGTTTGAGCCACAGGCATATACACAGATTAAATATTTAAAGATAAAAAAAGCCAGCCCACCTTTAATCAGTCAAGACATCACGTTAAACACACACATAAACACTCAGTTATGATTTTCAGAGGCACTGCAGTTTAGGATTGAAGGGGATCCAAAGCCCACAGTCCTCGCATCCTGATAATTCTGCTTATGAATCCTTAAAGAAAAAAAGCCAACAACAACAATAGAAGTTTAATTCTATGCTAATTCATTCTTTGTCCTTACTAATTATTCTAGTGGAATCCTTCCAGAACATTTTTGCTGTGAAGATTAGGAACTTTTCTTCTAACTCCCAGCTGAATTCTTATCTTTATGAATAGGTGACCATACGTTCTTGTACCAATGCTGCCTTTTAGAGAAAATAGGTCAACTTCTCCCCAGCTTTTTCCCCCTCAGCCTTCTGTTTTCAGTCTGGTCCATTCCACCACTTCTGCACCCTTCATCCTTGGAGCATTTTCTCTATACCTGGTTCTGCTTAACTTCATCTTGAACACAATCAGAAACACACGCGTTATTCCAGCCAAGTTTCACCAGGGCTTTAAACCACACAATGATGAAAATCAGATCAACTCTTCTCTGTGTTTATTAGAAATAACTTTTCATATAGGATGGAACAGAAACTCTCAGCTTCACATACAAAACTAAGGATTTCATCCCATTTCTGCTACCGCAACCTTTAACGCATTCCGGTTCTTCCCTCATTTCCAGTTCTTCTCTTTTTTGACAGCGCCTCCCACAGAGCATCCTCAGCAAAATGTATTAGCGCAGGCCCACTCTCATAGGGCAAAATAATTAATGAAAACATTAAACGCCATTTGTCTCCTTGTGCTTAGAGAAAGTGGAGCTGCCAATTTTGCACCTTTCCTCCCTAACTCCGCAATCTGTGCTCAACGTTGCCCTCACGGTGTCCCGTCCTCGGTTGAGATGCCAACTGTGTCCAAGCAAACGGAAGAAAAATGGGATCACACAGACGTGTTCACTGAAAGCAGACAATACAATCAAGCAATCAGTGCAAAATTGCTGGGTTATCCTCCTCTCAATACGTGCCTTCACAAGGACTGACCACCAGGAAAAAGTCTGTAAGAGGTCGCATCGCATCAGTTCTGAAACTTTAGGTAAGAAACCCGTAATTCACACAGCTACTTACAAGCCACAGAGGTGGTTAACCTCCAGTACCTAATGTCACCATGAAAATACATCTATGCACAGCAAGCTTTAATGATGCTCTAGGGAACAAAAGATGGAATTGCAGGTGTATAAATTCCTTTTACTGGGTATTACAAGACAGTTCTGCCTTCTCCCTCGTTCTTATTAGGTGCCGAGGCTTTCCCAGTCCAACAAAGGGCTGCAAAGGTCACAGAATCACAGAATGTCAGGAACTGGAAGGGACCTCAAAAATCATCCAGTCCAATCCTCCTGCTGGAGAAGGAACACCCAGATGAGGTTACACAGGAAGGTGTCCCTCTGAACAGCAGGGAATGCATTTCCCATGGAACGGTGACCGAGTACTCGCACAGGTTTCCCAGGGAGATCGTGGAGTTTCCAGCCTCGGAGATATTAAAAACCTGCCTGGACGCGGTCATGGGCAACCGGTTCTAAGTGGCCCTGCTTGAGTGAGGGGGTTGGATCACATAACCTTCAGAAGTACCTCCCAACCTCAACCATTCTGTGATACCTTGTCCTTGGTGAGTGTCATTTAAGATGAAGCATTTTTCACAGGATGCTCTGAACATCTTAGAAATCCCTACAGTTTTGCCCCTCAAGACCTTAGAAAATCTCTCCTCCCATTTGCTCTAGAAACATCCTAGATCTGTAATATCTCAGATGCATAACAACTGGCAACCACAAGCCTTCTGATTACTGACCATTACTTTCCTTTGTGTGCTGTGGTTTAACCCAGCAGACAGCTGAACACTACTCCCCTCATGGGGATGGCTGAGAGAACAGAGGGGAGGGAAAGGTAAACCTCGTGGGTTAAGACAGTTTAATTGGACAGAAAGGAATAATAACAATAGAATACATAAAATGAGTGATGCACAATGCAATCGCTCACCACCCGGTGGTGAATGCCAAGCAGTTCCCTCAGCCATTTTCCCCCAGAAATCCATACCAAGCATGACACCTTCCAGTATGAGCATCCTTTTGGCCAGGTGGGGTCACAGCTGGGCTGGCTGTGCCTCCCCCTCCCAGCAGCCTCTTATGCACCTGGCACAGTGTGAAAAGCTGAAAAGTCCTTGACTACTTGGCAACAACTAAACCAGCAGTGTATTACCAACATTATTCTCATTCTGAATCCAAAACACTAGAAAATTAACACTATCCCAGTCAAAACCAGGACACACTGAAAACAGCATGTATTAATTCTGGCGAACCACAGCAGCTACGCTGAAGCACAGTAAAGTTATCCCTCTTTTTTCTTATATGCCTACCACAAGTTGTATGTGAACGTGCTCCCAGAAAATACTATCAGCTTGCGGTACCTTAGTTTTACTGACAGAATCCACATGCAACAATCACTGATTGTACCTGGAAGACTGGCAAGGTCTAGACAGCACCTTCTTAGTAGTAGGGCAAAGCTCCTACCCAAAACTCAATATGCCTGCAGGCAGCTGGTTGCTAATGGTTCATCAGCTAACGGTTCATTAGGATGGCCAAAGTTCAGCTGGCAGAAGTCCAGACGGACAGCAAAAGCCACATACTTCATCCAAACACCCTGCAAGGTTGTCTCCTGTTTGCACGCTGCTGCAACGTCTCAGGGCAGGCTCTTCCAGCATCTGCAGAGAAAAGCCCCTGGTTGTCCCGAATCTTTGTAACCCACACACTCCAGATCATCCCAGGTTTGACGCGCACACTGATGCTGCCAGTCAGCACTTACCACAGGTTTGGCGCAGGGAGATGACTACAACTCTCAACAGCTGGTTGTGTCTGTTTTAACCTTGTTTTCTTTTTGGTGCAACTTAGGACAAGAGATATGGCTGCAGATATTCCTGCCAAAGCTGCAGGTCAGGTTCCCTGGTGGCACATCAGCCATCTGGGCCGACACTGCCACCACGCAGAGACGGGGCAAAGCAGCTGCACAACGCCGAGCGCTGCCCACCATCCGCCTGGCAAGGGAGAGTCCTGCTTGCCGGCAACGAACCGTTACCTATTTGACAACAGCACCAGCGACACAACGTGAGTCACACACCTCCATAGGCAATTTGAGAGGGGGAATTTTGGATTGGTTTGTTCCTCTTGACATCAACACCCAGGCAAGGGATTGCAGAGACTCTCTCTTCACCTCCACTCCGCAGTAGGCGACGAGCAGCACGGACCAGCCACCCACACCGCTGAGCTCACGCTTTAAAAGAAGTTTAACCCTAGAAACAAGCTCGCAATAAAATACAGAACTTACAAAAGGCACCTGCTTCATACCATTTCGGACCAAGACATTGCAAAACCTTTGCCAAATAACTTGAATGCTTTCCGTAGCTAACACAACGCTATTTGAAATCTCACTGTGTGGTTAGACTTGCTGGGGAATGTGCAATTAGGCATAGCAGCCCTTTAGCACAGGTAAAGTCATGGAGAAGGGATTCTTCCGCTGTTTCCAGTAAATATCATGCCTGTCTGTCAAAAAACCCTCACCTACAGCTGTACCAGCAAAAGGGGCATCTTGCCCTAGCAACTAAGTACTGATATTTTCAGGCAATCCCTGCAATCTCAGCTAGTCATCTAGGCTCTCAATTGTACTCCTCAAAGCATGTGTCAGCAACAGCAAATCAACCATTTGTATGCTCCTTAGGTTGTTTTCCAAGAACAGTGCTTTTTAACGTTTCAGTTTCAAGAGACTAATCTTAACTATTTTGTCCTAACACAATAATACACTGTGCACTAGCAATTAGGATGAGAGAACGATGCAAGGCAATACTCTAAGAGCAGCAAGCCTATTCCTCCATCACATTCAGAAATTCATCAAGTCAATTTTCAATACACCGTATTTTGTTGAGAGAGATCATTCAGTTCCACGCACCACCTTTCCTCCTCTTCTTAAAAACCACTTTTAGTTTATATCAAGAATCCCATTTTAGATAATGAAAAGCTGAACTTATACACATCCTCCTCTCTTTTTCTTCACATACACATGGTCAGCAACACAAATTACTACAGCCTTGCAGCTGAACCTGAAAAGATTGCTTAACTACCACCTCTCTTGGTTTTGTATTGTGTTAAATACATTTCTATACACTTAATTGAATCAAACAGCTCTTCAACCCAAAGAGGTGGTAGATGCCCCATCCCTGGAGACATTCAAGGCCCAGTTGGATGAGACTCTGAGCAATCTGATCTACTTGAAATGTACCAGCTCACTACAGTGGTCAGACTAGAAGACCTTTGAGGGTCCCTTCCATCCCAAAATATTCTAAGATTCTCTCTGGGCATCAATATCGCATGTCATGTTGGGATGAAGTTCACAGGACTCTGCTGATACACATGGCTCACTCTTTCAGGAGCAGGGGAGACATGGTCAAGGGGCTTCTCAAGACTGGACTCATGAAGTACTACAAGGACTTAATTTTGTTATAAAAGTGCAACATCACCAACTGTTACTTAATGCAGACGAAAGACATGGGAAACATGTAGCCTTGAACCCCCTTTTCTTGTCCTTTGTGACTTTCAAAGCACAATTTCTGCTGCTTCTCAAGAAATGCTGACAGACTGTGTATCTGGTGCGTGTGCTGCCTCTTTCTGTCTTCCATTTCCTCCTCTCTCCATCTTTTTATACCCTGAGAAAAGATGCCAAGTCATATAAAATAACAAACACTCTTACTCTCATTTGGAACAAGCAAAGCCAGACCTACAACACTGCTTCCCCAAGGCCCACACAATCCTAAGTTCAAAGCAAAGGCCAAAGTCACTTTAAAAACACATTCAAGAGCAAAGACTGTAATCCTTTCTTTAGAAGGATTAAACACTGTTTGGATTTAAAAACATGGGTATCTTCACTCTTGGCTGGTAAAGAAAACCGCAATATATAAACACTGTCATTTCCTTCTATCTAATGCACCTGCACCAAAATTTAACGGGTAGTGTAGCACAAGAAGAGTTTTGCCCCAAATGCTGTTTAGCTCAAATTCTTACACTGATTACTTAGCATCAGTTATTACACATAAGCAGAAAAAAAACCCCAGCACAATCAAAACCCTACAAAAACCGAGAGAAGGGACAAGAAGAGTGGGACAGACGGATTTATGAAGCAGAAACTGCCTTTTATTAGATGACTGCCGAGAGCTTGGCATAATGGTACTGCAATCTGATTAGCATGGCTCACGACTTCTTTTATTAAATAATAATTCACAATAATGAACCCTCAGATGATAGAGATTAAAATAATTCAATATTACAGTAAATTCAGGTAGTACTAAATACATGACCAAATTTGATTCTTAGAAGAGATTCTGGCGTATATGTTAACTGATCATCAGGACTCTCCTCTGAATTAACTGCTCCACATCAGCTGTGTGTATCCATCACATCAGGGACACCAACCCCTATTGCTTCACCTCCATTTCTGCTATCTTGCTGACATGGTGACACATCCAAACACCTAGAAACAACTATAAATGAAGCCCACTCATCACCCCAAGCCCTTCTCTCCACACACAGTCACAGAAGCTGAGCAACGTGGAGTCCCCCCCCAGGCACAAGGTCTTTTCAAAAGGAGAAACTGGTTGTCTCAGGGCATGTACAAAAAGCCCCCAAGGAACAGGCTTGTGTTTTGGGATGGCATTTAGCTCCGCAATCACCTGCCTTGTGCCAGAGCTGTCTGAAGTAAAATAAAGAGGATACCATAAGCAAAGCTTTGGCGAGAGTCCCATGTAACGCTGCCGAATGGCGGAGAGGTCCCCGAGTTCAGTCTTGGAAGAAAATACATTGGTACCTGCACTCAGATGTTTCAGCACAGGAACAAGGGAAACGTCTTATTCTAAACAAGACACTAGAAACTTGGATTTCTTCTTGACAGCCTCACATGTACATGAGCAAAAGGAAACATAAAAGCAAAATATGAAAAAATGCCCCAAGTAGAAGGCAACACGTGCTTAATAAATTAGTTATATTCTTCTAACCATCGGCTGCTTGGAAAGCACAACTTCACAGATCAAAGCACTCTGTTAAACACCAGAAATTTTATTGCTGCAAACGGAATTCAGAAGGAAAACCACCTCACTCATCTGAAATTGTATATGGAACAACAGCCATTAATCATGTGAAGAACCGATGCAATGCATCCCTTCAGCAATCCTCTCCGGCCAGGGATGCTGCAAGACACATTCCTAGTTACGTTTCCATCTGCTGCCAGGCTTTCATCAAACCGAGTTCCTTGCTACAGAGATATTAAATTAACACTTGCCTGCCTTTGCAGCCTGTTCTCTGAGATGCAAACCCATCACTCCTCCCCGACAGGACATCATAAGTCTCCCAAGGGCAAGCAAGATGCAGATGTGCTGAAGGAGATGAAAGCAGCAGCTCAGGCAAGTAAGCTCCAATTTCTCATGTAGAGGCCTTTCAAGTTGTGCTTGTGTGTCTGCTAAAGACATGGGAAATTGCCTCCAAGGCCAAAGAAAAAGATGCTTCCATGTTGAGGAGGGAACCGACCACCAATTGTGATACAAGGTACAGTTACATTATCTGCAGTAAATTCTGCAGTTTAAAGACCACAATGAGAGGAGGAGGAAGAGAGAGGAGGAGGAGGAGGAGGAAGAGAGAGGAGGAGGAGGAGGAGGAAGAGAGAGGAGGAGGAGGAGGAGGAAGAGAGAGGAGGAGGAGGAGGAGGAAGAGAGAGGAGGAGGAGGAGGAGGAAGAGAGAGGAGGAGGAGGAGGAGGAAGAGAGAGGAGGAGGAGGAGGAGGAAGAGAGAGGAGGAGGAGGAGGAGGAAGAGAGAGGAGGAGGAGGAGGAGGAGGAAGAGAGAGGAGGAGGAGGAGGAGGAAGAGAGAGGAGGAGGAGGAGGAGGAGGAGGAGGAGGAAGAGAGAGGAGGAGGAGGAGGAGGAGGAGGAGGAGGAAGAGAGAGGAGGAGGAGGAGGAGGAGGAGGAGGAAGAGAGAGGAGGAGGAGGAGGAGGAGGAGGAAGAGAGAGAGGAGGAGGAGGAGGAGGAGGAGGAAGAGAGAGAGGAGGAGGAGGAGGAAGAGAGAGAGGAGGAGGAGGAAGAGAGAGAGGAGGAGGAGGAAGAGAGAGAGGAGGAGGAGGAAGAGAGAGAGGAGGAGGAGGAAGAGAGAGAGGAGGAGGAGGAAGAGAGAGAGGAGGAGGAGGAAGAGAGAGAGGAGGAGGAGGAGGAGGAGGAAGAGAGAGAGGAGGAGGAGGAGGAGGAAGAGAGAGAGGAGGAGGAGGAGGAAGAGAGAGAGGAGGAGGAGGAGGAGGAGGAGGAAGAGAGAGAGGAGGAGGAGGAGGAGGAGGAGGAAGAGAGAGAGGAGGAGGAGGAGGAGGAGGAGGAGGAGGAAGAGAGAGAGGAGGAGGAGGAGGAGGAAGAGAGAGAGGAGGAGGAGGAGGAGGAAGAGAGAGAGGAGGAGGAGGAGGAGGAGGAGGAAGAGAGAGAGGAGGAGGAGGAGGAGGAGGAGGAAGAGAGAGAGGAGGAGGAGGAGGAGGAGGAGGAAGAGAGAGAGGAGGAGGAGGAGGAGGAGGAAGAGAGAGAGGAGGAGGAGGAAGAGAGGGAGGAGGAGGAGGAGGAGGAAAAAAGGAAAACATTATCCCTTAAATAAATGAATGTGAGTGCAAAAATGACTGGACGCTGCCTTCAGAGAAGGTGAGAAAGTAGAGAACACAGCTTGCTGTAAAGCGAAGAACAGAAATATTCCTTTACATCTATTTACATGCCAGGTGCTCAGCAAACCATGTATTTATGGGTTTAGCATAGGCAAGAGGCTGTGACTTCTAAAAGCAGGCATCTCTCCTCACTGTACTGTTTCACAACTCAGGGTAAAAGCAGGAAATTAACCTCAGGTGCAATTATATATTTAAAACCCACTCTCACCTGCTGCTACTCAAGTGTTTCTTTGCTTTCCCCACGAAATAATCCAGTATATTACATTCTGCCCTGTGACTGTTTTTCATCTGTGAATCCTGGGCTGTTCTTGCTCTGCTTTCAAGGCGAGCTCAGGCAGCAGCTTGTCCTGCACGCTCCGGCACCATTAGATTGCACTCTCCAATTCCCCATTTCACTCTCCTGGAGAGAGCCATCTGCTCTCCAGGTTTTACATGCTGACCACCTGCGTGGAAGCAACTTCATTAAAAGTTTTGAAAAGTAAGTACTTTTGCACAGTGCTTCCACTTACTTAACAAAACAACATAAAAAATACCCTCTGTGTTTTCAACAATACATTACATGTACACCGTGGGTTTACTACAGTAACTAGGAATCAAGGAGTTCTTGGGTTTATTATTTTGTTTCAATTTAGTGAATTTTTCTGCAGTGACTTAAACTTCTGCAGAAATTCGATGGATCCTTTCACATCAGCAACATTGACTTTTCATTGGAGCAGATACCTATAATATGAAGGCCCTGAATTCATTTCAAATTCATAAGGATTAGTCAATAGTGAACTTTGAACAGGTAAACAGAACAGAGAGGAAATTAAAACTATTTTCTTTAGTTTAAAAACATAAACAGCATATAAAAATCATGCTCTGAGCTGGGAAGTGCCTCATTAATCCAGTCAGCATGTATGCCTGGAGAGCTTTGTAAAACCTTTTAACCTCTGCCCGGTTCTGTCCCTCAGAAATCCTTTTCTATTTCACCGGGATGAAACAAAGAACCAGGCTGAGCACTTCCTAAAAGCCTTTGGCTACAGACACACATCATTCTGCACAAATCCTTGGTGGGGAGGAAAGGGTACAAGGAAATTAACTCAGTCTTCAAATCCTACCATTTGCCTGGGTGGTGTTTTCTGGGAGTTCATAATTCATTCCAATTTACCGTTTTAACCCCTCGAATCTTCTGTTTTCTGGATCGCTACCATTATTATTTGTATCGCTTGACTGATACTCTGCTCCTCCGAATAGTAAATAAGCAAACTACAGGTTTCATCTGTGTCCCGTTCCCATTGCACCTTTAGAGTGCTCCATGCTACCTACCGCCAAAACCTTTCTGACAAACATCAAATCAATACACCTGTCCAAAGAATAAGGCATCAAATCTCCAGATACTCTACGGGAATACGAAAGGCCATACCATGCAACTGTCACGGTTTTTAAAAATATGAGGTTTTTAAATCTCTGGCACGAAGATGACAGTAATGCATCTGCTGTCCTCAGAGCTGTGCGCTTCTTTCTAATGCATTTCCAGCGCAGCATCTGAACCGGGTGGTTCTTTAGCTTTTCCTCATCTCTGCTGGTAAGGAACAGCAGCCCAGTGAACAAAACTAATAAAATATGCACATATATAGAGAGAGAGATGCATACATGCTATAACAAACACAATCACAAATAGTAGTTAAATATCTGAGAGCGTTGATCTGTTCTGAAGTGATTATACTGAACGCTGTAAAATAGCATTTGCAATTTCCGACTGTGCTTGAGCCCAGTGCTAAGGAAGGGCAATAGCAACACACCAAAGAGTGATCAATGCAACTAGGCATGTTTAGGGTAAGGGATAAACACACTTACCTGTGTTCTTCCCAGAAAGGGCTGTGTGAAGACGCAGTGTCACTGCTGCAATCTCAGCAGCCACCAGCCACCATACCCCCTGCATCCTCCAGAGCTCACAGCTCAGACCAGCTAAACCCAGCCCAGCAGAAACAACTGTGTTCTTCTCCTTCTGGAGACAACCCAGTGAGAAAGAGATCATCACAGGCAAGATGTACTACAGCACTACAGCCACCCCCAGTTGTGCTAGGGACCAGGACAAGTGGTCACTTCCACACCATCCCTTCTCCATTCCATAATGGAAAGTACACATAAAATAAAGGCACATTAGATTCCAGAAAGAGTTGCTACTAATGTAGGAACCAAACCAGCGTTAACACCTAGTTCTCCGTGATATTTATTGCTATGTACCATAGCTACCTCATAGAAAAAAAAGATTAAACAAAACTCAGTATAACTTCCTCTGACTTCTAGGAACACTAAAGCAGTAAGGCTGTACAGTACCTTGGCACAACAGCCAACCTGAAGAACACCAACTTCAACCTTACTTGCACATATACTATTACAAAATCAGGAGGCACCTAAGAGGTGCTTGGCAGACAAAATATTTGGAGCAGAATGTTAGCAAGCAAATAAAAGCAGAGCTGGAAGCCCCGCAAAGGTGAGCAGTGACACAGAGGAAAGGAGCCGCATGGATACAGAGCCATTAAGCTGTTCCTAAGACCAGAGCCCATCATGCCAAAACTCCCTTCAGCAAACACCCTGCCTGGTTATGAAATATTAACTACAATGAGAATCCTCACTCAGGATTACCAGCAGCCGTCCATTAACCAGAGGGCCGAGCTTTACGTTTCCTTTGAGAACTGCAACAAACAGCACTTGCTGCGTTCATATTTCAAAAGCTGTTCCAGGTAAATGAATGAGAAGTATATTTTTCTTAAGTTGGAAGCAAAGAACACACACGCTCAATTCCGGAGCAAAAGAAGGGGTTTTAATATCTAGTTCCAGAGGAAAAAAGGGATATTTAATATCCCTCAAATGAGATATATTAGGTACTTCAGTAGTGTCACAGGCACTACACACAAGCACTGCAGCTCTCATCATGGTGTTACTACTAGTGTTACCCAATGCAAACTGTATTTCATACTATAGGATACGGGAAGCAAAAAAACCACCTAAAAGCTTCCAGTGCAACCAGGGGCTGAGGTAGTTTAGCTGCACAACTCATAAGAAAAGTGAGATGGGAGCTGTAATAAATTCAAGCTCGTTTGCAAGCAGAAGTATCTTTAATGAACTAAACTTTCAAACCAAACTAACACGGTCCCACCCAACTCAGAGACATCTAAAGCACACTCCACTGTCCTTGATGGAATAAACAGTTTTCTTCTGTATATTAAGATTTTGTTACCTTTTTAAAAAAAAAGTTGCATCTTTCTCCAAAATTTATTAACGTCTTTATTAATGTTTTAACATACCTGAGATTAACTAATGCATCTTCACACTTCCTTACACCCAAGGAGTCTATTTAAGCAGCTTGTTCTCACACTCAAGCTTCTGTGTTTGCTTCATGCAGATGGACATTCAAGAGGTGCTAAGGCAACCCTGTGAGATTCCCTATAAATGAACCTACTGAAGTGATCTGGATTAGAGATTGACCTAAAGTAGCGACGGATGCTAAGGCATCAGAAATTACTTTTTAACTGATATTCCTTGGAGTTTAGCAAAATGAAACCTGCAAGGATAGAATTCAAAACGGAGCACGGGCACCCCTCACCAAGAGATATATCTAGGATATAATCAGCTAGTATTTAATATCAAAGTAATTGAAAACCAAGCCATAATTTGAGCACCAGCACAAGCAATGTTGCTATTTTTGAAGACCACCACCAGCTTATTTATTGTAAACACCTCAGATACCTTAAAATCTATGTCAAATGTATACACTGTTGATGCTTCACCAGGATACACATACACAAACAAGTCCATAAAACGCAACTCAAAGTAAGTCTAAGCTTTGTATCTTGTGTGTCCATACACACACCGATTTCAGATCATTTTAAAGCCTAGAAGTGAGTAGTTGACCTCCCTCACCCTGGTTCCACCGAGAATTAGTTTAATGAAAACAAATCAAATCTTTTCATCTTTTGAGCAAATTTCGCAACTATAACTTAGGCCTATTTAGCAGGCAGAAATCACAGTGAAGAAATTTCTTGATGACAGAAGCATCACAGCTCATCTGACACAGGATGACTCAAATACCAAGTCTAGGATTACTCTGAAATACTCACGAAAATACCAGCAGATTTTCCATATGGTAGCACCACAAGTACCATACCAAATCACTTTTCAAGAGATGTTGCAATTCTCCTATAATTTAAATATCATACCATAAGAAGCATTACATACTTTTGCTATGCATATTAAACATGCCCAGGTAATACACTTGACTTGACTTTACCAGGTACCGGTGTTTCCTCTTCCCTGAGCACTCAGTAAGATGCTTTATTTCCCAGAACTGACAGAGCACCTTCAGCATCCCTAATAATAAATATAATTGCAGCCTGAGGCTCTGGAGCAGTCTCAGCTCATCATGCTGCTGTTCCCTTCACTTTGGCTCTTGGTCTCGGTCACCCTTGAGCAAAATGAACCGCATCAGCATCCTAAAGCGGCAAAAAGCCAAGCGTTTACTTGGCTTTTACATTTCATTATGGCATTTTTGCCAGGTTTAGATGGGGGAACACCTTCCACAGGACTCGTTTCGCTCTCTTCAACTGGCAATATGTATAATGGCGTTGTTATAATAATGTAGTGATTGCATCAAGCCAAGAAGGATACCGGCAGTTACATGGCCAGCAAACCAACACTAGTGACAATACAAGAACATGCTATAAATTCCTTTATGTAATGAGCAGGATTTACTATTACAGGCAATTTTACAAAACTGCCTCAGCATTTTAACTTCAAGTCCAAAAAAGCAACAGCACATAATAAAAAAATAATAAAAAATGAAGAGCAATCTCTTCATATATCTCAAAAAAGGGAAGCAATTAAGACTTGTACTTTTTCCAGTATCATCAAGGACACTTGAAAATTGCAAAAAAAATAAGAAGATTGCCAGGAATTACAGCATTTTTGTAGATGAAAGGATGGGGAAGAAGTGGGAGGAGAACGAGCCATCTTCCATATTGTGTAGTTAATTTTCCAATTGAATTGTCATAGCAAAGCTTTTACTTCAAAGTTTACCGCACAATTGCAGAGACATGAGCTGCTATCGCATCTTCTAAACGCAGCTCAGCTTTTCAGTCCAGAAATACGTTATTTTTCTACTAAACTTCACAAAATAAGTGGTTCTGAAAACTCACAGAAAGGTGAGGTCACTCCAAACCCCAACGTAGCAAGCATGGATCCATCAGTCAGTTTCTCAAACTCTCTGCTTTTTCTATCCAACAATTTGTTGCATTAAATTCCTTCCTTTTCTGTACCTTAAATCATGATATTAAGTCAACCATGACCTTTGAAATCCCGCACTTGTCAGGCTCCAGATCGTGTGGTGTTTTTTGGGGGATTGAGTTCTCTCTCCTGGGCCAAGTATCAAACACTACCGAATTTGAACTCAAAGATATGCTGCAAAAATGGCCTCAAAATCATATTTATACAATCAAATGATAGAACCACAGAATGTCCTACGTTGGAAGGGACCCACAAGGATCCTCGAGTCCAGCTCCTGTCCCCCTGCATAAGACATCCCCACAGTTCACACCATCGATACCTTCAAAAACAAACAACGGGTTTATTTGTGATACTATTTTTGCTGCGACACCATCTGTTTTGTAATTAAAAAAACCCGATTCCTTCCACCTAACTGTATCTTAATGAAGGGTTTTCTTTTCCTCTGTTCGTTTTACAAGTCCCCTTAACACAGCAATGCAGGAAAGAACACATCTGATGGATCAAAACAGGAAGGTGTTGGCCAGAAAGTGCCATGTATTACTTCTTCCTTAAGTAGTCTTAAGAGACAAAGTTTTTTTAAAAAAATAATATATAAAAGTATGATACTTTACCTTTCAGTTGAGGTGTCAAAGCACGTCACACAACTTAACTAAAGAAATCTCTGCAATCCATATTTTTGTGAGGAGTCTTCCTCCTCTGTTACTCAACCTCTAGTAGAAACTTCTCATTAGAGCATAACTAAGAAATCCAAAGAATCAGCTTCTGAATTCCTGTTTGTTAGGATTTCAAAACTATTCTCCTTTCTAATATTTACCTTTACATCAGGCTGTGTCTGTGTCTAAATGACATAGATATCATGTGAGCAATCTCTTCTGCTTGAAAATGTAATTTATTTTAATTGGAACTGAAAACTTGTTTGAGGGGTGGCAGGAGGAAACTGTTCCTATTTCCTCCTATAGTTCTTTCAGCATCTAATTACACCCATAAAGAGGAACAATGGGGAGGCTGTGTGTTATTCAGTTTAATGTGGTTAATTACACGATTCCCTGTATGCATGCAAATACACCAGAGCCTCACAACTGATACAGCACCCGCACAGCACATTTATCAGCTGGAGCAATTGTGCTTTGAGATCACATACAGTATATACCCTCTAAATACTTATTTACTGGAAAAGTTTTCTAGTTCACAATAAAAAGTTAAAAGCACAGCAGAACAGACATCAAATAGAAAATTCTAACCATTAACATCTGTATTCTCGACAATATAAATTAATTTCTTGCAACTAGAAACATATCCTTCTTACTGAAATATCTTTTTCCCATGCTTTTTCTACAGACAGATACTTTGGGACATCCTTTCTTCTACCCCCCCATCCCAAAATACCAACAGGAGTCGAATCAAACACTTCACTTCCAAAAGCCTGAAGAGATCTGGGCCACCTCAGAACAGCAAAAGGGCACCAGTTGAGTTCTTTCCCAAGTCAGCTTCTGTGCCTGGGTACTCCTGAGGACATAAAAACCCCCATATGTTACATATTTGCTGCCAATGGAGCCAAGGTTTCAGTTGGGACAACGACACATCAGGTGATCGTCTCCGTTATGGCTCTCTCTTCAAAGTCTTGCATGAGCAATGCTCTGTGAGCCCAAAAGCACGCAGGGAGGGGAGGTGGTCAAGGAGGGTGCAGATGAAGCAGCTGAAGACACTCAAACCAGATGCTGAGCACCACATTCTCCTCCGTACACCTCACTGAGCAAAACGGGGAATAATCAGCAGTCATAGAATCATTTCAGTTGGAAGAGACCCTCAGGATCATCGAGTCCAACTATAATCCAACCTAACTCTAGAGGTCCTTAAGAATCTCATCTAAACGCCTTTTAAACCCCTCCAGGGATGGTGACTCCACCACTGCCCTGGGCAGCCTGTTCCAATGCCTGACAGCCCTTCCCGTGAAGAATTTTTTCCTAATATCCAATCTAAACCTCCCCTGGCGCAACTTGAGGCCATTTCCTCTTGTCCCATCACTTGCTACTTGGGAGAAGAGCCCAACGCTCACTACAGAGTAATAGTTATTGATGATAGCTGAGATGTCAACACTGGAAACACATGTGAAAGGACTCGGGCTTGAGAAAAGACAGACAATTCAGCACTCAGAAAACTAACACAACCAAGTCTTCTAATGTCAGATTTTTCAAGAATAAAGTCACCAAGGGGCAAAAAAATAAGGGGGAAAAGGAACTGCATATGGTCCTCTTTCTATGAAAAGCCAAAGAAATGTTTCAGAGGCTTAGTGTGAAACAGGCTGAGCTCAGATGAGTCACTGGGGTTCCTGGAGCACAATGTGGATAATTGATAAAATAAGGGCAGATGTTAAGAGGGATAGTCCTGATGCTTGCAGAATAGGATGGCTTTTGTGAGGAGTGAACCTCCCTCCCTGACTGCAGCTGGAACAGTAGGATGTCTGTTCAGAAACACCACGTTAAGAGGGAAGAAGGAATGTGTGCAAGTTGGAAGGAAAACGATGGATTTGTTGATAAAGTAAGTGGCACAATTTAGCCCTGATCTATATCTGAATCTGGCCCTGCTTTGAACAAGGGTCAGGACCATGAGACTTCCAAAGGTACCAGCCAACCTAAATTACTCCGTGATTTTAAGGGAAGGGCTTAATGAAATAAGAACATACAAAAATAACATTATCTTCATCACTGAATGAAATGCTATGCTGGAGAAAAAAAAATATTGAAAAAAAAGCAAGCTTTATTTTGGAGAATAAGTCACTGGTGCCTTGGGGAACTGTGTGATGAAATAAGAGAAAAAAACCCTTACAAATGCAAGAGAAGATAGATGTCTTTTGGCAGACTAACGCTTTGATTTTGTTTAAACTAGCTTAAGTGAGTAATTCGGCTTCAATAGCACAGTGAATAACTGCTGTTGCTACAAAGTTTTAACCTTTACCCAGTCAATTAATGTTAGACCTTAAAAGCTCTTCTCAAAGAAAAAGGCTTTACATAAGAACTAGGGAAGATTATGCTCATATTCCTGATATTCTTATAGATTAAAAAAAAAAAAATACAGCCCTTGAGGTTTTAGAACACACACAGAAGGAGGTTTGATCAACTAATGTAAAATCACAGTATTTTGCTTATGCCAGTGAGAACTTGCACCGCCATAAATATCTGTACCAAGCAAAGGTGGCAGATCATCATTATTTCAATCCAACACAAATCTAGTTTATTTTCCACTGCTCACCCAAGTGAGGTAACCTGAAGTTTTTCCCAAATGCTTATTTAGGAAAAGAAAAATCGGACCTCAAAATAAAAGGCTGACTTGTGTTATTTGCTTATGCTTGTCTTCTTTACCACACTTGCAGGAGTCTTCTGGTCTGTGTCCATAGCTGGAAACCTTTGCGTTCGGGCCTTACCAGAATGGCTATTCTTTATTCTTTATCATTAAAGAATATATGGCCTTGATGGCAGGAAGCAGCCAGACATACCAAATCCATACCAGCAGATGGCATCTTCAACCAGTTACATTTTGAACTGCTCATGCCTTCAGGAGATCTTGCATTTGATGCCGTCTTCGTATTCTGAAGCCTCAGGCTTCTATGCTACAAAAAGCAGAGGCGCTTTTGAACACCTAAATTGGCTCCCAACGATCTGAAATTCATTCCACGTTGCTAAAATCATCAGCTTACTGATGATACGCTTGTTCCCTCAACAAGGATTCATGGAGCCATAGGAGTAGCCTGCACCATGCTTGGCCTCCTTTCCCCACATGTCTCCTTAAGGCTTCTTCTCTAAACTACAATGAAGTTAAGGTGCAATGCCATCGGATTTCCAAAAAGCGACTGTTGAATTGCACAGGATTTAACTACATTCGATGCTAGCACTCTGTATTAAGAGATGGCCATAAATAACCTCTATATGGTTTTGGAAATTATGTTTTTCTCACTACAATGAGCAAGTTATCTCCAATAGAAGATACCTTAATAAAAAGAAATCAAAACCCACAAATCAAAAAACCTCCAAATCCCAAGTAATTCTAGAAACATCAGTAGACTACAAACCTGTTTGTAATCTGCTGCTATCAGTAACTAAAATAACATGTATAACATGCAAACCACCCTCAAATTCTTAACAACGATGGCTTTGCTGTACTTAAGACAGCAACGTAATCTCAACACTGGCTCACCATGCTCATCTCATTTTAACTGAAATTTGGGTGAAATAGCTATCACCTGTCATATCCTCTAATAATTCAGTTTAGTCACATAACTTTCTTATTTGTTCAGAATCTAAAGATGAGTTTCTCCTCAAAGGAGTTTTACCCTTTCAACTGGAGTTTTTGAGATTGTTTGGGGAAAAACCATAACCTAGGTTTGAGTGTGTAGGCTGATCTCACAAACAGCTCTTAGGTCGACTTCTCTTTACTTTTAATTGTGTATCTGCACTGAGGCTTTTTCCCTCTTAAGTCTGAGAAGAGCCCAAGGAAATGAAGCAGAACAGAGCAGCAACATTAGCTTTTGGAATGTACTGTTCTAGACAACTCCGACTACTGCCCGTGACAGAGAGCAAGTCAAGCAGAAAGAGAATGGAGGTGGCTCTTGCGCTGTCACCTCCTCAAAAGCTGAAGTCACAGGACTCATTTCTGTGGCCAACAGGTTAATAAATAATACATCTAATACAGTTCACTCAACTTTATCTCCTTGGTTATTCAGAAAAAATATATATATATTTAGTCTGGCTGGATAAACTCCTGCAGTGACCTCTCATTTTGAT